>NC_088644.1:7112009-7121398 GCF_964019385.1 Sycon ciliatum
CAAAGTTCTAGCACCTGGTAGGGTTAGGTGTCCGTTTATGGAAGATCCGACTAAGACATATTCTACTGTTGTCTGTAGTATCATCTAGATACTGGGGTTTGAAGATCTTTGAATTTAAAGATCTTTGAATTTGAAGATCTTTGAATTTGAAGATCTTTGAATTTGAAGATCTTTGAATTTGAAGATCTTTGAATTTGAAGATCTTTGCAGCACTAAATCCCTAGTACCGGGGTAAATGCTCATGGGCGTATGTGACGTTATCTCACACTCTGCTACATGTAAAGTAAAACCTGTCAAGGCAACCACTCGGATAAGGCGACCACCTGTCCTAGAAGACCACTGAAACCAGCACCAAGGAATGCTATTTCCAGTCAAATGACCCTGGATAAGGAGACCACCTGGTAACAGAGACCAGGTTTTGAAGGTCCCTTGAGCGGTGGTCGTCTTAGACAGGTTTCACTGTACATGTACTAGTATTGGTGTGGTAGTGGTTACCATGGTTACACTGCTGGTTACACATTGTGCTTTCTTGAATTGTGTCTGCTCTAGGGATGGTTTTCTTGCTGAGTTCCAAGGGTGTCGGATCAGCAAGTGTTGCTCAGCTGCATGTTGTCATCGGTAAGAGATTCGGAATGTTGCATGTTTCCATATCAACCTTGGTGCTGACCAGTAGCCATTAGCCGGGTGACCGTATACTGCATGTACTTGTACTTGTAAGAATGCTGAACACGTCCATCACTGGTGTACCACGTATGCAATGCAGAGCTCTTTCATGTAGACGGTGGCGGCCCAGTGGGAGCTAGGAAGACACCGCCCCATAGGTTCATGTGCCGTAGGCTATCGCCAGGAGACAACTGGGCTTTAGCTAGCGGTGCTGTCTTTGTTATGTGCATGCATCATGTTCCTTGCTGATGTGTTTTTGGGATAGTTCTGATCATGTGTGTGTGTGTGTGTGCGTGCGTGTTTTCTATACATTGACTGCATCCAGCATCACTCGGTTTCTTGCGTACAAGCTGTCGTTCGGTGGGATTTTCTTTGTGGCTCTCAGCAACCCTGAGGTGAGAGGTGTCCCCGAGTTGCATGATGCCGTATCGCTAATAAAATATCATGGAATGAAGTGCAGAATGGTGGCACTGTCCCCACCAAGATTACTGCATCCTGTGCAGACACATGTCCTCCTGATCTAGCAGAACAAAGGGTCCACTAGCACCCATCACTCATCAGTGGATATCAATTAGCCAGAGGGGGGCTACAAATATTCCTTTTTGTCTCTTACTGACCCAGCCATCAGGTGAACTCATTGTATCCTACATGTACCCCCATGGCTAGTCACTGCCACTGAGCTGTTTCCTTTCTGTGTGTAAGGCTGTACCTACTAACCACACTAGTTAAGCAATTACATTGGGTATGTTGGAAGCGGGTGTAGCCCGCAAAACGCACAGCGGTTCTTTTCACAGTTTTCAGCGATCTCTCAACCCCTGGAGAATGTAGCCTTTCTGCATTTTGTTTGCGTGTTGTTCTTTCGGCCATTTGTGCTAATTCGCTCTTCAGTACAAAATCCTTCCTTGTCAGCTGTATTCCCCAGTAGTGCTGAGTTTGTGACGTGATCTACCTGATGGCTTAGGAGTTTCAGGCCAATTATGCGAGGCAAGGTGTGAAGGAAATGTGGGAAAATTGATGTCAGGCACGAATGCAAACTCGGTTTTGTGCGTAGCATTTTTTGAGCCGAAATAATTACTGTTAGGATCAAATCTCCACTCCTTTGTGAAGTTGCAGTTTTAAGCCACTGTAAGTTATTGTACTGTGTGCGCGTGTGTGTGTGCGTGCGCGCGCGTGCGTTTATCTGTGCTGTTGTCTTGTAGGGCTTCATCCGCATCCTGGATCGTGTTGGCTCCATGGGCCTCAACCTAGAAATTGTGCTTTTTGTAATTCCGATGATTCGAGCCTCCTGGGGTTCGGCATTCAAGTAAGTCACCAGCGTGTTTGTTGCTGCAGGTACAACCTGGTTTCAAGGATCGGCCGGCAGGCGTGAGACAGGTCTATCATGGTCTTTCAATGCAGGTGGTCTTTGAAACCAGGTTGACCAAACATGTAGGGCCAAAGAATAGTGGTCTAGCAGACCAGGTGGTTGCTGAAAGCAGATGGTTGCTAAGGCTAGGTGGTTGCTGAAAGCAGCTGTGCTAAAAGCAGGAGGTTGCTAAAAGTAGGTAGGTGCTGAAAGCAGGTGGTTGCTAAAAGTAGTTGGATGCTGAAAGCAGGTGGGTGCTTAAAGTGACACGTTAGGTGATTGCTGTAACCTGACCAGCTGGTTACTGAAAGCAGGTGGCTGCTGGTGGTCTCTTCACCAGGTTCCCCTATAGCTGCTGCATGCAGAAACAAACAGTTGCCGGTAACCCATTTTTTATCCTGTTCCAATGCCACAATTCTTTGTGTTTGCGGCCATCGCTCAACCGCTTTGTTAAATTTACGACAATGCATGCGGTTTTGCAGAAACATGCCTGTAGTGGTGTCTCTGCGACGTTGGTTCTACTGGCTATAGTGCTGTTTGCTGTTGCTCACTGTGCAGAAACATGCCTGTAGTGGTGTCTCTGCGACGTTGGTTCTACTGGCTATAGTGCTGTTTGCTGTTGCTCACTGTGCAGAAACATGCCTGTAGTGGTGTCTCTGCCGCGTTGGTTCTACTGGCTATATGTACCTGTATTCCTGTACTCGCTGATGGCTGTCACCTACGACATTGCGTCAGTAGCTGCCGATCATCTCTACAGATAGCACACAGCCGTGCAGTGCTGCGTGTAGCTATTCTGCTTCTACCGGTGAGCATCCTGTCCTCGCTTCCAGTGTGCTAGGTGGTGTGTGTGTGTGTGTGTGTGTGTGTGTGTGTGTGTGTGTGTGTGTGTGTGTGTGTGTGTGTGTGTGTGTGTGTGTGTGTGTGCGTGTGTGTGTCCCATATGGTGCAGTGGTATGTGCAGTCGATTTCCAATCGAGAGGTTGCGGGTTCAATTCCCGACGATTGTGGTCGCACATGTCTTTCTTCTCTTTCGCGGACTCTTCCTGACTTTTCTTTCATTCTCCTGGGTGGTTACCAACAGCCAGTGTATGCCAGAGTATGTGGTGTGGTGTGTGTGTAGAAAAAAATAAAAAATGGAAAAATGAAAAAATAGGGATTCACTGGCCAGAAAAAGTCACTTCAAACAGCTGTGTGGTGGATACCAGGCTAAAAATAGTGGCGGTCAATTCATCAGCCTTGCAAGCTGTTGAATGGTGTAATCCCAGCACAAGTTGCTATGTCTAACATAGCTGTTCGCTATCATCGCTTCCGCGATGGGCATGTCTGAGGTGTGTGTGTGTGTGTGTGTGTGTGTGTGTGTGTGTGTGTGTGTGTGTGTGTGTGTATCTGAGTGTGTATGTACGAATGCATGTACGAGCTGTGTTTGGCCTCGGGGCATTGGCCAATGCATGTGCGTGCGTGTATTTTCTCTATGTACAGCACGTATGCTTTTGCATGCGTTTATTTCTGTGCTTATCGACACCTGTTTGTTTTGTGTGTTTGGCATGCACAGACATCTTTTGTTGAATGTGTCCACGTTTGTCGTTTTCAGCCATGGCCCACTCTTGACATTCTCAGGCTATAGAGAGTCATGGAGCGACAAGGCCATTCACCACCAACAGGCAGCAGCAGAGACGGCCTCGGTAAGCAACTGCTTGCTTGTAATTGTTGGTGCCCGGCTGTCCTTGCCGAGCGACAAGGCCCACGTCAAGCTCCATGCGACCTGCTGCAAGGTCTTCAGAGCTCAAGCTCCAAGCTTCCAGCTTCCCAAGGCAAGCGCATGGGCCACGGTCAGGGCAACTCATTCTTGAGAGGCATAAAAAACATGTGATATTTTCCGTTGAGAATTGTAATGTTGTAATTCGATTTTATGCTTCCCTTAGCAAACTACTTATTCAGATTTTACTCATATCGCACCCAACTTTTCTCAAGCTAGCACTAGTAGCTACTAGTATACTTATATATTTTTTTAGGGATATTGCATTTCTTTTCTACTTTGATGTAGCTGTTACCAATACTCTCCTTTCCCGGCATCTCGAGTGACATCTGCCTACCTGATTAAAACAAAGGTTAATGTTTCCGCAGGATCCGCCGCAGCAAGTCGTGGTCAGATGCTATAGCACACTGCCCGCGACTGAAATCAAATAATTCCTCTGAGTTCATTTTAGTCTGTGATAGTTTGATCTGATCCAAGTCCAGATCCATATGGCCACAGGATCCCCTCGAATGATCAATCGGTCAGATTTGGGTTTGAGCAACCTACCCCGGATCGCACAGGCCAGGGTTGACTGGATCCATCGGATTTTTTAGCCAAAACAATAAGACGTTTGTGCAGCCTTGGTTGATACAATGTCATGTAGTTTACCAGGCGTTAGGCCAGGTACCGGTACGTACTAGTACTAGTACTGTGACAAAATGTAATACTATGAATGATGATGACAGCACATTACCCCCCCCCCCCCCCCTAGAATGCAGAGGGTCTGAACCGGGGCACCACCCCATGCAGTTAATAGCATGGTCGCAAGACAAGGGACTCTACCAACCGGACTCTGGATGTGTGTCCACCGCCGCGCCGTGCGCCCTATGTCTGTGATGTGTGTATCCTCTTACTGTAAAAGCCATTATTCTAACCAGGGAGTAGTACAATACCCCTGATTCTAACGGGCCGCGGGGCGTACATAATGATTTCCTAAAATTGACTGGTTTACGTGTACCCAAGGTAACGATTCTCACTCATTCTCAACGCAAGAGTATTGTATCGATTTCTGTATAACGATTCGATTTCTTTGTACTTGTAGTGTCATAGATCTACTGACATGACACAACTGATTGACTGAGTCTGTGAATGACTGTCATAGACATAAGCTACAGTCCATTCATAAAAAGATGGGTCCTGGCTCTGGCGAGCTCCCGTATTTGGCGATTTTTCGTGATTTCATCGTACACAGTGCAGTGCTGCGAACTTTGACATTTGAAAAAGGGTCCAAAAGGGTGCCTGAACTGGGGTTCGAACCGCAGAATGCACTGTTGCAGGCGGGGTCAAACGGCCTGGATTTTGATGGTTTTTCCCAATTCAGTGCTTTTGGGGCAAAACCTGGCCGAAATCCTATTCTTGCTATGGCTTGCTTTTTGGACAAAAAAACTTCAGAAACATAATTGGAAGAGGATTCCGGGATTGCAGAAAAAATTCTAAAAAAACTCAACGTTTGACCCATTTATGGCCAAAAGCTAGTTCATTTTTTTCTGAATGGACTGTAGGCGATCTAGCCCAGGCCATGGGCCACGGCCCACGGCGCGGATCGCTCCGCAGGCCATGTGATCAGGTGATGCCTGACTCTGCGTGAGTCTGCACATCTCGCTTCCCAGGTGCGAGCCTGATGACATGATAATATTAATAATGATGTGCATGCAGTAAATCTGTACTGTGAAGCTATTGTAATACAGTAATCCTTCCTTGCTTCAAGACAAGTATAATGTATATGCCGTGTTCTAATGTAACACGTAACCATTGTTTGTCCAACTACTTGTCTTTACATACCGCCGGTAATGGTAGTACAGTACAAAATGTGCTACAACAAGTGACATCAAGTGCGAATCCGCATACAGTATCCGCGGTTCAGATACACAATCATGCGTGTGCGAGCACTGGGGAGATAACTCAGTCTCAGTGCAGTCCCGAAGAAAAGAAAAGGTCGTCTTTTCAGTGTCAGTTCGTGTACACTGTCCAACCTCCACTGCTCCAGTGCAGAGCTCCCTATATCCGCACCATTCCAAAGCAGTTGCAAGGCCGCCACGTGTCGTTCTTGTTTCTCCAGCTAGCTATCCCTAGGCCCTGTCAGCTAGCTGCTAGCTGCTAGCAAACAAAACTGCACTAGTAGATCTACTAGTACTGAGTACTGTGCGTTCGATGGTAGACCTTCACATGTAGTGGATCTACGAGGTCAGCTGCTGCACAGGTCTAGCTACGTCTATCCTCTCTCGACGCCATTTTCATCTCTTTTGCAAGAAGATTGTTATTTTTTTGCGTGCGGACGATTTGACAGGTCATACTGCCATTACTGGTGCGGTGAGTCCGCGTGGCTTGATGTCGTGAGTGGGAACGGCACGGACAGGAGCTTGTGGCTGTCACAGGAGTCGCTACTTCTGCCATTCGGGGTAGACTGAATTTTGGGCGTGCACGTACTGCTAATGCAATCTTTCACCATGTATCGGGCCACACTACCAACAGTTAGTTTCAAGCAAATCCGAGAAGATGGCGTCCGCTCGCAATCATCATGAGGAGCGCTCTCTCCTAAAGAATTCTGGGAACAGTTCAGATTCCTCTAGCGACATGGAGGAAGGTTTCGCTACCAGTGGATCTGTGCAGCAGCCGGCAACTCGCCCGCGAGGTAGGCGAGCGGCCAACAATTTGGAGCAAAAAATCACGATTCCAGAAGATGATAGAGAGCAGGTGTTCTCGTTTCGCAAGCTATGGGCATTCACAGGGCCCGGATTTCTGATGAGCATCGCCTATCTTGACCCAGGGAATATCGAGTCCGACATGCAGTCTGGCGGTGCTGCCGGATTTCACCTGCTATGGTTGCTGTTCACTGCCACGTGCATGGGTCTGTTGCTGCAGCGCCTAGCAGCAAGACTGGGTGTTACTAGCGGGCAACATCTAGCAGAACTGTGCAGACAACAGTATCCCCGTGTACCACGTATTGTCCTCTGGCTCATGATCGAGCTGGCCATTGTCGGATCCGACATGCAAGAAGTCATCGGAACGGCCATTGCCTATTCGTTGCTTAGCAACGGCAAAATCCCGTTGTATGCAGGTGTGCTGATCACCATTGCCGATACATTCCTGTTCTTGTTTCTGGACAACTACGGTCTGCGCAAGTTGGAGGTATTCTTCTGCACGCTGATCACCATCATGGCGGTGACGTTTGGTTACGAGTATATTGTAGCAGCACCTAACCAGGCAGAGGTGATGAAGGGCATGGTCATACCATGGTGTTCGCACTGTGACAGCGCTGCTATCCAGCAAGCCGTGGGCATCATCGGTGCCGTCATCATGCCGCATAACTTCTACCTTCACTCCGCGCTGGTGCGCAGCCGTGACGTCGATCGGTCGTCGGCCAAGAAAGTCAAGGAGGCCAACTTCTACTTCTTCATCGAGTCGGCCATCGCGCTCTTGGTGTCCTTTGTCATCAACCTGTTTGTAGTGTGTGTGTTTGCTGAGACTTTCTTCAACGTACCAGCCATGACAATCATCGAGGAATACAACTGCACTGCCCTTGGCAATGCTTCCAGCTTCAGCAACACTAGCTCCTTTGATCTGGACTTGCGCAAGGGAGGGATCTTCTTGGGTTGTCGTTTTGGCGATGTAGCCAAGTACATATGGGCAGTAGGTATACTGGCGGCCGGCCAGAGTTCTACCATGACTGGTACGTATGCTGGGCAGTTTGCCATGGAAGGGTTTCTGAACATCAGCTGGAGTCGCTGGAAGCGTGTGCTCCTGACCAGGTCTATAGCAATTGCACCGACATTGTTCGTTGCCGTCTCGACGGGAATCGACGATCTCACTGGCTTGAACGACTGGCTGAATGTCCTGCAATCCATTCTTCTACCGTTTGCCGTGCTCCCTGTACTGCACTTTGCCTCTAGCAAGGCTGTGATGCGTGAGTTTAGAGCGGGTCTTCCTATGCAGATTGCCATGTGGATGATGGCCATCCTGGTGATGGGAATCAATGTCTACTTTACGTTTAGCTTCCTGCATGGCCTGTATGGCACGCTTCCGTCAACCGGTGCACGTGTCGGGGTCATCATGGGCGTGGGTATTTTCTTTGCCATCTACACTGGTTTAGTAGTGTACCTAGTGCTGTCTATAATTTCACTCAAGTCGCCACGTCTGCAAGACAGGCTTGGCCAGACGACCGATATGTATGAAGTCCTGCACGGCTTCTTGGGATTGTCCGATTCCGAGGACGGAGAGTCGGCGACAGAGCTGGTGCAGTCGGATCGCGGATCTGACGACTGACGGCACCGCGCGCCCTGTCATTTGTTACGCTGCAGCACTGTGACGTGTTTGTATCACGCTTTGCCGTGTGCGGTCCTAGTCTGGGAAGTGCTTAGCTGCCGAGTACTTGGTATGCTGAGCTGGTTTCCAGGCTGCATGAGATCAAAGTTATTCTGTGTGATAATTGCAAGTTAATTTATTTTCTCCTTCGACTGACAATGCATGTGTCCGAAGTATGCTGACTGCAATATTTTCAATTGCCTTTGCAGTATAATTCATCCATCTCTCCTTACTCTTCTTCTCCGTGCGCTCTCACTTTATTAGTATAATTGATGTTCAGTTTGGTCAATTAGGGTTCTGAATACAAGACATCGGAATCCCACGCTAGCATTTTTGAACTTCACCAATCCGGATATGTGGAAGGTGGAATATTTTGATTTTCTTACCCTGATAATCATGATGTTGCCATTATTATTAATTTTGTTTGGCTTTTTTACATGGTACATGCTCACTGAACTTGGTATCCAATTCTTGTTGTTGCATGTGTTGTTGCAGTCCAAGATGGTAATAGGGAATGGCGTCATGCCTGTAACCAGTGTTTTTAAGAGCTTTGTAGTTCAATTCATGCTAAGAAGAGTATTATGCTCGTATGTACTCTTGATACCCTTTTCTATTCCCTCAACTACTGAGTACTCTTGATAATTAATGATTTTTAACACACTCTAGTGCATTGATTTATACATGTACTTTGAAGCTATCATCGAGTTTAGATTTTGCTATTCGAGGATTCAGTTATTTGCATTATGTTTTGGATTTCGACAAGCCAGTCGGCTAGTGGTGCTTTGAAGCAGAATGAATTATTATGTTGTACATCTGATGGCAATCAGTCTGTGGCATATGATGGCTGTCACATGTGACGGCGAGATTCTCTCTCCTCTCTCATCTCTCGCGTGCTCTCTCTCTGTCTCTCTCCCTCCGTCTCTCTCTCTCTCTCTCTTTCTCTCTCTCTCTCTCTCTCTCTCTCTCTCTCTCTCTCTCTCTCTCTCTCTCTCTCTCTCTCTCTCTTCTCTCTCTCTCTCTCTCTCTCTCTTTCTGTCTCTCTGTCTCTCTCTCTGTCTCTCTCTCTGTCTCTGTCTCTGTCTCTCTCTCTCTCTCTTTCTCTCTCTCTCTCTCTCTCTCTCTCTCTCTCTCTCTCTCTCTCTCTCTCTCTCTCTCTCTCTCTCTCTCTCTCTCTCTCTCTCTCTCTCTCTCTCTCTCTCTCTCTCTCTCTCTCTCTCTCTCTCTCCCTCTCTCCCTCTCTCCCCTCTTCTCCCTCTCTTCCCTCTCTTCCTCTCTCTCTCTCTC
>NC_088644.1:7121598-7146598 GCF_964019385.1 Sycon ciliatum
TCGTCAGAAGGGGAGAAGACAACAGAGTATACAATGACAAAACAGCAGGGAGAGTAGGGGCTGCAAAGCAAGCCTGTGCTGGTGAGGCAAGCCCACAACACCGACCTATGGTCTCGGCGTTAACGTGAGCTTGCGCACCATAGCCTAAAAGAGGGGGGTGATTTAGTGCGATAAAGACAAGAGAAGGTGAGGTAGAATGGATGAGGAGAAAGAAAGAGAGAGAGAGAGAGAGAGGGGGGGTGGAGAAAGAGAGAGAGAGAGAGAGAGAGAGAGAGAGAGAGAGAGAGAGAGAGTGAGTGAGAGAGAGAGAGGGGGGGGGTGGAGAGAGAACAGGAAGAGAGAAAAATAGATTCAAAGGCAGTTCAGATGCAGTGAACATCATGCAGTGCTTGGGGGGGGGGGGAGCTTCAGGATGGAAATAGTTCTGAACTGTTAGAGGGAGTCTGTGGCCCAAAGCCACTGGCTTCGGCGAAGATGGTAGTGGACGTTCGCTTTGAAGGATTGTAGGCCCTTAGGAGATGGTGGTTTGGTGAAGAGGGAGGATGGCAGCGCATTCCAGGTGTTGATGATGTTGTATGGAAAGGCGCGTCTTAGGTAGTTAGGAGCGCCTGGAGGGAGAACATTTTCCAGTTGGAAGGGGTGTGAAGCAGACTGTTGGCATTGTCTCCGGGTTACAGGTGCGGCATGGTGGACGACGAGAGGGGGGACCATGGATCTCAGCAGAGGAGGACCTGGTTGGCCCAGCAGCTTGTAGACGAAAGTCAGTGCCGCCACTGTCCGTCGGGCCTCTAGGCTCTGTAGCAAGATGTTGGGTCCCAGGATGTGGAGGGCACGCCTCTGCACTCTGTTAAGGTGTTCAAGGTTAGTGGGAGCAGCTCCCATCCAGACAAGGGGAGCATACTCGAGCAGGGGCCGGACGAAGCCGTGATACACGGCCAGCATGCCACGGCAGTCCAGAACACGAGCAGCTCTACGTAGGAGGCCAAGACGTGAGTTTGCCCTGGCAGCAACTGACCGGAGATGGGCGGAAAAGGATAGCTTGGAGTCAACCATAACTCCGAGGAGCTTGAGGTGTGGCTGTTGTGGGATGACCTCCCCTCCAAAGTTTATTGCGGGGACAGGCCAAGGCTGCTGTCGATGGCAGGAGATTCGTAGGAGCTGCGACTTGGATGGTTCAAACTTAACATGCCACTTTGTTCCCCATGCATGTAACGCATTAACGGAAGCTTGAAGACTGTCAGCTTGGTGTATGGCATCATCGCGTGTATTGACGCAGGCATACAGCGTGGTGTCGTCTGCAAATGTTCCCATTTCAGACCCTGGAGCCAGACAGCTATCAGCATCATTTACATATACTAGGAACAAGGACGGTCCAAGGATGCTGCCTTGTGGTACTCCTGCAGAGATCGGATAGCGATCGGAGCTCTTGCCGCCGATGACCACTTCCAGCGAACGACCTGTTAAGTAATCTCTAAGCCAGTCCAGGAGGGGGCCCTTCACACCGATGTTCCGCAACTTGTGCAGTACACCTGTGTGGGAGACTTTGTCGAAAGCCCCCCGGTACTCGGATTTCGTTTTTGTAACACTCCACACCACTTAGCTACGCCCTCTCACTGCAGCATGCCACTCCTAAGGCAGTTGTCCTGGAGCTGTTGAGCTGGTAAATAGGCTTTGTGCAAATGGTAGCTGATCACCGCGGTCGTTGAGTTCAAATCATGGTACTAACACTAGCCGCTCTTGCAGATTCGAATCAAATGCTCGTCCACTGTAACACCTCCTGTGCAGCAGTACTCACAAAGTAAATGCCTTCATTCCAGCCCGATGAAGTTAGCCAGGTCTGAAACTTTCCACGGTTGTAGATTAGTCCTATGAATAGTTACAACTGGCTTGGCAAGCCATGATGACCTTTCCTCTGCTTTCCACACATAATTGTTGTGCTGCTCCTTGTTGGAATCATGCCTACTTTTCCGGGGAGCCAAGATGACATTGTAATGAAGGTTCTGCTGAATTTAGCATCGATCCATTCGTGGACGTTCCGACAGCAAAAGCGCCAGCGAGTCAATGCAAAACTTTGAAGAAAGTGTCCAAACGAGGTAACATTTCTGGTATGTCACAACTACACTACTTGATCAAGTTGATGCCCAATCTTTCCAACTCTCGCACAAAATCAGTGTATACATGTACGCGTCGGTTCGCATCCTGTGTATGTACGGTGTTACTATAGCTCCTGGCACATAAAAGGGTAAAACTCCCAGGTCCAGTCAATATAGTACCGAGAAAGTCTTGAAAATGCTTGAATATAACCGATGAGAACTTAGTTTTTTCGGCAATTTTGTATTCCTATCGAGGGTGATTTCGGGACCTTTGGACGCGATTGGACACACCATACTTTGCGAAGATGCTCTTGAAGACATTATCTATCAAATAACACCGAAAAATCCTTGTTAGCCAACATGTGTCAAGGCATGTATTTTAGAGGTCGATTTTTTGAATTGGCCCCTGTACTATTATGCTCACCCACATAATGGGTCATCTGAGATATTATCTCAGATGACCCACTCAGCATCAAGCTATCAGGAACTGATATTGTGATAAAGAGTCATGTACATGTAGGTACATGTACATGTACATTATTAATTGTATGCTGCGTTAGTCTCTCCAAATAAGGTGCCTGTTGATATGGATGAGATCCGGTGGTGATATGAGAGAGGTAACAGCAGTCCACAGGAAAGTCTTGACATGATTGTGTACAGAATATTGTCTAAAGGTCGTAATTACATGTATTATCATATCATGACATGAACGTCATTGGTGAGGTTGTCCATTTCAGTGTCACAATACAGTAACTATTGTAGAAGCTTATAATACTCAGTCTCCGGATACAGCTACAGTACATTGCAGCTGTTTCGACCTTGTCAGTGCCAGGCTTCCTCAGCGGAGCTAAGAAACTCTGATCATTATTGAAAAAGTATTTTTTTGCGAAAAACTGCCGCCTTGGATTGCCAATGTTTTACAATTCGCGTCCAACCGCAACACACAAACAGTCCTTGGCTACTGAGTATTAGTATTTTTTTTCTTTTTTTTTTCTACAAAATCCACATATCTCCAGACACTGGGGTGAATGATGGAGTGTGGTGGTGGGGCCCATTAAGCTCCGCCAACCAGAGGTCTCGGCTTCATAGCTCCACATATTATCTCTCAACATACAAATTAAAATGTACATGTACAATGTAGTAGGAACTTACTTGCTAGTCACACTGCTCATTTCTCCCTGTGTCATCGTAATGTCTTAGTGGTAGCTTGTGATTTGTTGCCTACCTGGGGTGAGAATTATGTCCTGTGTCATCTTTGTATATCTTCTCATGTATTTGTACATTGTATTGTCTCTGATGATGCCTCCCTGGGTTACTACTGAAATTCAGATACAATCGAGGTGTAGCCAAGGACAGGTTGTGTGTTGCGGGTTGGACGTTGATTATAAACTGTACGACGGAGTGAAGTCCAAACGTCAGGATGTATTGAACCCCATGCAAGACACAGCGACAAATTCCCGACAAACACCGGAAGAGCATGCATGGACAAAATGTGCATTGGACATGTATCATCGCACACATCACGGTCGTACAGTGTAGATCTACATGTACATGTATGTGTGGCCGATGGACTGATGCTCACATGCTGGCTGTAGTGAAAGCGGGGTTGTACCCGTCCAATGAAGTTTGTACGGGTAAAATGAATTGCACATATCCCTCCCATGTACATAGTGTTAGTGTTGCACGACAGACTCGACAGTATGCTTCCTATTACCTGCCAAAACCCTTCCCCACTACATGTACATGGCTGTGTACATGGATAGCGTATAATGCAGTTTCTGATGTTGTTAGCATTACCCAGCTACAATACAGTCAGCAAACATCCTCCTTGCAGGTGCTCATTCCCCGTGGATTGTTTAATTTAAAAAAAAGGTGTGCTATTAGAAAAGGGTCACACCATGCACCAGGTATCCGTTGAAATGTGTTTTGTAGCAGATACCGTCGACTCGTTGTAGTCAGCAGCCCGATGTCCTGACAACATGGGACCACATGGCCTGGACGGCATACATGTACATATTGTACATGTAAAGTACACGTACCATTCACGATACAATAGTCAATAGTGTTTAATTAGTCTGTTGCTGTATGTACATGTACATGTACGTATGATAATTGCAGGACATTCTCCCTTCCTTCTACAGAGGTTGTGCTGCGTGACCCGAATATTTAAATAATTATACAGTATGAAGATGATGAATGATTGCTGCAGGACTGAGGTCGTTTGTTGGTAACTTGGTAGCCCTGACAGCACACCATTCATACATGTAGCTAGCACCGGGATGTGAGTGCCACACATCTAATCCATAGGTTCGGAACTACGGCGGTAGCAGTAACTGATAATAAGGACTACTACTAGTAGTTCAAGGCAAAATTAATGGGGAATGTGAACCGCCTGCATTTCTACCGCCACTGTACGTGACTGTCGGGTGCTATCTGGGTCCATCTGTTGCTGCGCTCGCATAACCGGCCTCCGCCATCAATCATGCACACGTAGATCTACATGTACATTGTATAAACTATTGCAACTGTCGGTAGAAGGAAATAATTATTAGATGGGGAAGGAAGTGGGGGAAGGCATGCCTATTAAAAATGATTACATCGATGTTTCATCATCGTACATGCACAACACAGTCATGATAATACTCGTCGTGGGAGCAGTTCGGTAGTACTTTACATGTATTTCTTCGCCTATCCGCGTGTATTCTGCAGTCTGGCATACATTGGCTATGTAGTATGTACGTCTAAGTAAGTAGTTGAAGTCTGAAGAAGATGTTGAACAGTCTCTGCTGGGATGACGACTACACCATAGCTCAGTGGTTAGAGCATCGCTAGCTACAAGCGAGGGTCCCTGGTTCGAGTCCTGGTGGTGACAGTCAATTTTTTCTTCAGACTTTTCCCGTTTGTCTCTTTCCCTCAAACTAGTGAAAATACTAATAGTCGTTGCGATATTCACAACTGGTCAACAGAAGGTAACTGGTGGCCGATGTAATGCTACACGTCGGATCCAATCAGCCCACCCGGGATCACTCAATGAAAAGGAGCAATACAAGACTCACACACATGGCGATGCGATCTAACAACTCACTCAGTGACTGTCTGTAGCTGTGCGTGTAAAAATGATACCACTGCCATCCATCTCGCTCTTATACTATAGCTACTGCCTTAGTCCTCATTATGCACAGTATATGTATGGCTTGGTAGCTGCTGTGTTTATCTTTACAAAGAACAGGCGTCTACTGTTCCTCTGCTCTGGGAAAAGTAAGTAGTTAGACCAACTGGAAAGGCTCTTTGAATCTTTTGTTTATGTTTTGTGGTGATCGGTGACGACTATATGCGGAACCGATGGAGCTGTCATTAAAACTGAAGCTTTCATTTTATGGTTACCTAGCAGGCTGTACTGTGTGTCAGCTACTGTACGAGCTGTGCGAGGAGTGATCAAATACAGCGAAGACTGTAGTCAGGGTGAAGGAAAAGTGCCGAAGTCGGCACAGGAGATGGCACCGGTGCACCGTTTCGCGCAGGATTGTACTGAGATGAACACGCGTGCACGGCAGATTGACGCGAGAAACAGATAAAGAGTGGTGATTTTCACTCAGTGACTGAGACTCGCAGTCATTAACGATACATGGCACGGGCACACGGCGATTGTTCCAGTATTCTCTGGTAAAGATTGTGCTCCGATTCGTGCAGGAAGGCTAGGGTTTCCGGCTACACGACCTTCACGTTCAAAACTCGATCTCTGGCTCTGGCGGAAGTACTTGAGCACACATTCATTGGTGTTGCAGTCTGAAACTTGAAAGTGCCATATGATGGCGTTTGATATGGCGTTTGTGTGCGCTCTAACTACCCGCTGCTCCGGGCACTCCCATCGACTACTAACGCCTAGTAACGGACTGTAGACTACTGGCAGTACTGCCCTACTCGACTGGTTGAGCTTCTCTCATTACAAGTACACCAGTTACTACAACTAGTTTGCAAGTATGAGTTACCGGTACCAGGTCATGTCATGATGTAGGCCCCCAACCACTACTAGTACTAGGCACTAGGCACTAGTGTGGACACTGCATTTATTCGCACAGCAGCAAAGCAACCAACAGAAGATCACGGAATCATAGCAAACAAAACAAGATCATCGGATAATAAAAGTGTGGCTAGACACGGCTACTCCACTACTCAGGCACTAGGCACTGGTCTAGTAATAGTAGTAGTATTACTACTTGAGTAAGCGTAAACTGGCAGACTTACACTTAGTTACCAGTACTGGCAGTAGGCAGTAGGACAGGCACTGACCGGGTTTTAGCCTTAAAACTTGGGGCAGGTTGCCTGCAAACTACCGTAGAATCCCGCGGATAAGCCCACCCGCGTGTACTATAAGCCCATGCCCGCGCATAAGCCCAGGGAAAGTTCGAACATCACAAGGCTTCGTCGTACAAGCCCATGGGCCTAATTGGACCAAGAGTCCATAAATTATGGACTCTTGGTCTTACCATGCACACGTCATGTACATGTATGATGTACGTAGTACATGTAGGTTTTTTTTTGGTTTTTTGTACATTTCAACATAATCATGGGTTGTTTTTGTTTGCACAGTGGCTCACTTCCTTGGTACTTTTCAATAGCATAATGTTGGTGTCAGCATAAGCCCATGCCCGCGTACAAAGCCCATGTTCTTGTATAAGCCCACCGAAATGTCCTTGTGAAATAGATAAGCCCATGGGCTTATCCGCGGGATTCTACGGCATTCAAGTAAGTTTAAAAAACTTTAGGTTTAGTTTATCATACGTCATTGTGATGGTTCTAGTCCATGTTACATTGTCTATGTATCTATGTATCGGTACTCTAGATACTAGATACTCTAACAATTTTATCAAACATTATGATAATTACCACATCAAATGCTGCGGAGACCTATCCAGAATCGGCAATATGCTGGCCCTGGCCTGGAGATCTGCAACTATAATCAGCTTCTACTTTGCAACACTAACGGATTAGTCCCCTTTGTCGATTGATGGATCAATCGGTAGATTCGGCTCTGTTTTTCTTCCCTTTCTTTCTTGTTTTGAATTGTACGTTGAACTCATTGGATTTCTTTGTATTCTGTATCTCGTTATCGTTATATTTCCCTCTAGCCCTCTCGCTTAGGATGAGCTTTCTTTTTTATGGCAGCTTAAGCGAAGGCTATATACCTGCTTTATGCAGGTTGATGCCAACGCGAACAAGCAAAATAATAATAATAATAATAACTTAAACTACAGTACTGTACTGGCTGGCGCCCGCCCACTACACTACTAGTCTACAGCCCCGTAGGTCTGATACTAGTGATAGTGATAGATACTGACCTCTGTTCGATCCCCCAATCCCATACACACATGAAAAGATACTTAGTCACTCTCAGTCATCTACAATGCATCTCATGATACGTAATTACATGTACCACGACAGACTGTCAGAGTCTGACAGTGTTTACTACGAAGTAGGGTTGTGCTGTTTTATGCTCGATCCCGTGAAAGAAGTAAAAGTCTGGCACTTCTCTAGACTCTACTATACTGTATTACTACTAGTCTACTATGCCCACGCATGCAGGATCTAGGTGTATACTATACGTAATTCACAACATTATTCGTCCTGAAAGGCCAAGTCATAGGTAGTGATTGAATCGCAACAAAGCGAGCACAATGATGAAACACATTCCACTACGCACTCTCGCAGTGCACTAGTGCCAGTAGTGGTAGACCTACAGACCGAGTACAGTGTACATGACAATCCAGTGCAGTTACTAGTATCCACAATCCGCCTACAACACCCGAGCAAACAAACCTGTCTGACCAGCGCTCAGCACTGCAAATCCCGTGCTTACCAAGCTCCAGCCAGGGCTAGTACTTACAGTAGTAAAGTAGGGAAAGGATCTAGACCTGCACAACACGTCCTTGACGTCACATTACATGTACATAATCATTAGCTGGCTGACACAAGAACTGTACTGAAGTCTGAGTAAAGATAAAAGAAGAGGCTTGCCTGGGACATGGCGACAGTGAGTTCACGAGTGAGCTATACTCGAGGTCCGTGAGGAGGACAGTGTCACAGTGAATCGTGAATCGTGAAGTGCCCACCACTCTGGCACTCAAGCTTCGAAGGAGTTCGAGTGCTATGCCATGGCCGCTCTGTGCACTCGCCTTGACACACCTCCAACAAGCCCCTACCGTGCAGCCAAGGCGGCGTCAGCGCTAGCGCACCACGAAAACAGCGATTGCACAATCGATGTGCGTAAAATCTCCACTCGTTTAGACAAGTGTGAGTGATTACCAGATTACTGTACCAGGCATGGCAGTTTGCTGCAGCGCAGACCAGTGTGAGCTAGTCGACACATACTGACATAGTCTGTAGTACATTCGCGATCTGGTAGATTCTGTCTGGATGGTAGAGCAGTATTTTCAGTACCGACCCTTCCGTGTGGGTTCTCCGGTCTCTGAGCAGCTCTTGCGACATGGCTCCATTGTCCACACTGAAAAGCTGTCACCACTTGTTTAGATCGATGAGAACAGGAATTTTCCTTCGGAACCAGGCCTGCCGGGTCGCGTGCGCCTTGTTGGTAGACACGGCCATGCAACCGGTGACCAGGTGTAGCAATATTCAATGCTATGCTGTAGCCTGTACAACTATCGCCTATCGCCGGTTCAGTCGCGTGCAGGCGTTCCTCGGCTACAAAATGCACCTCCAACCGCTAGCTAAGGAGCAGTCGGTCAAGAGAAAACTGTAGGCGAGTCAGTTTTTTTCAGTGGTCGTGTCTACGTGTGCGTCCTTACTTGTACTGTTTTGTGAGGCACACGATCGTGTCTTGTGCGGCATCGTAACACTTCTTGAGTGAACAGTAGGTGACCTAGCGATAGGTCTCCCACGTACGTAAATCGAGGACCACAATCTACTGATAGCTACTACTGGCAGTACTGCAGTGTTGGCTGAGCAAAACACTCATTCAGGATGATGACTACTCAGAGAAGACCAGTGTCTTTACCGTGTGACGGAGGCCTGTTACAATCCTCGATATCCTCTGATTCTTGGGCCGAAATGGATCTACAGATGCGCGAGCAGCCCCAAGCAGCAGCCAAAGCAGGGTGTTTGAAAGTCCGCAATGGCTCTGACAGTGACTCGACAGTTGCACAGAAAAAGAAATCCGTTTCATTTCCCCTCAACACGATTTTCTCGGCCGCCGTGAAAGATCATCGAGAGAATGAGATCAACACAATAGTCAATCTCCTGGTACCCGAACCGTACACGAGTCAGACCCTCCGGCAGCCCTCCGTCCAAGCCAGCGCCGCTATACGACACGAGGTCAAGGTGCGACTGGATCTGCTCCATATAAACCAGGTCAGCGCCAAAGGTTTCAGCGCGCTTTTGCTGTGCGCGCGCGCCGGCCACTTCGATGCAGTGCGATCGCTGGTGATGGCCGGAGCGTCCGTGAGCATCCTGGCACCTGGAGGCTGGTCCATATTCCATGCAGCAACTATGGCAGGCAGAGCGGATATGATGGGATGGCTGCTGGCTAACTGCGGATTATCGTATGCAGAGATATACAAAAGAGTGTTTGCTGTTCAGAAAGAGCTGTACTATGTACTGGGACAATCGAAGATGTCCGAAATGAAGAACATGGTGGATGCTAGTGTACAGTACCTGTCGGGGAACCTGAGCTGAGGACGGACAGTCAGTGAGGCAAACAGTGCAGCAGTCCTGGATCTGGCCTTGGCTCAACACAGGCATGGGCTAGTTTGTAGAAGTCAGTGAGCCTCACAGAATCACAGTCTTGCACTGCACTCCACACATCCTGATGTGTATGTGTGGCAATGGGGCTAAACGGTGAAACCAGCACCCATCCGTCCAGCTGGTTTCTTGTCTACTGTCTTTGCTCACTTCTAACACACTACAGCTCTCAATGGGGAAACCTAGGGGAGTGAATGCCAATTGCCACATGTCCAACCAAGACTTGGGACTAGTCTGTAATTGTTTTTTTCCGCTTTATCATCAGGTCGAAATCAAAATCATGGGCAGCAATATTAGTCAGCTTGTCAAATCGCTGGCTACTAATTTGAGCAGCTGTGCGTTGTGCTCAATATGTCCAATGCTGATATAATCGAAGATAAGCCCTATTCAAAACATCATTCTTTTAAAGTCAACAAAAGCAAACAATCTGACCTATACCAGCTTCATTTTAAGTTTAATCGTGCTGTCTGCTGTCTCGTCCTATATTCTAGCTTCTTATAACAGAAAATGAGAATCCCAACCATCTTGAATCCACCTGCTTTTAATACCATTTTTCTTGCAAGTCTAACTCTCCTTGTTCCCTATTCTATTTATACTTCGAATAATTCGCGGGATTCGCGTTGGCATCGCTTGAATGTTCAGAAACACACAAACTAGCCTTCGCTTCCGCAGGCCACCACTATGCCTATACTTCGAAGAAAAGTGGAAATCCGCCATCCGAAAACAGCCGAAGTTATTCCCACGTGTGTGTGTGTGTGTGGGTGGGGGTATGTGTGTCTGCCTTTCATACTTAACCTACACTGCAGTCTGCTCGTTATGCTAGCCTAAGTCCTGTGTAAGTATAAAGTCTGACTGACCCTCACAGGACGTTT
The DNA here is from genome assembly GCF_964019385.1 of Sycon ciliatum. Lineage (NCBI taxonomy): Eukaryota > Metazoa > Porifera > Calcarea > Leucosolenida > Sycettidae > Sycon > Sycon ciliatum. The sequence continues at coordinate 7,132,319 of NC_088644.1, forward strand.
TTTTCTTCGTAGAAGTGGTTTTAGAAAACCCTTGTGCTCTGCAGATACATGTACAGTAGTATGGTGTTGTGTGAGGGATTATAGTCTGACATACTAGTACATTGTACAACTTACAAGTCCATTTGTATTTTATGCACACCAGTCACCACTGCAAGCGCCATTTCTTTTAGCGTGGACCATGCATACAACTTACTTACAAGTGTGGAGACTTTCATAATGCGGGCTGGTCCATACTGTGACTTGAACATACTGGTTATGCCTGGTTTACTGCAGAGTCTGTACTGACTGTGCATGTAGTACTGCACGTACATTGTAGATTCACTCTCATGAGTCATGGCCTATGCCTATGCCTATGGTCCATGGAAGTGCTCCACTGGGGAATCCGATCACCACTAAAATAATAGCCTTGTACACACTGTAAAGTGTTCTCCTGACATCCCTCTCTTCAGAGAGTCAACGTACATCTGTCAGCTGCGCACAAGAATACTCTTGCGTCGGTCTCTAGATTTCCTGCTCGCCGACTCACAGCTCAGCTAGGAACGGTCAATATCAAGGTTCACTCTCGGCACCCCTGCCAAGCTGAGTGCCAAGTCTGTGCTGTGACCAAACGTGCAACAGCTTTTCCTCCTCAACGATTATGTCAGTACATGTATCTAGTATTGTCGAGTGAGGAAGAAGTGATGCTGTGTTGTTGTTGTCGTTCTGTTCCGCCTTTCCCTGTGAAGTGGTGGTCGATGGAGAACATCTGAGCAGTAGCTACGCTATGATGTGATTGAGCTTTGCATCGCAGCTATAAACATACGTCTAGCCATGTCGGCCATTTCCCATGGATATCCACGTGCAGCTGCATATACCGCAGGGATGGGGAGGATGAGTACTTTTCCGGTATCGGTGGTCGTGAGCACAGGACAGTCACAGAGCCAATTTAGCTTGCCAGACAGAGAACAGCCAACGGCTACTTGTGTCGTTGTATCCACGAAGTTCACAAGTACAATGGGTGTAGTGAGTGCTTCTAGCCTTTAGGGAGCTGATTTCGGACCTAAACCCTAGCAATCATGCTGAGCGCTGATCAGGGCAAGGTCGCCGCCACAGACATAAACAGCAGTGCTGACGTCCTCGACACCGGAATATTCATATCTCTGCTTGTAGCAAACGTGAGGCTCTTCACGACGATCATCACTGTCACACTCACAGTAACGTTGACACACGACCATTGTGTTGGTAAGAAAATGGGTTCGTGGTGGACGCGTCAAAACTACCACCACTGAGAACAGGTGGAGAACGAGAGGACACCCATTCGGTTAAAGCAATGTACATGTACAACCATACAAGGCATAGCACATCACTATACCAAGTAACCAACAATCGCCAATGGATCACATATGGAATAATTTTGACTGACAGATGTCCTAAATGTGATGATGGTTGCATCATGGCACCTCATCCCATACATGTACATGTACATCCACTGGTAATATTGTGTCTTGTTCTTTCTTTTTTCGTTCTCCACAATCATGTTCCCCACATGTTTCCCAGTAGGGTAATAGTGAAAGATCCTTCCCCGTGCCCTCTGGTTTGTTGCTGTCCATGCAGGTAATCCTATCGACACAATCATAATAATTATTATAGAGTACGACACACAGTCATACTAGGTCTGACACTGTTAGCTTAGCCTCATGACACTTTGACAGGTTCTTTCTCTAGTTTAGGTCGCCCCTTCAGTTCCCGTTTTCATCCTGTACAAAACTGGCCTGACCGTGTGTGGCCCATGGCGATTGGCGTCAGGCAAGTATGCGCACAGCACAGGACATGTGCAGCAAAGACAGTCTGTGGTGTCAGCTGTGGCTACTGCTGGTCTTCCCAACCTTTGCCATTGTACGTAATGTCAGTAGTTCGATCCATACATGTTGTGGGCAGGTAAGGGTTTGGACAGCTAGCAGTGGGTTCTAATGAGGGAGTGAAGCCCTGCGATGGGCTGACTGAATCAAGCTGCTGGACGTGTTGTGACAGAGCTCCGTGTCTGCAACCGTCATTATTTTGGACATGTCGTGATGGAGCTTTGTTGGTGGTGTGGTATGGTGATCCTGGATCTGGTCCTGGGATTCAGGACTCAGGACTGTCTTCTACTTGTTATAGTTATGAACTTATGACTTGACACTTGGCAGCTGTATGCGTGTGCTCCGCAGTCCGCACCCCAAATAGCAGTGTATCTGCGCCCAGCGGCACACAATGCCAATGGGTTTTAAAACACCCATGAATCATGATGATACAATGAGGCAAGGCACATGGAGTTACATTGTATCATGTTGAGCAAGCCAATCCAGTGTCACTGTATTAAAGATTGTTTTGTCGCTTTTATATAATAATAATAGTTGCATGCAGTCCATTTGTACATTACTTGGTCTTTGTCTATGACAGCAAGCAATCGTTCACCACATTCACTATTGCTGAAGTACATTTTATCCTTCAAATTAATGTTCTTCAAAGTCCTTGTCACGTCCTCTTCCAAACCGGGCTGGGATGTTTGACTCTGATACCAAACCAGGCAAGGGCTCCAATCCTTGATACGGGGAGACGCAGACGTCTGTGCCGAATGTTACTTCCTAGGCTTGTTCACCCTGTATTAAAGAAGACATAAGTTTGTATTGGGATTGCCTAAGTAATAGCACTTTGAAGTTCCAGTAAAATACAATAAAACACTAGTGTCCTATTACAGAATTCCTTTCAAAGTTCAAATAGGAAAATGCAGAAGCAGAACGAGATATCATGAATAAATTATTAGTTGACTACTTCAAGTAGTTTAAAAATATAGCAGAGATCGGAGGCGGATAATAATTTCAAAACAAAGGTAGGTCCGCGAGGATTCACGCAATCTTCAACATCCAGTCAACAAGGCACCTCTCATAAAATGTCGTTTTCGTTCCCTTCTCATCATGGACGGTATGGAATGTTGGAAAGACAAAAACTTATATTGCGTAAAGATAATGAGATAACAATACTCGTGACGAGGTGGAAAGTTATCAAGTTCAGAACTGTACTATCCTTGATGAGAAGGGAACGAAAACGTTCCATATTTTCGGAAGTGCTTTGTTGACTGGATGTGAAAGATTGCTTGAATCCTTGCGGACCTACCTTTGTTTTGAGACTAGTTATTGCTCAAACTTGTATATTTGAGTATCCATTGACAGTACCCACCGTTGAAAATCAGACTTCTGTTTTAAAATCTGTGTGGTTTTCAACCTTGGAAGTGTGACCAACAGAGGCGTGCGTACCAAAAATGGAAGCGTGAATTTAACAGTAACGGATTACACGGCGGGCCAATAGCAATGGCAAGACTCGCCATTATCACACAAACCAATGAGACATCACCTCAACAATTTCAGGGTAGTACATGACATTGTATTTCCAGTGGTACTCTTCAGTTCCTTGACCTTGTGTTGTTTCTCATAGCATGTTCTATAAGATTATGAGTTCCTGTCTTGTGTTCAGCTCATGGTCTGCACATCATTATCATTAACGAGTACATGACTTTATTAATTTTTATCATAACTATTATCAGTACAACAACGATTCCTGATGAGTGTTGTGCGAAAATTGTTGCAGATGCACGATCGTAGCCGCTACACACACACACGATACATCCAACAAGTAGTTGCATGGAGTGATATTTTCACGGGGAATTACCAGTCCACGCGCCATTTGAAGCAACGACTCGCGCGAGTCTTGTACGATGCCATTATTACGAAGAAAATAAGAATCGTTTTTCCATGATCCAGCCCTTCAGCTTCACCAGCTTTCAAGCATTCGTCGCAGCAAAAATAAAAATAATGGTGTTACGTTTGCTAATGAGAGATCGCATTTGTATGCGGAGACACGAACTGTTACCGTGCACGGTTGATAGCGACTCATATAGCGAGGCAAGCAAAGGGCAACGTGGAGACTAATCACTGCTCAGTTCCCAAATCACTGTGGTTAGGATTCATTTGTTTTCCACAAAATGTGCAGGATGTGCAAATGTGCAGGATGTCCAAAAGTGCAGGATGTGCAAATGTACAGGATGTGAAACTGTGCAGGATATTAGCCGGAAACCCTTGAAGGGTGCTAAGTGTAAATATGTAGTTGGATATGCAATTTCTTCCGGTTGTCGACTCAAACAATCTCATCCTTCAAACTAAATCATCCAGCTTGCCTGCGTGGACATCCATGCTGTTGCTGCATCGTGTTTGCGACACATACACAGGTGGCAGTCGCCGGTAAGTGTTCATTTTTCTGTAACACTGGACATGATGGTATGTTGCAGTAAACGGTTACGTTACGGCACTCATCCACCATGTCCACGGGGCCGGAATGCACACTACAGTACTTGTAAAGGGACGGTACCTTTCTGAACAGTTTGGTGGCGCAACATTGTTGTGACGACGTTCAATTTAGTTTAAATAAGTCGATCGAACTGTGCCTTTCCCTAGTTCAGTTACTTTGCCGGACATTCCCATAGCAGCAATCCCGAACTCTCTCAGCCCAGACCTTGTTTGGTCCTCTGCCACAGGCCTGTGGGTGGTTTAAGGCAGGTGTGACACACGATAAAGGGACTGCCCAGGGAAGAGAGGGTGGATGAACCAGGAGTACATAACCCCCAAGAGTCTGCAACTCCAGCTATGGGGTCTGTGTCGGCAGAACTTCACATCATGTGACGAACCAGTACACATTATAGACACCCTATTATTGGCTCTGTGCATGATAGATACAGGGTTGTACGCAACCGTGCTTTGGGTTCAACTCTCTTGTGGTCACTTTGCACCGTTTACCAGAGTAACGTTTTGAACTATGTCATGTGACGTGAAGTTCTGCTATCGCAGCACTGTATAGAGGTTGTGCAGGCAGTTGTACACTCTTGGGGGCTATGTACTCTTGGATGACCTATTGAGTATGGTTCGGTGCAGGAGCTTATCTTGTGCAAAGGTGGCACGCACCGAGTCCAGGAGTTGCAGTCACCACAAAGGAACGGTCCTTGGAAGGCGTGGCAGTGGAACCCAGACTTGCAGCAGTTACAGCGCACACACAATCTGATTCTTTGACAAGGATGATTCGCATATTGGCAAGGGCACTAGCTGCCGAACAGAGCACACTCCGCACTACGCAAATGACTGGCTCCCTCCCGGATAAAATAAATGGTAGATGACCAGCGGGCGGGTCTGGACACCATGCAGTTTTTCCCACACATGCTGGTGAGAACAGCAGAATGCACCACACTGCAAAAGGAGCAGTCGGAACAGTTTGGGAAGTTCGTCTCATAAAAACACAGTCTTGGAGACAGTGAGTCAGTGACATATATCCGTCCACCCTCCCAAGACCCAAGCAGCAAAACATTATGGCTACCAATATGATCTGTGTTAGCACTGTCGAGATTCTGTGGGGCTCTGCATGCTTCAAGCCAACCAGGCTGCTGGCGCAGATAGTCTCCCAGTCAAGTTTCTCCGGGAGTGGGGCTAAAGAGCTCGTGCCTCCTCTGACCAGGATGTTTACCCTCTGTTTGCGCTGCTTACACTATCCTGACTCGTTGGAACACGGCGCATGTCACGTCCATCCACATGCGTGCATCCCAAGCAGCAGAACTACCAACCTGTCTTCCTTCTAAGCATTGTGCGTCCAAGGTCATGGAGGATAGCAGTCAGCAGGCAAATTATCAACCATCTGGAACATCATATCGTCCTCCCTCAGGCAGTTTGACTGCCACCGTGGCTTTGGAACAGGCGGTCTCCTAACTGTCCTCCATCGTGAGTTGTCCAGTATAGTGGACCACAACAGAATCCCCCCCCCCCCCCTTGTTGCAGTCAGCATAGCTGGTGATCAATTTTTAGTAAAGTATCATACACTGGCATACTGCGCAAAGCTGAACTGTCCGCGTTAGTGGACTGCTTCTGCTTTGTCCTCACTTGCATCTTCAGGAAGGAATCTGAGGGCTGTTGTTCATGGTCAGACCTCCTCGAACTTCCCAATCCGAGCCAGTGTGCCACAAGGAAGTATTTTTGGACTAATGCTGCTCTAGCAGTATGTCAACAACATCTGTAATCGTGTCTTCTCAGAATGCCAGTTAGCATTGCACGAAGTTGACATGACTCTGCATTGTCTCATAAATGCTGATGTTGTGTCCTTTTCATGCCATTTTCAACTCGCTGCAAGCAGCCCTCAATGAACTTCAAGCTTGGAGGGCGAGATAGAGATTCAGTTTGAGGCGAAAGAGTGCCTGGGTATGTTGATGAGAAGACACACAACGCCCCTGCCACCCTTTCCCCTCAGCTTTGATGTTACATGTACGTTGATCAAAAAGGAAACCGATGTCAAGTTCCTTGTTGTGACATTTGACTGCAAGCTGTCATCCTACAACCACCTTAATGAAGTTGCATTCAAAGGCAACCAACGCCTCGCCTTTTTTCAGAAAGGCGTGCCAAAGGCTTCACCACAGTGGCAGCCTCAGTTTCTACAAAAGCTTCTCCCGCTCAATTGTAAAATTTGCTCAGCTGATGTGGCCAGACGTGGCCTGGTCCACCCTCGTCAATCTCGACCGTGTCCGGCAACGGGGGTGCATGCATAGCATTGGCCTTGGGACCATGCTCCCAAACCCACCATCAAGCTGTGTGTCGGCATTGGGTGATCTCTGTAAACTAGTACACGCCGGTCCTGCCCAGCTGACGGACGTGCTGCCACCTGCTGACTCTGTGTTCACCAAACTCAGAATGTGCCGCCAGCATCAAGTGTAGCTCCCACATGCCTTTCAGCTGTCGAATCCCCTCCACAACCACCAGCCAGATCACGACTTGCCCGCGTCCACTCCCGACTGGCTCCGCATTGCGTTTCAGTACTGTTCCCTTGAAACCTGGAATGCCAGGAATGGTCTACCCTGTGACGTGTTACACACTCCACCTGACCTGAGCTGAAGTTCTTGCAGACGATCAAAATCACCGACACCTCTGGCAAACCTGCTGTATCTGGGCAACTGACCACCTTTAGTTACGCATTTTCTTTTCTTTTCATTTGTTCTTATCTCTCCTGGATCTTAACTTTCTTTCTTTTCTACTAACGTATATCACAAGAAAATGTTCTTGCAAATACGCAAATACTGAACTGCCCCCCCCCCCCCACCTACGTGTGTGAATATAGTCATTCAGGGGCGTACCCAAGGGGTCAGCAGGGTGGTGTTTATAGACCCATCTTTTGCTTAGTTCATTTGCTTAGTTCATTTGTATGTACAATGTACCTGAATAACAAAAAAACCCAATAGTCCTCAGGCTAATTTCCTGCATCGAGCCTTGCCTCTAGGTCTGATATCCACATGAAATGGCCTTGCAGTAACCGTCCTAAAAGCAATCTCATCTCCGGTATTGCTGCCTTGCTCCAAGGTCCAAGTCTACAAGTGCAGGTTCCTTCTGCACCACACCAGTATGACCAGCGTCGATGTGTACATCCCAAACCAGCCTTATCTTATCTCACTGGACTCTCACTGGACCTCACTTCGTGTACTAGTAGATCTACTCCTTTATTATCTGTACTAGTCTTGTACATGTACAATTATGTGTAATAGAAAGTCTACAAGTGCAGGTTCCTTCTGCACCACACCAGTATGACCAGCGTCGATGTGTACATCCCAAACCAGCCTTATCTTATCTCACTGGACTCTCACTGGACCTCACTTCGTGTACTAGTAGATCTACTCCTTTATTATCTGTACTAGTCTTGTACATGTACAATTATGTGTAATAGAATAGCATTTGCCGTGACCTTGATTTTCCAATCTTCAACACCCCTCTCCCCCCCCCCCCCCCCCCTGGTGCATGTGGTGTGCAAGAATGCATGCAAGCATTGACTAATCGATACGCACTGTATGTAAACTCAGCGTATTCAGAATTGTCTCATTGTAGAGCAGTAACCTACTTTCCTTTTGAGGATTTCTGCCTTGTCACAGTCTTCTTCTGAAACAGCAGTGACTTTGATATTCTCTTGCTCAATTTACATGTATACTCTGCATGGGTAGTTCACTCTGTTGGCACATTGGCACATGCATAGTTCTTTGAATATGTGTGCTCTAGTTATGCTGTAGGGCAATTGGCCTGCGACGGTATATTACACAATTCACATTAGGTTTGCCAACTAATTACTCAGATGTTGGCTAGGCTAATGTTGGTGTATATGGTGGGCAAACGGCCGTTATTGAGTGGAACGCTAGATTGTATATTTCGCAGTGCTAGAACAAGCAGTCGCTATTTCCGGTCTATACGTCATCAAAGGTTGCCTCCTTGATAATGATACATGCAAGGGCCTTTTTATGCCGGATGTGCGTTTCTGGGGCTTACCCAATCAATCATCTTCGTTTTGGGCAGGAATCGGAGGTTTCACCCTCCGAAGAGAAGCCAGCATTACCTGTGCCCATAACGAAGTAAAATAGAAGAATACATCTACCAACGCTCATAGCATTAGCCGTGTATTGCTCAACTGGGCCCCAACCTAGTTCTAATGCCAGAGCACTGCTACTAGTACTTTCCAAAAAAAGGACTTATACTGTAGCACAGTTATAATGCTAGTACTACTCACCCAGGCCCGACATTCAACTCTCACAGACTCCGCATAGCAAAACATATTCCGAAGGCTCTAAGCATAGCGGCATACTGCACAGGCATTGCGTTTCTGCTACGGAAAATGCGGTCCGTGTACGTTCACCTCAACGCAATTTAACCGCATGACCAGATGTGCTTGTTCCTTTGTAGCTGAGCCATACCCAGTCCAGAACATGAGCCTCCCACTTCATTTCCCGCATAAAAACGGAAAAAAGTAAAGTTCGGACATCCGCGTTACCACGGTACCGGCTTACAATTGTGTTTATTATTATTATTATGAAATGACCCAAAGGCAATGTGCCTATCGAGGGGTTCATTTGATTGAAAGAACAGTAGATGTAGATGTATGTACAAAGACAAGTAGGGATTGATGAGGAGAGAAATGGGGAAAATCAACTGCAAGGTGGCGGAATTCCGTTGATTGCATAAGCATAGTCAGCTGTAAATTTCCTGAGGGCAGCTTTGAACTTATAGAGCGAGGCTATCGATGTTAGACTGGGGGGGGGGGGGGGGGGGGGGAGGGGGGGGGGGGAAACAGTTCCATAGAATAGCAGTTCGGAACATGAAGAGAGACTTAGACAATGATTTAAATTTGGGAAGAATGATTTTATTTGGTCGTCGCTCACTATTCGTAATCTTGAAATGGAAATCAGCAAGGTAATCACGATGATGGAAAACATATCTGTGAAAAGTAGTGAGACTGATGATTTGACGGCGATAGGCTAGTGACTCTAGGGAGCATTTAGAATTTAAGACAGACTTGGAAGAAGTGTAATCAAATGCAATTTTTTTCTTTTTCAGTAGAGCTCTAGCAAACCTTGCCTGTAATTGATCAATAGTGGTCATGGGTTTCTTATTAGATCCAAACGACCACACCGTACAGCTATATTCGATCACAGGTCTTACGAACCCTTTGTACAGTATGATCATTGCCGGAGGCGTAAGTTGCTGGGACATTATTGACAGTAGGTGCACTCGATATCTGAACTTCGAAGTTATTGAGGCGACATGTTTGCGGAAATCCAGGTTGTCGGTCAAGGTGAAGCCAAGATGTTGCAGTTCAGAAACTGTTGAGGAACACAACCAGCTTAGAGAAGTTTCTCTCGTGCCAGGCCACCACCATTGCCTACCAGGGTGGCAGATGCTGCTTTTCGCTTCAAGATGGAATCGACATTCTCTACCAAGAATACTGGCAACAGGTGGGACTGGAGATGGGAAAGCCCACCGTTCGCGTATTTGTTATGGGCAGTGGCTAAAGCCGAAAGGACGGGTATGTTTGCATTACTTCGAAGTACAGTGTACTTGATCTGTTATTAGGAATAGGTTTGCTTGTGCTGCATCTATACATCGAATAGTAATACATTACTACAGTTGCATCATTGGAAAAGTGCTTCCACACCGCGGAGCTCGTGCTTTCCGCCGACTGACAACCACTACAGTATTGCTATCTAGCTATGGTGAATACACACATCACATCTTGTGAATACACACATCACATCTTGTGAATACACACATCACATCTTGTGAATACACACATCACATCTTACACAGGGCAGAACAACAGAGCCCAATATCTTTCTTGCGACTCCGAGTTTCGTGTTCAAAAACACTCATCAGCCTCGGACCTTGCGGCAAGGATCTCAGACACTTTGTGTACATCACATTAAAAAATTCACGCATGGTATACCATCAAAAGAATCAAACGTTATTTTTTGGGATTGTTGGAGTACAAATAGATCTAATTGTCTTGTACTGCAGCTATGGCAACAAAAACAAAATTTACACGTGCTCCAAGAACAATACTAAGTCTTGTGTCCTGTTCAATGATTTTCGGGATAATGGACAAGAATTTTGCGATCTCGGGAGTTAATCCCTAATATAAAGTATCCTTCCACTTGGCAGGTATGGCATAGTTCTCAAGACTTGGCAGGTATGGCATAGTTCTCAAGACTTGGCAGGTATGGCATAGTTCTGAAGACTTGGCAGGTATGACATAGTTCTGAAGACTTTAATCTTCAGAACTATGTCATCAGACTTTAAAAAACTCTGTTCTTCTATGTTTCTCTATCGGATGAGTTTCTGTTCGTTATGCATATCGTGTGAGGTCGAATAGACGGATCTAATTTGGCAAATAATTATGTCTAGCCCGGGGTTATTACATAGCTGTTGGCCAATTAGAGGAACAGCAGAGCTACATGTACATACTAGTTATGCTGTCTGGTTTCCCCTGACCCTCTGATCAAGACTCGTCAATCTCTAGCTGAAGGAAATACATGTACATGTACATCGGATGATCCTGAGAAGTTGCACTGACCCTCCAGGAAATCGCGATTCCACGGATGCAACAAATTTCGCGATTTTGGCCCAAACCCGCGATTTTCAGCAAAATCCGCTATTTCCCGCATTTTTTGTTGTTTTCTGCACTATATCTCACAGTTCTATACACTTTTCACGCAGTGCTTTCCATGATCCTGTAGGTTATTTGCACAGTACGACTCCGGGGTAGATATACGATGCAACAAATTTCGTGATTTGGCCCAAATCCGCAATTTTCTGCAAATAATTCCGCGAATTCCTGGCAAGTTCTGCATCATTCCGCACTTTTCGTCGCATTTTTTGTTACTTTCTGCCGCAATTTCTTGCGCAAGTTTTCGAGAGTTTTTTCCGCAAATTCCCGCAGGCCATAGACCATGATGATAGACTTTGCCCAGTGCGATGGCAAAGGACTACGGTCCTCCGGACACAATGGAATAAGAATCCGTAGTCATACTCAGCCTGGCAAGATGCAGGGATGCGCCTGTGGCCATCATCTAGAACATAATGGCGCTGATTCTTTTGAATCTAGATGTCCTTCCTTCTCAGGAACACTCATGGAAACCTCAGCGGTTTTAGGCTACTTACTAACTTAGTACTTGTGTTGTGATAGAAGAAACTAAACTTCCAAGAGTGGGTGGTTCCCGTGTGTAGCTTGTCACCGATTCAAAAATACAAACAAACACAACACGTGCGGTAGCAGCGAATCGTTTCGAGTCGCCCATACCTACGGAGGAGAACGCCACCCGCGCCGCAGCGATCGTTTGCAGTGATGTAGCCTTGTACTAAGTAATTTGTAGGCGTGGATACATGACTGTACAAGTCATCATACAGTACCGCAAATCGAGCGTACTTCCTTCGTCAATCATCTGATCATGGTCAATGGTGGAGACGCATCGCCATTGTGCCTTTCACTCAGCTGTCTCTTACTGTCTGCTCCTCCATTCAGCCATTCTCACCACACTGCCATAATCGGCCAGGCGTTGCATCCTGATGCCTATTCCCGAAGCCCCAACCGTCGATTTGTGAATGTCGGAACACCACTTCATTTAGCCATCATGAACACTTTCTCGCCGCGAGAATAGCGCTCGTGCCCATTCCAGTCATTCATTTGGGGAAATGATGAAATGCGTTGGCGTTTTAGTTGGAAACTTGAAAATTCCCTATTCAGCTGGATGACGGTCCCTCGGGGCTAGGCTGGGGATGGTAGACCTGCGACGTGTCCACTAGTCTCTACCGTAAGTCTACGCCATGGCATTGGCATGGGCCTGCGCATGCGCCGTAGACCATTGATAGACTGATAGTAGACCAGACCAGGTAGACTGATCTTGTTGCACGGACTAGTCGGTGTCCGTGGTTGGCGGGGCTGTACGTAGTGTAGAACAGAGCGTAGACAGCTAGCATCGCAAGTGGATGCACAGACAGTCATGTAGAATCTATTCAGGAGACGCACTGGACTTGTCCCCAGCCGAAGGCTAGTTGCCGGAGCGTTCGAAGAACGAATCTTCGGCTAGCACTGTCAAATCACCGTCAAACGAAGTGCAGTTGACCGAGGGCAAAGTGACAGTCGCTACTGTTTTCCATTCATCTGCTCAACGATAACCGTCCAGTCTCTGCTTGCGTGCAGTTGCCAAGACTAGTTAGGATGAAGGCGACTGTCATGAAGAATGACGTTTGCCAGGCATGCGAAGCAGCGCTCAGTCTCGCACGGGCAAAGGGATGGAGCTTAGTTAGTGCGACTCGGATTGGGTCCGGACATCACTCTTGTCAGTGTTTCTGTGTTATGCCAAGAAACTACAAACACGCCGTGCGGCCACAGTATTCCTCCATTTTTCTACCAGATCAGCTGCAGACTGGTCGGAGAAGTTCTGGATGGTCGTAGTTATGTTGTCTCGAACTTGGATATGTTTGCTGGGTCTGGCGTTGCTCCAGCTCACGACGGTGGAGTCATGCCGGTACGTATTTCCTTGAAAGGGGTGATCTTGCAATCATGCGGCGAACGACGACGGAGTTGACCAAATCATTATTGCCTGCCACTTGAAGCGGACAGCTAGCTGCTTGTCTTCATTCCAGCACCCTTGGCCTTGCATGAAGTTGAATCTCCTTGCCTTTCATTGTGCTCTCAGGTTCGTGGTCAGCGCTCCGAATGTGTTCCGTGTACCGTCGGACAACGCCGTCAATGTTTACATCACGGGCGCTAATGGCGCCGTGCAGGTTCGACTTAGTTTCACGGAACTGGCGGGGTTCTCCGTGACATCTAGCATCCAAGCCAGTAAGTTTTTTTTGTCAAGCAGTAGATCCTCTACCGTGCATGTCTACAGGCTAGGCTAGATTCCGTGGGCGTACAGCAGGACTAGGAGTTCTCATGCTAATATGGACTACTACTACTAGCATTTTTCATAAGGTTGAGGAAGGTGACATGGGAAAATCTGAAGAAAAACCGTTTACTACATGTGGAATACGGTGCAGACACCAGAGCAAATCGGGGCGTTGTCATTCAGTATGTTCTCCTTACCATTGCTAAGTAATACCACGTCCTGATTGTATGATTTGGCCCCTAGTAACATTGCGTCGAAACTCCTAGCGACAGCACGGTTTCTAAGTTTCTTGTTACCTTACATGATGAAGTCACCGAGAGAGCGGAAAAAATAGAAAGCCAGAACACATTATTAACAATCATGCACATAATTCTGTGCATGGTGAGCTGGTGAGGCTTCCTGTCTTGAGAGGCATGCACGCCCCTAGTCTACTGGTAAGAGTACAGCAACCACAGCAGTACGCGCAATGAATCCGACTGCAACCACTAACAGTTACTATGCTTGGTTTGGTGACAGTGTAATGATGAATGCAACGACGTACATTGTATGTGTATAAAGTCCTAGCACAACACATACCGTATAAACACATAGATATGTGGAGTGTGCATCCAAGATGTGTTAGAGCTGTTAGCCAGTTAGTTGTAGAACGTCAGTACATGTACCGTCTGTCAGTGTCGTGCAATGTTATCACATGAGCTGATTGTTTAGTAACTGGTTGTGTTAGTGGACATTATAGCGTAACTTGTAGTTCCTTGGTCCGTTTTCTTTTCTATACATGGATATGTGTGCATGTTTTTTGGACTGCAGTTTGTGAATCTCGTGTGTGACGGACGCGAAAGAAATAGAGACAGCAGTAAAAAAATAAGAAGAAACATCATGCATTGTATTTGAACTCACTCTTCTTGTTTTTGCTGTTGCCATGCAGATACAAAAAGCGCCACGTCCATGAATGTCGGTGTAAGTACTAGTAGAGATATGGGATTTGTCAGGGGCAAACAGAAGTGATTGAAAGTGCTGCTATCCTGCCAATGCAATACCCA
>NC_088644.1:7151598-7464098 GCF_964019385.1 Sycon ciliatum
TCGTTTGAAATTTTCGAACGAATACTCGAATATTCGAACTAATCGTTTCACCCCTAGACTTATTGCTTCCCTGGAGTGAATGGGATTTTCGGTTTTTGACAACTTTGTGGTGGGTCTGATCTACTCACCTCCCACCGCTCAGGAGCTGCATCTGTGCCTTGATCCTAGAGGGTGGTAGCGTTCCTGAGGATGCGGAACTTGAAATTCGGTCTCCAGCCGAGTCTCACATGAACCGTGATTTAAAAAAAACTACTTCAATTGCTTCTCTGATCTGTTGCTTCCCCCAGGTAATGGAAGGGAGATCCGCGGTATGGCGATTCGAACGTTTGCTCTTCGTTCTATCTACCCACTGCCTGGCATGTATAAGATCTCTTGCTTCTGTGGACTGCGAGTAAGACTTTGTGCTGAGCATGCAATGATATGGTATATTGCATGGGTTGTTTGACTTTGATGCATTCTTGTGGTAACGTTATCCACGGCTGTAGTATGTCTCATTTTCCAGACAGCAAAGATAGGATCTTCACCTGTCAGCAGGGCAACTATCTACCTTGCTATTTCCCCCTCTGCCTGGCTTGTACATGTATTCGCTTACACTAGCATCAGACAGCAAAGCATGTTCCCAATTGTCTTCAGTCCCTTTTCTACTGTTAACGTATAGCTGGGCATGCACGCTGCCCGGGGGTATTGAATAGATACTGGCTAGTCAGTTTTTGTGTCATGTGACAATGTGGCACACAAGAGTAGTGAATGAAGAGACAATGTTACAGCATCATTATGACTGTAATGTTGGTGCTGGTGCTATTGATGATGTTGCATATGTTTCTGTGCTCTTAGTTCTCCAGTGAATTCTCCTCAGCTTTCCAAGTGGATGAGTATGGTACGTTAGGTTAATTGCAAACTATGTGAGAAGACCCAAAATATAGATATAGACAGCCCCAATATTTATCTAACCCAATGTAGCCAGACTAGATTGTTGTATACATTGCATGCATCATAGGAGCCATGTGTCATATCATGTTTCTCATGCTATTCATCCTTGCACAAGCTAGACTAGACGTCTGCGTAGGGACAGCTTGCTGGTGTGCTGCATGCCTTCATTGCTAGTTCCATGCATAGTTCTTTGCCCTACTGTGGCGGGAAGGTCATCCCGTGCAGCTAGCCGCAATGATCAGCTGCGCTACGGAGGTTCAGTTCCGGCAAACATGCGTGCGGATTTGCATTTTGCTGCTTGGTTTTTGATGTATTTGTAGTTAGTGCAAGGAAAGAGCTTGCTGGTGCAGTTGTTGTTTGGTTTTGGTTTTGAGTTTAGTTTGCTCTTTGTTGTTACCTGGTTTGAACGATCGCCTTTTGTGGAATCGTTACGCTCATTGTGGTACAATAATACAGTCTCCAGAAATATCGAATACATAGATGGCTTCATGCCTTTCTGGTACTCCTTGATCGACAATGACTCCTAGGTATATGCCCATCACCTTCATGCTACCTGTTTCCAACGGAATGGAGGAGAGTGTAGGAAACTTTATGCAAAGCCACAAAGACTCTTTTTTAGCCAGCTTGTTGTACGTGCACTGCGGGTATCGCACATGTTAAAGTCACTCTTGCCTTTGGGGAACTGTTCTTCCATCCAAAGCACCTTCATTAGGAACCTATATGTGCATGTTCAGTAAGCTACAGTTTTTGTCATTTCACCTCTTTAGTAGAGCCATTGTGCCGTTTGTTGCGAGCCCCAACCCCATTGTATGTCTTGCAACGCAGTCCGGCGAAGACAAAGCTGACTGGATCGGGGACATTTTGGAATGCCTTATGCCAACATACAAGCGATGTGCTTTTTACCGAATTTTTGAATTTTGAACTCGGATATTTATTTTTCTCCACCTGCAGTTCTGCCACAGTACAGTGCCACTATTGTTGATGCTGATCAATGTGTGACGAAGGATCAGCAGACCGTGAGGGTTACCATCAGAGCACAGTAAGAGAGTACTCAACTACACATCTGACAAACCAATCTATGTTACCATGATTTGATACAATGTCATCAGCAATATTTCCGGAGGTATCAAATTACTACTATTTATCATGGAGAGCTTTAGCCTGTGACCCATGATACATGTTGAAGTCTCGCGAGGCCTCCAAATTCGGCAATCTTGAAAAGGCAGAATCCGTGTAGTATGTACGTGGTGGTGATGTGCAGATATTGAATAGTCAATTTTAATTTTAGCATTAGTCACATGTTCTGAAAAGTATTAATTTTGTTGTATGAACTCACTGGCTAACTGGCCAACATTGGTTTTCAGTCAGCACTATGTTGCTAACCCTAACCGAACATTCTGGCCACTTGTGTTCCATTTCCGCAGATACACATTTGGACGGGTGCTATTGCAAGGACGCGCTACCATTCGCATAGGAATAGTTGGACGCACTGACATCCCAGAGAGTGTGAATCGATACGATGTAAGACCAATTTAACATGACGATAAATAGAGAAAGCCAAAATGAACAGAATCCAGAAGAACACATGCAGAAAACTCCCTGAAGTGATGGTGATACTGAGAGCAGACGTTATAATGATTGTATACTAACTATTACTAAGCAATGCAAAACAAAGCAATGACAACTGTGAAGTGTGGAAAGGCACCATGGCGGTTGAATGTCCTGGCCATAGAAAGCTAAGCTAGGAAAATTTCACACCACTACTCTATACCTCACACAAGTGTAGCCTTGCTCAACAATATTCACTAGCCTTTGGCCTAAGTATGCTTGAGCCTGCTGCAGTGATCTAGTTGTCACCAGTGTCCTTGAAAGAGTACTATTAAATGGCTAATAAGCATCGTTTCCTTCATTTTCTGATTTAACTTTGTTTGCAACTCTAGGTGGAGAGTGGGGGCGAGGACAGTTTTGACGTGGCTTTGCCAATCTTCCCAGATGGCAATAGCCCCCAGAATGGCGACGCAGTGTACATCAAATTGCAAGTGACTGAGGCCGGCAGCGATAATGCTGCGGAAGACATCTGGACGAAGACCAAGTATGCAGAGGAAAGCATTATCCCGCGGCTGGAGGATGTGCCGACCTATTTTCTACCCGGGGGTGCAATTAGCTTTAAGGTATGTTATATTTGCAGCAGTGTGGACAGACAAGCTCACCAAAGCCGCCAAAGCCTCCCTTTTGTTGTTGATGCGCTGTGTTTGAAGGTATTATATTGTTCCCTCTGCATGTTCGGTATAGACTTATATCCCAGTCGGTTCTATTCTCCGGATTTGAAATGATTGTATTGGATCAATGTAGATTGATTGGCTTAAATCTCTGTCTAAACTGGTGTGAATACACTTTGTACTGTGAAGCTCCGATACAGTAGCACTCCAGCAAGTGATCACGAAATGTGTTTGCTTCCAATGTGTCACTGTACCCGATCTTGAGCGAGCTGGACGCTTTTTACTGCGGGTATCATCTTTCTTTTGTTATACAGTGATGCGCAATGAAATTCAAGCGCGTGGGTCAAGCATGCACCGGGTATTGCGTAGCCCTAGACCTGCGAACACAGGGATGTGAACTGTAGCAGGGCTCAAACTTTACTCGCTGAATCGAGTATCATTGAGCAGCACTGTAGATGATGTAATATGCTACCACCAATGCCCGGCGTTGTATTCAAATATGAACGCACCCCGGCAGCCTTGAACACAACATCGCAACAAGAAGATGAGGATGAAGAATACGTTGTAACATTGCATCTTAATCTGTTTTAATTTCGGTAATGTCACTGTTCCACTGTTCATTGTGTTCAGATATGTAGTCAGACGTGTGCTGGTGACCCACGCAGTGGTGACGATGTGATAACGACAGTGTTGAAGACCGGCGGCCCTGGAGGCCAGGAGGTGAGACAGTGCATGTCAAAAAGAGAAATACCCGGGATTTGAAGTACATGTCAAATTTTGCTTACTTTACATCAACTGCAACAGCACAGTTGCACTCTCCAGCTGACCATGACGTATTGCCGCAGCACATCGTCAGCAAATCGACACCTTCATTGGCACTCAATTCCTTCATACAGCTTTTTCGATCATTGATATCTCGTGTCAGTGAAGGTTGATTTACTAGTAGCTGAGTGGCTAAAAGATAGGGAACATCACCCATTTGTACGAAAAGGGAAAGCATAACCGGCTTCGTGCAATTGTGATGTGGTGGGGTTGATGTAAATAATCTGTACAGGGCCGGATGCTACTGATTACCAATCTTGGTAATGTTTACTGGGGGGATTCTCTGTGTGAGATTTTGCTTTCTTTCACCGCTTATAGTCAGTTAACACAAGTATGTTTTGCTATGAGTGCCGGGCGAAAAAAATTATACGTTTTGCGTAGCGAACTCCATCAGGTCCGAGTGAAGTTTGTTGTTTACCTGCACGGGAAATTTGTTTTTGTATGTTAACTGTTAGTGTCGTATGCTGAGTATGTTTGCCTAGCCTGTGGTAAGGCAGGTTGGTTTGTGCAACACGGATTACAACCTTGGAGGACTGTGGACAGAATGCATGGAATTTATTCACTGTCCGCTGTGGTTTTTTTTTTTTTTTTTTTTTTTTTTTTTTTTTGGTGATCTTGCAGCCTGCATGCATTCCTGCCTCCAGAGTTAATTGTATTGTGCAATTGGTCCATCATCCCTATAGCCATGACTTGTTGTGCGAATGCAGTTGCAGTTCACGGAGATATCTTTAGGAGATCGTACTGGTTACGCTTGCTGTGCTCAAATTCAGTTAGTGGCTTCTGCTGACCCTTCGAGCATTCTCAACATTTTCGATCATTTTTGTTTTGGGTTCAGGTGAAGCGTGGGGTCACCGACGAAGCCCGAGGTGGATGCTCACCAGTGTCTGTTTCCATTCCACTTGACACAACTAAGGTCACTCTTGAGGTGAGAAACTATACAGGCCACATCAGGTGCTTCTATATTGACGTGTGAACCAGTGAAAGTACGAACTGGACCAAGGTATTTCTTTGGGACACTGTGGAATTGTCTTGGACTGCGAACACTGCATTGAACCATTCTTCAATGGGAAGCACGAATTGCCATTTCTCATTTGATAAAAATAATGTGTGTGGTTATCGCTTTCAAACTTAAAACTTGATTAAGGATATGTGACGAGTTGAGTAGTGCAGTCCCCTAGCACCTACATCACTACAGGAAAAAAAACTGAATGGTAGGCTGTGTTGTGTGTATATACATACTTGATCCTGACAACAGTGTCTGTTGCTAGTCTAAATTGCGCTGCTCATGAACATTCTGGTGTGTTCTACTTTCTCTCCTAACAGGGAAGAATCGACATGGACAACGCTCAGGCTGTGGACACGCGAGTGATCAATCCGTCCACTCCTTGCTCGGGAAACATCAAAGCCACGCTGCGTCGCACAGACGGGCTGCCTACAGTCTCAGTAAGATTGTGCGGGGGAACAGGATGCCGTCGATGTAGTGTTCACATGCACATATGCTCTGGTGCATTCTTTGGCCACCCCAGATTTTCATGATAGTCGTACATTGTGTTATGGTATGCATCTAGCATGTGCTGTTTCCCCTGCGCACTGGTGAAATAAAGAATACTACAGTCCTGTGTTCCCGTTTGGTATTCTCTTTGGTGTAGAGACTATGACGTATGTATTGCTCATTGACTTTGTAGACGTACATGTAGTGCTCAAGTACGAATGCTTCACCCTAATATTATGGTGACACATTGCGTGAAATTGATTTCCCGAGCATTTTCTCATACTGACTGTGGCGTGATAATTGGTTTTTTCAAGGTCTCCTGGTGGCCAGGATGACCCAAGAGAAATTTTTGAGTGGCTATTTGTCCGTGATGGTGCTTTGCATCCTGGTTATTAGTATCTAGTGTGTCCCTACTGTGGTTGTTATCTTTTCAGATTGGACAGAGAGTCGTCATACAAATGGATGTCACTGGGATCAACAGCCAATCGGTAGTCATATTTCAGGTAGGGGAAAGTAGCCTGCTGGCGATTATCTGAAGAGCTAGATTCAATGACAGAAAGTTATATGCAGTTATCATTATTTTGTGATGGAAAAATGATGTCGAGAGGACTGCAATAGTATCTGATTGAGATTGGTTCTCACATTGTATTCTAGCAATTGGCCGACATTTACTACAAAATGCATGCTGTTTGAGTCGTTCTGGTATTTCAGTCGGCTAAATGGACTGCTCAATATCATTATTGTACGTCAAGAATTGTAACCAGCATATTCATATGCTTCTGAAAGTTGCATGCATTTCTTTTTTAATGTACACACATACCAAGCTGTGATATTCATGCTTTGGTATCCTGTGTACAGCTAACATCGGTACTGGGCACAGTCAAGGTGATCACGAAGGAGCAGGCCCTCAATCAACCTGTTATTGTTGATTTCGATGTCACCGCTGACATGTCACCCGTACTAACGGTAAGGTGATGATAGGTATATGCGCAGTCAGCTTTCTGCCGCACACACTTAGCCTTGCTCTCCCCAGGTATCCAGCTAATCAAATCCTCGTGAGGGTGAGAGCTCAGCTGAGGGTCTTGGGTGTGCCCAGGGTAGAATGACGAGAAAAGGTTGCCCAAAATGAATTTTCCCTCGAAAATGTATGACATGTAATGTTATTCACCTGGGCATAGCCCTGAATTGGGGATTGAGTTCTAAAGGAAACGCTTGCAGTCTAAGGCCACGGATGCCTTATCTATTGGTCTGGTGCTAGATAATTCCTTGATGCCGCTATGCTGATTACAGCGAGCAATAGATGAACATGAAATGGACACTAGAAGTAAAAGGATCTGGTGGTGACACACAGTCAAAGGGAATGTATTACATGTCGGGAGACCATCAATGAGCCATGGTAGCCGGCGGGTGCGACAAGGAATGTAAGACAAAAGTTAGAGCAACGAATACCATGCATGCTCTCACAATGTGGAATACGCATTCAAATCATGTTTTGACACCTCACCTAATGGGTACGTAGTACATAGTACATAGTACATAGTGTTATTGATGCTGCTTATCGTAAAGCGCGAGACAGTGTTCTTTGGCTGCATGCCTACGGGCCTTGGTTCTGGAAAAAAACAACTCAATGGTCCATTGTTGTCTTTGCGTGTGGTTACTGTCCAGGTTGTGGCATATGTGTATACTGTAGCCAACGGTGGTGAGTGTGTCGTTGCTACTTTGACCATTGCCATCGAATTTGCCTTCCCGAATCCTGTGAGTTCTTGCTTGTTGCACGTGTAGTTAGCTTTAAATAGCACCGTAACACACATTCTATTGGAGTCAAGTGTAGTATGCCCTATGCAGTACAGGGACCCTGTCTAAGGCGACCCCTCAAGGGACGAGAAAAAGTGGTCCCCGTGACCAGGTGGTCTTCTTATCCAGGTTCAGTGGGTCACGTCGCCATATCCACATGTGATACATCATTTTGATCAGTGTATCACAGTGCACACACCTATGCTACTCTAGCACGACTCATGTGCCTGGGGCCCTCAGACCTGTCAAGTGTTGTGCATGCACCATGTACATCTACACTTCCTGCACGGATGTGTAGATCTACCATGCATAGTGCACCATGCAATGCGTACATTCATATGTACTTGCACTGTGTAACGCAGCCGTGGGTGGGCGGTCGTCGGTCACGTTGAGCAAGTGGTCGGCTTATCCGAGCTGTTTTGAATGTGAATGCGTCCATGGCAAGGAAAAGTGGTCGCCATAGTCAAGTGGTCGCCATATCCGACTGGTCGCCATTACAGGGTTTGCTGTATTTGTAGTATACATATGTAGAGGACTTTTAAAACCTACTTTGTCGACTGTAGTATAGCCGAATGGAATGTAACACTCAAGTTTGTCATCTGCTTGGCTAGATGATGAGTGAACATTGAGTACAATTTTGAGCCAATTGTGTTTTGCTCAAACCCACCACAACTCAAATTCGAGTTGCTAATCACTCTACGCATGCAAAGCTGAGCTTTCTTATGTTATGATGGTATGATAACATTGCTGTGGCGAGTGCTCACTTTCTTTCTGTTGCACTTGCTTGTATGCAGGTAAGGTTGTCCGTGAACCATGGTGGCCTGCTGGATTTGCGAGAGCTTGGCAGAAATACCAATGCTTACCAGTCGCTCTTCCAAGGCGAGGCTACGCCTGGCAGTACAGTGCGCTTTATGGCTGTTGACGAAGCTCTGATGATCCTGAAGCGAGATGCCGGACTGCCCGATACCTTCACGCCAGAAGTGGTATGACAATGGTTTGAAACGTTTGTGCACCTATTTAAGCTCTATTCTATATTTGCTAAACCCTCACACGTCCCACATGCTCCTGAGGAACATCAGACCACCGTCAAGTGCATCAATGCATTTCAGATGCACAATTGGGAGGTGTACTGGTGTTGACTGTGAGTCAGGCAGTGTGCTCGAATAACTTAGAGCATGAGAGAGTGATGCAACCATCTACTGGTGTACTAGCTGTGCTAGTACTTGTTAGCAACAATCCGAACTAGCGCACACACTGCACTGCATTGCTTTGTACTGCATTCAAGACTGACGTCATGCGCTTTGTTTTGCTGCGTAATCACAAATGGCACCAGCCCATTTTGCGGAAAAGAAAAACAAATCTTGCTTGCCCTGTTGTGCTCTTCCAGACAACGGATCGTGCTTCAGCAGTGTTTCTTTTCCCACCATCCCTCCCTATCCAACTTATTCACACCATCATAATTATCGTACCCACTAATCGGGTCCACTCTCACAACTGGTGTTATCTAGCTATTTGCTGCGGCTCTGCCTTGCGCTATATTACATCCATTTAGCATTGCAGCTCTACGTTGAGCTAACAGCAGCTCTACTTTGAGCTAACAGCAGCTCTACTTTGAGCTAACAGCAGCTCTACTTTGAGCTAACCGCAGCTCTACTTTGAGCTAACAGCAGCTCTACTTTGAGCTAACCGCAGCTCTACTTTGAGCTAACCGCAGCTCTACTTTGAGCTAACCGCAGCTCTACTTTGAGCTAACAGCAGCTCTACTTTGAGCTAACAGCAGCTCTACCTTGAGCTAACAGCAGCTCTACTTTGAGCTAACAGCAGCTCTACTTTGAGCTAACAGCAGCTCTACTTTGAGCTAACCGCAGCTCTACTTTGAGCTAACAGCAGCTCTACTTTGAGCTAACAGCAGCTCTACTTTGAGCTAACCGCAGCTCTACTTTGAGCTAACAGCAGCTCTACTTTGAGCTAACAGCAGCTCTGCTCTGAGCTAACAGCAGCTCTGCTGAGCTAACAGCAGCTCTGCTCTGAGCTAACACCAGCTCTACTTTGAGCTTCAAACCAGTTGTTTCGAAACCAGCACTCCTCAATCCAAAGATGCCTCTTTGTTGACTTGTTTGTGTGAGGGATGGGGCTAACTGTAAAGTATGAAAGAATGAGTAGTGCAACATGGAACAGGAAGGTGTGTGTGTGTGTGTGTGTGTGTGTGTGTGTGTGTGTGTGTGTGTGTGTGTGTGTACCATATGGTGCAGTGGTATGTGCAGCGATTTCCAATTGAGAGGTTGCGGGTTCGATTCTCGACGATTATGGTCACACACGTCTTTCTTCTCTTTCTCAGACTCCTTCTGACTTTTCTTTCATTCTCCGGGGTGGTTACCAACAGCCAGTGTATGCCGGACTATGTGGTGTGATGTGTGCGTGGGAAAAAATGAACAAAGACCAAAAGTAGGGATTCACTGGCCAGAAAAATCTACTTCATAGCTGTGTGGTGTAGACAAGGCTGAATAGTGGTGGCCAATTCTTCAGCCTTGCAAGCTGTTGAATGGTGTTATCCCAGCACAAGCTGCTGTGGCTTCTGCTGTAGCATCGCTATCATCGCCTCCGGCGATGGGCGTCAAATAGTCAAATGGTGAGAGAGAGAGAGAGAGAGAGAGAGAGAGAGAGAGAGAGAGAGAGAGAGAGAGAGAGAGCTGACCTAGGTGGAGAACAATCATAGTGAAGTAGTGAGGGTCCTGAGCTGCAATGGCTGTCCCAGCTGCATGTACACAGGTTTTGTCTGAACTGGTTTTAATGTCAGTGCAAAACATACTACCCACGTAGCACCTAATGCAAAAGCACTGCACCCCAAAGCCACTAATATCTATACTGGCATATCCATCAGCGTCCTCATGTTGCCTGACGATGGCAATGATCATGAAACTCAGAGTTGCAACAAACTAGGCTTGCTCCACTGTTGTAGTGTGTGTGTTTAAAAGTGTGTAATTGTGTGCCGTGTATGTAACTTACTTCCAACAGATCCAGGAGTACATCTCCAGCTTCTCGCCGGTTTGTCATGGAAGCCATGGAAATTCGGCGGCCGATATGTTCCTGGTATGTCGGGACACGGGGTGACATAATCGTCGTTAGGCCACGGTGACAGTTTGACTTGTGCTAGAATTGTAATTGTCATGTGCGGCAAACATGCTTTTAGCAGCAGTCCTGGTGTGATCGTGGGATTCGTGTTGTCACCCCGATATGCGCTATCAATTTTACAGGCTCTTAGATATTAGATCTTGGGCGCCTAATGGTTATTTGCAACAAAATCACATGTGGAAGAGAAAAGGACATATGGATACGAGTTAAGAGTAACTCTCCATCACTGTAACATGATACTATATACAGTCAGAAAGTGCAATAACTAGGCACAAAACTGAGGAGATGTGTTGAAGCTAGGTGTCAGGACGTCGAATGTTTCAGTACTCTGTCAGTTTTGTGCCTAGTTATTGCACTTTCTGACTGTATATAGTATCATGTTACAGTGATGGAGAGTTACTCTTAACTCGTATCCATATGTCCTTTTCTCTTCCACATTTATTTATGGCTCAACATCCGAGTTTCAAAATCACATGTACACTTCAAAACTTATCTGTACTTAAATGTAATGATGGACTTACTAGTAGCTGCCATCCTGCATGGCAGAGCATACTGATTCAAAAAGAAGCGGCTGGTCACTGGTGGGTGTCACATACATACCATTGCTTGTTGCTTCACACTGATGAGTGTCACATACCATTGCTTGTTGCTTCACACTGATGGGTGTCACATACATACTATTGCTTGTTGCTTCACACTGATGAGTGTCACATACCATTGCTGGTTGCTTCACACAGTATGCATGTGTTCTCCTCTCACTCTTGTACAGAACTCTGGAATTGCGCTTGCCTCCAATGTTCTGCGGTCAGAATCGCGAAGCCGTACGTACCTGGAATCGGAAATTGATCTCGACTCTTGGCACTTTCTTTACTCTCTAAACTCTACATGTACCTACGTTGAATGAATGTGGCTACAAAAGGCTGGACATGCTTATACTGTGCAGGATATCAGTGGTGTGGTACAGAATCATGCTTTTCCAATGGGATTATTTGTATCTTGTATTCTCCAGACCTGGAATGCCAAGTTCTGGATAAGGACGGTCAGCGTAGGAGGCGTCAGATTGGGGAGGAGACATCGCTGCGGCCCACCCGTCGCTTTGAGTGTGAGCAACTGATCTGGATCCCCTTTGCACGTTGTCACTCTGGTGCCCTCTACGACCTCTTGGTGTTCAATACCAATTGAGTGTCGGAATTTTCATATGTGTGTGTGCGTGTTTGTACGGTGTGCGTGCGTGTGTATGTGTGTGTATTGTTGGGCACCTTGTAAAGAAGACCTCAGGGTCTGTTGGGAATGCCCAAGTAAAATAATAAAACACAGTACAATAAGATCATGTACGTGACGTATGTGTTTGTGTATGTGGACGTGTATCTGCCATGTCATATAGGTGTGTAGGCATACCTGCATGTGTTTATATCCGACCAATATTATAGGAGACAGGAATGGCTGAAGTCTTAACCATCACAGTTTTAGCGGACATTCTGCCTTCTTTGCTGCTTTGGACTGCTGTGTTTCTGTTCTCAGGTTGGATGAAGCCTTGCACTCGTCTTCTGGAGAGAGATATCCGGCTGTACTGTGCAGAAAACCAACATCAGACACTTGATGGGAGCTGTCAGGAGACTGCGAAAGAGGCACTGGGATATCGATGCACCGATGATGGGTACTTTGAATCAGAGATGTCGAACAGCACCCACTCGTGGTGTGTCAATGCCATTGGTGGACAAATTCCGGACACAGTTGTATCTGGACCACCCCTGGACTACATGTGTTGGGATTACGATGGTAATATTTATCCTCTGATGTAGTCATATACTTCTGCTGGGTCAATGACTCAATACATTTGTTGCAGTTCTATTAGCGAATAGTATACCTGTACCAGTCGGAGTATGACAATTATATAACCAACCGGAGTGGGATAGTGATTGTAATAGCCCTGAATTTGGCATGCAGACACACTTGCACAACTGAAGAGGCCGAATCATCGGAATGTATAATTATAGTCGCAGCACAACCTTTTTCCAGTCCATGGCTGCACCAATTCGGGTAGATATCTTCCAAGTTTGCAGTGCCAGAAGTTTATCTGTACCTTTCTTAGGAGTACTAGCTCTAAATCATTCTACACTTTGTGTCATTCAGTGCCCAAGTCTAATGCGGGCTAATTGCTCTTTCGATGCCCTGCATGTGTGTGTGTTTGTGTGTGTGTGTGTGTGTGTGTGTGTGCATAATTTGCGTGTGTTGTGTGTGTGTGTGTGTGGGTGTGTGTGTGGGTGTGTGGGTGTGTGTGAGCATATGTGTGTGCATGTGCGCACGCGCATTTGGGTGTGTGTGTGTGTATGTGCGTGTATGTGTGTGTGTGTATGTTTGTATGTGCGTGTGTGTGTGTGTGTGTGTGTGTGTGTGTGTTGTTGTTCATGCAGAGTGTCGCTTCTATGATGTATTTTCGCCGCCTCTTGACTGTGATCTGACTTGTGATGGACGTGGCTACCAGAGAGCCGTAAACGGTTGCAGCATCTGTCGCTGCAATGACTGTAAGTCTAGTTGAGGGAGAGGGGCTGAATTATGACTGTCCAGAAGCAATCTAATCAATGACGGTGATTTTGGTTCAGGTTTAAAGTTTATTTTCTAATGTGCATGTACAAGCCATTGTATGCAGCAATTAGGCCAATTGTGTGAATAGTGAGTTGTTGTGCAAGTTTTGTATTTCCGTCTGTCACACATATGAAAGCACACAATTCTCATGTAGAAGAATGGAGAAGCCGATGAGAATGACAGACATGTTTTGAAAGACCCTGCTTGCATAATTTTGCATGTGATAATTATTTCATTGATGTTATCCTATCATGTATGCTTTATTTTACTGCAATGTAGATGCTGCCGACCTTGGTAAGTCTTGGGCTCTGCAAGGTTTGCCCTGCAACGAAATCGCAGAAGAAACGTACTCCTTCAGATACAACTACACAGCTGCCACTCTACGCTGTAGCTGCCACAATGCCGTGGAGCAAGGTGTGTTGAGGGGTTGGTGTGGTTGAGAAAATGTTCTTCGAGAACAGTGAAATATACTAAGGCTTGACAGTGAGAATGCGACTCGTGGAAAAACATCACAGCAGCAAGTTGTACTACATGTCACACAGAGCAGAGTGCATTGGCTGGACACCCCCCCCCCCCCCCCCCCCCGTCAAAGTGCAAGCCAGGCATGACATGTGAGGCCCAGTGAAGTGGAGTGATATACAATGAAGCAAGGCTTGCCAATACCCGTAGATGCAGTGTCAGGGGCACATCGGTTAATCACGTGGAGTTAAAAAGAGGCCACTGTCAGCTGAAAATATTCGCTAGTTGAGGAGTAGAAAAGGAAATATTCCCGAAGAAAAAATTGACTGCCACCACCATGACACTAGCCAGGGGAAATACCCTCGCTTTAGGCCAGCAGTGCTTCACCAGTAAACTATGGTGTAGTTGCCATACCAACAGAGACCATTCAAACTTTTCTTCAGAATTCGAAACTCACGCTTCCTGCACAACAACACAGGCTAGTGGGATGCAGCCCTCACTGTATTCACACACACACACTTCACTCACAAACTAGTATGATGAAAAGTCTGTCTTAGTAGAGTTTAACTTTCTATAAGTAGGAATATAGGCTCCAGTCCGTTACGAGCAAATAGAGTTGAAGTGCAGCCAACAGCTAATACCGTACTTCAAATAGTAGAGTTTCACAAAGTTATAGCAAAGTCTAATGTTATCCTGTATTGCATGTCTGTTCTGTCTTCTCCAGGAGCTATTCTTGGGCACTCCTACTGCTGTCCTATTGGTGTCAGATCTGCAGCTCAACCCCGAGCGTTCAACTTCAACTTTGCCGCAGCTCCAGTGAAGCGGTTTGATCCTAGCATCATCACGACCCGCAAGAACTTCCGGTCAACTTGGCTACTCGACGATGAGCTTGTGTCGTAAGTTACTTGACATAGCACTACCAAAAGAACGGCGCACCCTCAATGCAGATTGCTTGGGTTGCATGGCAGAGGAGAAGTTTTTGAAGGCTATGTGTGGTTTACGCTTGTTGTCTACCTTCAGCAGAACTGCTCAATATATCCGGGTTTGCTTGTGGCATATTATGGTATCCATGTTTTAAGCAGTTGGTTCTAACTAACCGTCTATTTTGTGAGATGCTCCAGTTGAGTTCTCTAATGAACTTTATTATTACTTGCTGAGTAGTGTGGCAAGCAGAGAATGACGTTTCATGTTTATAATATATTTTTTTTGCTAAAACAGAGATGCAGCTGGTAATGCTATTCTGACACCGAAGAGTGTTCCGCAGTCACTGACGTCCTACCACATCTTCATGACGGCCGTACACGATCAAAACGGATTCGGTATGGGATCTGATCTCCTGACAGTCAGTCGTCAGCTCCAGGTGACAACCACTTGCCCAAAGACTGTTCGCCTCAACGAGGACTTCAACGTGCGCTGCACAATCAGGAACTTCTACCAGGCGTCCCGCACGGTGAGTCCAATGCTGGTCCGTGCATGGGTATTCACGGTAGACGATGCTCAACACCTGGACTGACACTACTCACGCAGATATACCTAGTTTATCTGGACAGTATCAAATATTTCATTGCCCCACGTTTACCTTGCAGAAACTTGGATCATGTTCCTCTCCTTTCATAGCTACTTAAAAATTTTGCAGTCATTATAACTGTATTGTTGCATGCAACTCTGGAGGAGAGAACATTTTGCCTGATAATTCCACTCAACCCGGGTGTACAATATACAGTATGAAAATAATGGCCACGTCGGTGCCGCTACAGGCATGTGTACTTATTGAAAAATCAATGTACTACTTCAAAGTAGCATTCCTGGCCAAGAAATTTGCATCAATGGTACTTCTTTGGGTCTGTATATTTTCAGGCTAAGGATCAATTTCCGTTTCTCTGCTGCAGGTTAAATTGACGATTGACATCAGTTCTGAACTCTGCCCTGTCTCAAATCGCGGCGAAGTCGTCATTGGCACATTTGAAATGGCCGGAGAGTCAGTGCAGGCTCAGAACATCATTGTCAAGGCTTTGGAGCAGACCACTAACGGCCCAGCCAGGGTCAAGTGCCAGATACTGTCTACGCATGAAGGAGATGCAGATGAAAGGGAAGTCTTCGTTGAGGTAATTGGAAGAAAGGGAACGTTAAATACATTGAAAATACATGTACATGCACAGTACAACCTGTCAAGGTGACCACTCGGATACGGCGACCACCTGTCCTAAAAGACCACTGAAACCAGGACCAAGGGATGCTATTTCCAGTCAAATGACCCTGGATAAGGAGACCACTTGGTAACAGAGACCACGTTTTGAAGGTCCCTTGAGCAATGGTCGTCGTAGACAGGTTTCACTCAATGTGCATGCAGAGATGTAGCAAGAGAAGAGCTGCTGAAATAGTTCTCGATACGCTGAGCACAGTGTTTCACAGACAGAAGACACAAGACAACTAGGGATGGATCACAAGAGGTCTTTTGTGTTCTATGTATGTTTGTCCACTAAGAGATTGTACATGCAAAAAGGTTTGATAAGAGGGGGGGGGGGGGGGGGGTATGTGACTATACATACATGTAGTTCTGTGAGTACTCCTATAGCCTGTTGGCATGCAGCATGTACAATGCGTTTTCCTGGTGTTTTCTGTCCGGCTGTAGGCTGAAGGCGAGGAGGCCCATGCGTCTGTGAACATTCCACTTAATCCCGATGGTATGTGTCGGAAGCTGTGTTTGCAGCCAGCGCTACCCGCATGCCACCTGGAACCTACTGTGTTGGCCGGTGTATTGGACCATGCATAGCTTTGTACTACTGTGTTGGCCGGTGTATTGGACCATGCATAGCTTTGTACTACTGTGTTGGCCGGTGTGTTGGACCATGCATAGCTTGGTACTACTGTGTTGGCCGGTGTGTTGGACCATGCATAGCTTTGTACTACTGTGTTGGCCGGTGCATTGGACCATGCATAGCTTGGTACTACTGTGTTGGCCGGTGTATAGGACCATGCATAGCTTGGTACTACTGTGTCGGCCGGTGTGTTGGACCATGCATAGCTTTGTACTACTGTGTTGGCCGGTGTGTTGGACCATGCATAGCTTTGTACTACTGTGTTGGCCGGTGTGTTGGACCATGCATAGCTTGGTACTACTGTGTTGGCCGGTGTGTTGGACCATGCATAGCTTTGTACTACTGTGTTGGCTGGTGTGTTGGACCATGCATAGCTTTATGTGATGTGCAGTACCACTAGGATCTGAGTGATGGTCTGTGTACTGGTACTGTGTACCTTATAATTATAACGATGCAGTGGCGCGAAGTCCATAATTGTTTATTCAGTATGTGCGAATATGTGTATCTTATAGTCCGGTACGTCAGGTTTCGCTTGAGATCTTCGGACAAGAACAGAACAGATGCTGGCATGCTTCGCTCTCTGTACGCGTACAGCCTTGTAAAGTCGCATATGCTTTTGCAAAGCCGGTTCGTGTATTGTGCCCCATATACAGGCGATGTCAAATGTCCGGAGGGGATTTGCCAGAATGGAGGAACGCCGCACGAAGGAGTCCTGTGCTGTTACTGCGAGTGCCCGCCATCTCACACCGGACAGAACTGCACAGAGCGTAAGAAATGCTTAGCACATATCCACTCAGAATACATTTTGCTTCATGACACGTGTCAGCGGTATAGTTATAGAGCTTGAATTGTACCGTTTGTGTGTTTCGAGTCGAGATTGGTTGAACTTCACACATCCATTGTAGTGACAGGCACTTACCGAATGTTTAGAATAGAACAAGAGGAAGTGCGTGTTGAAATTGTTCAGTATGGTGGCGGGTGTTTTCTTTCCTTGTGTGCACAGGTGTCTTGCCTCAGCAGGGTGAACCTGGTAAGTTGTGCTTGACTATGTTTGTAATTCATATGCTCCCTTTACGAGGTGTATTAGGTCTTCTCACTAAGTGCAAGTAGTTGATTATGTGCATTAACTTTGATGAACATCCAGTGTGCAAAATTAATGTCCTCCTGTAAAGGTGCTTTGAGATGTACGAGGCTTTCATCCAGTCATCAAGCAAGGATGATGCAATCAAGGTCAGCTTAGGTAGTGAACACCTGTTGTCAATACCAACACTGAAACGGTTCTGTTGTTAATCTGGTGCAGTGCATTCCGTACGTGTGACTCCGAGGATTGTCTTCCTCGAGCGAGAGGATGACCTAATTTTGAAATGCACTGCTGAGTCTCTTCTGGTAAACTCGCCTATCGATGACACCGCCACATACCTCTGGGTCCGCAGGAGCGGTAGAGAGGTGCGGGGATCCCTGGAGAAGCGCACTAGTCCAATGCTCCGAGTGAATTCGGTTAGTTCCATCAGTATGTGTTCCTGTATCTTCTGTGTATGATGTGTGGGCAATGCATTGTGTCTGACTGTTCATGATGTGTGGGCAATGCATTGTGTCTGACTGTGTATGATATGTGGGCAATGCATTGTGTCTGACTGTGTATGATGTGTGGGCAATGCATTGTGTCTGACTGTTCTTCAAAGTTTATTTGTCATCATAGTTATTCTCTGGTTTGAGGGAAAGAGACAAACGGGAAAAGTCTGAAGAAACAAATGACTGTCACCACCAGGATTTGAACCAGGGACCTTGGCTTGAGACCAGCCATGCTCTAACCACTGAGCTAAGTTCTGATTCTGTTTTCTTGAACGATACGTCAGGTGTTCTGATCACACGGTACCATGGTTACCATGGTTACCTGACCTCTATATTCAGCAACACTGGTTCTATACACTTTCACTGTTGACAGCCCACAGCTTATTGAAAAGACACAGAGCAAGAGGCATGCTGTGTCCCTTCAGCTAATAATTGGCAACTTTGACAAGAGACTATGCACTATAATGGTGAGATTCCCATATTGAACTTTGTGTTGCGTATCCTCTGTGTGGTTTTTGGTAATTTTAATTCCAGATTCAAGCATCCGAACAGGATGACTACATTTGTGAAGTAACATGGAGAGGACTGATCGCGACGGATTCCTCTAAAGTCATCGTCGGTAAGTGCATTTACCATTTTTGTCTTTTTCTATACGTGAATATTGCCCTGTAAGGCGTGTTGCTCTTGTCAACTGCTGATAACGATGACAGGCCCTCGTATCTAGTCAAGCTGTATGGTATTTTGCAAGGTGAAGGCTAGCGTCAGCGTAGTATCAGAATGTTCAGTGAACTGCTGACCCAGATACTTGCGTTGTACTCTGGACAGTCTCCAAGCCCCCCCCCCCCTTCTCTCAAAGGCAGTGGCAGTCAAGGAAAGCTACACACTGTAAGCAGGTGCATTGTTGAGTTTTAGTTTTGTTCGACTGATAGCTTTCTTAGACCACGGTAGGGCTTTCCTGAAGTACAGTAAAACCTGTGACTAACGACCACCCCTTGGGATCAGAGAAAGCGGTCCTTAGTAGCAGGTGGTCCTTAGTTAGAGGTTTGCACCGCACAACCATATATTATGAATGTGAGACCGTCCGTGCCTGGCGAAGTGGTCTGTAGTAGCAGGCTGGCCGCTAGTCAGGGTGGTCTTTAGTTGCAGGTTTTACTGTAGTACCAGGCTGGTCGCTAGTCACGGTGGTCTTTAGTTGCAGGTTTTACTGTAGTACCAGGCTGGTCGCTAGTCACGGTGGTCTTTAGTTACAGGTTTTACTGTTCCATCATCCACAGCCATGCTGGGAGTCCTCTATTGTATGATCTACATTAAAAAATTAATCAAACTTGAAGTTGAACTGTTGCGAAGGAACTGAAGATGAAGTCTACACATTTTTGGAGGTGATCCTACAAAAAATACGAGATTCCGTGGAAACAGCCCATGGCAACAGCTCAAACAGGGTATGAATTTTGCACTCCACTGTCATGGTAAGCAGAGAAAGATCAGAATCCTTTCATCATGAGTGAAGTTATGCCATTGTCTAAATTCATTTTCTTCATGGTTGCTAGAGTCCAACTGGAACACGAGGCCATTTGGATGTGTGCGAAGAAATGAAACATATGCAATGGCCTGGATGTAACTAGTCTTGTTTTTTGCACCATTGCTTTGACTTGCAAGCACCTCAACTCCCCAACCTTTATTAGAACATGTTCTACCGAAAGCAATATCAATTCTCTACCGAAAGCACTAGCGAATCTTGATTTCTAGGGTCTTACCAATAAGGTGGCATTTATTTATTTCTGCACCTGGTGGCATGTCAAGACAGCCAATTGAATTGAGGAGAGGCATGCAAGCTATCATCAAAATACTGTAGAACGGGAAATTTTAGCGACTATTAATTTTAGCGAAAATGAGTCGATCGCTCAATTCGCTAGGGTTTTTACGTTGCTAAAATTACTCGTTCTACAGCACCTACTTCATTGAGTGTTGTTTTTCACTGAACAGCGTTTAACTCACAACAATGTATTTTCTTTCTTGTTGTATCGATCATGCATTCAGGATCCCACTGCCCGTACAAAGGTGCCGTCAGTGACAATCCCTGTGCTCTCCGCTTCTTCAAGCCGGGCAACCCCATTCCATCACTTGTGGAAAGTAAGCTGACTGTCCTTCTGACGCATAGTAGGTAGCCACAAGGTGGCAACTTAGTATGGGCGCTCTAGAAGCAGGACGGTAACGTCTCTCCTCTTCTCTCCTTCTATTTCGGCTATTTGCAGACATTCTGAGAATCCCTGATGGCCTCGGATATAAACTTTACGTAATTGTGACCATGATCTGGTGACAGTCCGCAGGTACATGGTTTCCATTGCACTGACTCAACCTGTTCTTGAACTGTGTTCAATTTCTCCTTCGTGTGCAGTGGTGAGAAATCCAGCAGCGCAGGAGGAAGAGATCGTTGTCGACATCTCCCCTCCCGCGACAGCTACTCCCAACTCCATGCTGTGTAGAGTATTAATTCGAGGTAAGCAACTAGACGTGTATCTGAGTGGTGCGATGTAGAGTATTCAATACATTTACGGAAGCCATTATTGCACATTGCTGCATCTGTGCTGTTTGTGGTTGATACTCTGGCAGGACAATACCAGATGCCTTTGCCTCCCTTAGACCTGCTGGAACCAAGTACTATCCAAGACATGGTCAGAATGCCAACTGGCTGCGGCGAACAGATGATGATGTCCTTAGCACCACTTGTATACGCTATGAACTACATGGATGACGATGGCTTTTTAAGTGGCAAGGACGATTTGAGAACCGACGGAAAGTACTACATCAATGAAGGTATGATTCGGTTCATCATAACCAGAGTTATTCATCTGCACGTAAATTTGTATTGGATAGGTTTCGTATTCTCGTATTTGCGTCAGCACACGTAAAAGGTTTTCGTGGTGACAGCATGGCTGTGCACCTTGCTGACTTGTCTTCTGTTTGTGTTGGCTTGTCCGGGACAGTTGTCCTGGCCGGAAGTAGATGAATTTGTCTTTGCTGATAACCATTTGCCTTCCCTGAGGTTTAGAGTGCACGCAAACAGCTACCAACAACATGTGGACATTCGTGTTAGGCTTTACAGGGGTTGCGGGTTCGAATCCAGCATATAGAAAGACATTTTACTTTTTATTGTTGCCCTCATTTCCCTTGTAGTATCCCCCTCCCCTCTTACTGTTTCCCTCCCTCCCCTTCATCCCTCTCTCTCTCTCTCTCTCTCTCTCTCTCTCTCTCTCTCTCTCTCTCTCTCTCTCTCTCTCTCTCTCTCTCTCTCTCTCTCTCTCTCTCTCTCTCTCTCTCTCTCTCTCTCTCTCTCTCTCTCTCTCTCTCTCTCTCTCTCTCTCTCTCTCTCTCTCTCTCTCTCTCTGTCTCTCTCTGTCTCTCTCTGTCTCTCTCTGTCTCTCTCTGTCTCTCTCTGTCTCTCTCTGTCTCTCTCTGTCTCTCTCTGTCTCTCTCTGTCTCTCTCTGTCTCTCTCTGTCTCTCTCTGTCTCTCTCTGTCTCTCTCTCTGTCTCTCTCTGTCTCTCTCTGTCTCTCTCTCTCTCTCTCTCTCTCTCTCTCTCTCTCTCTCTCTCTCTCTCTTTCTCTCTCTTTCTCTCTCTCTCTTTCTCTCTCTCTCTCTTCCTGGGGCGAAGGCTGCATGCTGATTGCTCTGAGCAGACCCAGCGGGAAGACATCCGTCAACTCACTGTATCTCTCATGCAAAAAGTAGATGGCTCTTGGCTTCAAGACCACCACAAGCTATGGCTTTACCACCATCTTGTAGTGCCCAAGCTTTCTTGGTCTTTCCAGGTTCTTGAACTCACACAAGGTTTTGTACGTGAACTGCACTTTATGTGTTTACCATTTCTGAAGAAATGGTCAGGCCTACCTCGATGCGCAAACTCTGCCATTCTTTTCATTGGCAGTCGCAAACGCTTTGGCTTACGCCTCCACTACCTTCCTACGGTGTGGAAAAAGTGCCAGTCCATCAAATGGCACATTCTTCGATCGAGTGGGGACGCGCGCATGAGGGCGCTGTACACTCTGCGTCGGAGTAAGGATGCGAAGCTGACAAAGCGATATGCGGCGACAATAGAGCTGGAGTGTGCAGAGGCATCAGTAGGTTCAGGGACTCTCCGTCCACCGTCATCTTCAAGTCATCGTGCAGGGTTGGGTGCTCGTGCTCCGAAGCAGCATTCCAAACCCCCGAGGAAGGATCTCCTTCAAACATTTGAGGAGATCAACGCGCAGGAGCAGATTTTGAGGCTGAAGACTCTTCAGGTGCAAGGCAAGTGGTTGGAGTGGACATCGGTGACGTGGCAGGACCTCTCGTGGAAATCCCTTTTGTACGGTGGTACTGGTAAGCATTTGAAATTTCTTCTTGCATCAACCCTCGACGTGCTACCTTCTCCGACGAACCTACGCCGTTGGGGAAACACCGTAGTGGATCCGTACTGTAGTTTGTGCCGTACCTGGGCCTGTACTACGCGCCACGTGCTTGGCGCTTGTCGCGTAGCGCTGGACCAGGGACGTTACACCTGGAGGCACGACAACGTACTCGGGGTCATCGTCAGGAACATGCGTGAGGAGATTCGAATCCGCACTGCTGCAAACACCGTACAAACCGAAAATTCAAATGAGCTTGACTTCATCTCGTTTTGCAAGGCGGGAGAGAAGCCAGTTCGCGTTCAGCCCAGACGAAAGTTGGTTACGACTGATCTCCTGTCAGCGGCCTCAGACTGGAAACTTCTTGTCGACTCAGTTAGTGCAAAGATTTCTTTCCCTAGCTGTGTTGTGTTGTGTCATGTACTGACATAAGGAAGTAGTTTATTTTACAGACAGATGAGTGTAGATATAGTGAAGAGTCAGGGAGGCCATGCCCAGCAGAGCATGGTATCGTGCGTAGCACGGGGGTAGTGAGAGGTCACGTACCGTCTATACATGGCGACAGGCAGGGGAAGGACTATGCCGTGAATGGGTGAAAGGATAACATGATACAGGATAGGACATCTCCCCCTTTTTGAAAAAAAATTAAAGAGAGCAAAAACACAACAGCTGGGAAACTGTTATGGAGAAAAGGCAAGACAGATACATGTACGGGTTGTACATAGCCGGGCACATAGAACAGAACTATGCAATGTGCGGGAGAGCAATAGCAATAGCATGAAGCCAGAGAGAGTTATATGGTAGCGATCAATCTCTGCGGTGGCTGGATGTTGTTGCGAGCACGGAGAGTTGGCTGTGACGTAGGCACAGGCTGTTGTTGCGGGACTAGCGCGGCCGGTGGTACTGCTGGCACCGGTCCGGGAGGAGTCACTGGCTGGAGCAACTTCACTGCACGGCGGTTTCGGCGCAGAAGACCGGATGAGGTGGCGATGTTGTAGGAGCGATCGGTGAGTTGCTCAACCACTGTACCCTCGCGCTTGTCGTCGACCCACACTTTCGCTCCCAGTGGCAGAGGGGAGAGCGACTTTGCTGCGAAGCGTTGATCGAAGTGATCTTCTTGCCGATGCTTAGCCTCCTGCTCCTTGGCCCGGAGAGCGGTGATGTCTGGCCAGGAGGGTTGCAGGAGATCAGGTGGGCACGGAAGATTGGTGCGGAGCCTGCGGCCGTACAATAGTTCGGCGGGCGAATAGCCGTTGGCCAGGGGTGTGGAGCGATACGCTAGGAGGGACTGCTGTAGATCACCTGGCGCACGGATGAGTCGTTTGGCAGTCTGCACAGCGCGTTCTGCTTCGCCGTTGCTTTGAGGATGCTTCGGGCTGCTGGTCCGATGCGTGATGTTGCACGACGACATAAACTGTGCAAAGGCGTCGGAAGCGAACTGTGGCCCGTTATCGCTGACGAAGATGTCCGGATAACCGTGGGCAGCAAATATGCTCTTCAG
The DNA here is from genome assembly GCF_964019385.1 of Sycon ciliatum. NCBI lineage: Eukaryota > Metazoa > Porifera > Calcarea > Leucosolenida > Sycettidae > Sycon > Sycon ciliatum. The sequence continues at coordinate 7,175,310 of NC_088644.1, forward strand.
ATGAGTAATGACGGCCCGTGACGTAGTCGATGAGAGACAAGCGACATCAATGTAACGGGAGAAATAGTCGACGGTAATCAGGTACTGGCGGCCGTCGACATCACGGAGATCCGATGCGATACGCTGCCACGGACGCTCGGGGAACGGAGTTGTCTGAAGAGGCTCTGGAGACTGATGACGCTGCTTGATACAGGTAGTGCACTTGGCGACGTACACCTCGATGTCGGCAGAGATACCTGGCCACCACGACGAGAAGCGGGCACGGGCTTTACTCTTCGTGACACCTTGGTGACCATCGTGCAGCTTCTGGAGGATCTCAGGCTGTAGCACGGACGGAACAACCAGGCGAAAGCCGTGGCACAATACACCTTGCATGTGAGACAACTGGCCTCGCTCACGATGGAACGGCTTGATGTCGTCAGGGACGGTAGCAGGCCAGCCATGGATGACGTAGCGCATCACACTGGATAACACAGGATCTTCAGACGTAGCCTTGGCTAGGTCGGCGAGAACGGATGGACTTGTGAGATCTTCGGCAGTGGTTGATAAAACCATGCCGATGTCGTCTTGCAGAACGTTGTCAACTGATGCCGATGCTGGCGCTCGTGAAAGCGTGTCAGCCACCACCAGATCCTTGCCGGGAACGTGTATGGCTTGGACTTCGTACCGGAGGAAGCGGAGCAGCATTCGTTGGCATCGGATGGGGACCTTGTCCAGGTCTCTGGTGTTGATCAGTGGCACTAGCGGCTTGTGGTCCGTCTGCACGATGAACCTGGGAGCGCCGAAGAGGTACTGGTCTAACCTCTCGCACGTCCACACCGCTGCGAGGCATTCCTTTTCGATCTGCGCGTAGCCTTGTTCCGTCTTGGTCAGGGAACGGGAGGCGTAGGCTACTGGGCGCCAGTCGCCATCGTGCTTCTGGAGCAGAACACCACCAATGCCATAGCTGCTGGCATCGGCACTGACCATGATGGGACGCTTGGGGTCATAGTGCACTAAGCACGGGGCTGAAACGACGAGCTCTTTCAGCCGACGGAACGCGTCCTGCTGCGGGGAGTCCCAAAACCAATCAGTGTCGGTGTGCAGGAGCTGACGGAGGGGCGCTGAGATCGTAGCCAATTCCGGGATGAATCTGGCGACGTAGGTGAAGAGACCTAAGGCACGGCGAAGCTCAGGAACATTCGTAGGCTCCTTGAGGTCGTCAATGGCGGAGACTTTGCTGGGGTCGGGTTTCACACCGGACCCGCTGACGATGTGTCCCAGGTACTTGACTGACGACTGCTTGAGGTGGCATTTGTCGGGGTTCAGAGTGATGCCTGCGTCGGCAAGGACCTGGCGCGTTGTGTCCAGCCGGTGGTCGTGTTCAGCTTCGTTAGCGGCGTGGACCAGAACGTCGTCCATGAATACCTCGGAACCTTTGACGTGGGAGAGGAAGTCCTGCAGGCGTCGCTGGAAGATTTCCGGTGCAGAGGTTATACCGAATGGCATCCGGAGGAATCGGAACCGACCCACAGGCGTGATGAACGTGGTCAGCTTGGATGCAGACTCCGTGAGAGGCACTTGCCAGAAGCCGCTGTTGGCATCCAGCGTGGAAAAGACAGTAGATCCGGCGAGCCTAGCCAGTGTGTCCTCAACTGTCGGAAGAGGGAAGTGCCCGCGCTTCACGTTGCCGTTCAGCTTCTTTAGGTCTACGCAGATCCGTACACGACCATTTGGTTTACGAACCGGCACCATAGGAGAGCACCAGTCAGAGGGACCCGTTTCCCGGACGATGATGCCCATTTCCTCCATACGTGCGAGCTCTTCTGTGACCTTGTCCTGTAGAGGCAGAGGCACACGGCGGGCAACACCACAGTGGTACGGCGTGGCGTCGTCCACGAGCTTGATATCAGCTGGGGGCCCAACCATACAACCGATGGGCTGTGCTGGCTTGCTGGTACACGATTCTGCTGCATCTAAACGCTGGATCAGGCGAAGTCGGAGGCAGTCTCTGCGACTCAACAGATTGGTAGATCCAGGACCATCGATAACTACGATCTCCATAGAGAACAGTTCACTCTTGTGTATGGTGTCTGCAGTGAACTGACCCTTGATGGACAGAGGTGCACCAGATGGACCAAGGAGTTTGGTAGTGGATGGTGTGAGTACAGGGCGTTGTACGAGATTCTGATACGTGGAGTGCGTGATACATGATACATCTGCACCTGTGTCGATCTTGAATATCAAATTTGTCGAGCAAACAGGCAGTCTTACTGACCAGGCGTCGGTGGACTGGGAAGGACTGGCGTTGGATGACAGCTCTGCAACACCACCCATGAATGGCGACGGGGACGCGAGCGATTCATTTTCGACAGCTCTGGCACCACGCGTGGTTGCTGGAGTGGAAAGACAGACGGCGGCGAAGTGGCCCTGCTTGCCGCATGAATTACACTTGCGACCAAACGCAGGACACGCAGAACGGTTACTCTTGTGCGAACCAGCGTGGCCACACCACGGACATGTTGAAGCTGCAGTGCCGCTCTTCCTCTGCGTGGACGGCGTTGGTGCAGGCTTCGACGGAACGCCGCTGCGCTGGCGGCGACTCCTTGCATCTGGCTGCTTTCCTCCAAAGCGGGATGCAGCATTGACCTGCGGCCTGGCGGCTTGCGCTGCAACGTCTCCGGAAATTTTCTCGGCCTGCCTGGCCCTGAGAACTGCGTCCGTGAGGGTGAGTTTTGCGGGCTCAATCAGCTGCAACTCCTTGGCGACTTGACGATCCAGAATGTGAGCCACGAGGCGATCTCGAATTCTGTTGTCCTTCTGGTCACCAAAGTCACAGAACTTCGCTGCTGCGTGAAGTTTCCGAACAAATTCTTCCACGGACTCTCCTGGAAGATGGACGCACTGTTCGAAGATGGTCCTCTGGTGAAACACGTTCAATGCTGGCGTAAAGTAAGCGTCCAGCTTCGTCATGACCTTGTCATACTTGTCCTCGTCTCCAACGGTGTCGAATACCAGTTGATCGAAGACAGTTTCGGCCTCAGGGCCCAGCGAGTAGAGCAACGTAGAGATTTGCACTTTCTCGTCTTTCGCGTTGAGCTCTGAGGCGAGGCGATATCTCGCAAACCGGCGTTTCCAAGCCGGCCAGGCATCTGGAATGGAGAAATCAAAGTCTGCAGGCGGCGCGAACTTGGCCATTTCTACTCGAAGTGTAGACCTGGTTGACTAACTTCTGACACCATGTTGTGTCATGTACTGACATAAGGAAGTAGTTTATTTTACAGACAGATGAGTGTAGATATAGTGAAGAGTCAGGGAGGCCATGCCCAGCAGAGCATGGTATCGTGCGTAGCACGGGGGTAGTGAGAGGTCACGTACCGTCTATACATGGCGACAGGCAGGGGAAGGACTATGCCGTGAATGGGTGAAAGGATAACATGATACAGGATAGGACATGTTGCACTTACCACCCTAAGACCAGATATAGTTCTGTATTCTACGAGTCGTAGGATTGTATTCTGGATGGAGTTGACAGTTTGTGCTGAGGACAGATTCAGTGTCAGTAACTCGCGGAAGGACAGGCGGTATGCGGATCTGGCCGATCAATGCCGAGCAAACGGGTGGCAGGTCGTTTCTTTTTCGGTTGAGGTAGGTGTGCGTGGTTTCATCCCGGACTCTCTTCGGAGGGCTCTGAAAGCGCTTGGGTTTTCTAATCGAAGAATAAAATTTATTTGTAATTTGTGCAGTAAGACGTCTCTGCGAAGCAGCTACATCATCTGGTTGCGGCGTCAACAAAAACACTGGTCGGAAGATCCACTTTTCTGAGGTACTGTATGTGGGGCTCCGTTTATTGAGGTGCGTTGAAATTTATTCTCTTTATCTTATTATTTCTTTTCTATAATTTCCCCATATGAGTTCCTATCAGTTGCTGTGAACACCTTGAGTGGAGAGCGCTTGCTCGAGCGTTGAACCGGGTTCTTAATCCACCATACCCAGTTCGCAAGGCTGGGCGGGGTTGTGAGCAGGCTTTCATTTCATCTTTTCTTATTATTCCTGCTTTTCATCTCATTACAAAAATTCTGCGCTTTTTCTCCATCTGCGCATAAAATCTAGACTGACAACCTGCTTGTTAAATCATGCACCTGCTTTCAGGCGTAAAAACCCTGTTGTAGAGGTCTCAGTCCTCATTTGTTAGACTTACCTGTCTTTATAAATGTAACTTACTCTCTCTCTCTCTCTCTCTCTCTCTCTCTCTCTCTCTCTCTCTCTCTCTCTCTCTCTCTCTCTCTCTCTCTCTCTCTCTCTCTCTCTCTCTCTCTCTCTCTCTCTCTCTCTCTCCCCCCCCCCTCTCTCTCTCTCTCTGCCACGCACACAACACCATACTCAATGCTGCGTCTCTTAACACTATAATGTATCTATTGGGTAATTCTCTTGAATGCAGCTGTGAAGGCGATGGGTGGGAAAAGGACTGGTAAATGCTACTCTGTATGGAAGGGTGGAAAGCCAAGTGTTTGGTGAGTGGGATGTAAATGCCAAGTGTTTGGTGAGTGGGGCGTTAATGCGAAGACTTGCCTTTATTGAGTTTCTCTAACTGGTGGAATCCGTATTACTCACTTTCTTTAACTCGACAATAGGTGGTAAGTACTTAGCCACCCTTTTTGCATGATGATCTGTCAAGGCGAAAACAATTTCCCGGTGCTATTGTTCAAATTGTTGCAGTTGTTATCAGCCCCATGTCCGGATCTTGCGGTTTATAGAATGGTACACCTTTGAAACTTCTGTCCTGTTAGATCTTTGCCAGTGAAACCATTGGTTGGTTGGTTGGTTCATTTTAATTCGCACAATAAACGGGAACTAGGCACAATGATATAAAGGGGAATGCATTGGCACTTGACTGGAGAGGTGTGTTCTTAGCAGAGTGTCTGGGATAGACTCAATGATTACCGTATTTTTGAAAGTGCTGTCGTGGACATGGAAATCCGGTCGCACGGCCCCAGGGCGCTGGCCATGCAGCCGAGGATAAGCGGTACACACATGCATTTATGCGCATGCAGCGCGCTGGTCGCATCGGATCAACATGTGCACTGCACGCAGCGTTCTGTATGAGCTGAGGGCGCTGGCCCCGGTCAATCGACTGGATTTCCGTGTCCGCTACAGTATAAGCCGCACTGGAGTAAAAGCCGCACCAAGATTTTTTGTCCTGAAATAGACAGACATCTACCCTGTGTTCGGGCAGAGCATCGCTGGCCTCAAGTGAAGGTCCCTGGTTCGAGTCCTGGTGGTGACAGTCAATTTTTTCTTCAGACTTTTCCCGTTTTTTGTCTTTCCCTCAAACTAGTGAATAATATCAGTGACATATTATTTTATGTAAAGAGAAAAGGACCTACTATAATAGACTAAATAAGTTACTAGTTATGACCGACAGTCCACCAAGGTAACGAGATAATAATATATACATTCAGACATGTTATTTTCCCCATGGCATTGTGATGTTTTGTTTTGTTTCAGGCTCGGAGCATTCATAGTGCGGACAATCTGTTTGGCTAAGCGTTGGGACGTTCCCAAGGATTTTAAGAGCTTTGTGGACTCAGTAGATTGCATCCTGAAACAGCAGAACGCAGATGGAAGTTATGTGGAAACTGCACGGGTCTATCACAAGGACATGACAGTATGTAGAAACCTAACATCAGCTTAGAGAGTTTTCTGCACTGACTACTCATCATTTCGCTTCTTCCTCTTCTTCTCTTTAGCGGCTAACTGTTTTCAACTGGTGCTACTACTCTATCTGAACCTCCTTTGCTTTTCAAGATTTGATCATGTTTTGACATATAGAAGTTTAGTAACCATTCAGTAGCTAACCAGAAGAACTATAATAGGAGACTCCATCTCCGGAAGAACACTACCCGGTATGTGCATACATCTACACTTTGGCTGAATGTTACCTTCATGTATTCGGAAGTGCTGCTCTGATATCCAGCAGCCAACAGATATTCGCTGTCCTCAATCTAGTTTTAATTTCTTTCTGTGCAGGGAGGAACTCAACTGAATGCCCGTTCGCCAATGACGGCCTTTGCCCTGTTGACACTGATTGACTGTAGCAATGAGTATTCCGCTGTAAGTGCTTCAGTCACCATGTGTATCATGTGTATCATGTTTATCATGTGTATGCAATGAGTGTGAGTACTGATTGTAGTCAGTGCTGCAGTTCACGTACTGTTAGACTAGAACGGCCAATTTTAATGGGTAACGATTTTAGCGTTTTCTGAATCAGGACCAATTCACGATGAAATATTGTAGCCATTATTGATAGAAATACGACCAATCGACAACCAACAGACACCGATTCGTTTGTGACGGAAACGATTTTTTAGTAGTAGTTGGTTCTTTTTTCGACCAGACGAGACCAGACGGCGCTTGCAAACACCAGCATGAACAGTTCACCGGCAACACTGTAGCTAAGGTTGGGCAGGTAGAAATCGGGGTCTCACTCTCTGTTGCCATAGTCACCTTTTTCCAGTGCCAAGTTTGTAGTAGAACGTTTGAATTCGACAGTAGGGCACAGAGCGGAACGCATGATTGTTCCTAATGAAATATCTCACTAGCAGGTCTAAAAGTGGTATGTGGTCTGATCGCTATCATGATTTTAAGAAAGGGTATATTCCATGTGTAGTTGCGATTGGCATTTTGAGAAGTCACGGCACCTCGGAAATCAGGCCACCTCAGAAACCAAACCTCTTTGGATGGCCCAGCGGTTGGTGGGATATCTGAGGTTCCACTGTAAACTACCTCCGTGCACGTTATCCTCCAGTTACGCTCGTGTTTTTTCTTCTTCTGAAGGCCTTAAAGTAGAACCTGTCAAGGCGGTCACTCTGATAAGGCGACAACCTGTCCTAGATGACCATTGAAACCAGGACCAAGGGGTGTTTATTTCCAGTCGAATGACCCTGGATACGGAGACCACCTGTACACGGAGGCCATATTTGGAAGAACCATTTGTGCGGTTGCCTTAGGCCTCGTTTACACGACAACGATTGAAAAACGTTTTTGTCAAAAACGTTTTCAAAAGAATACGCTTCCACAGATTTTGATAAGAGCGTTTACACGACAACGCTGAAAAACGTTTCAAAAACGTTTCAAATGAAAAACGACCTTCAAAGTGTTTTTCAATCGTTTTCGTTCCGTTTCGTTCTCGTGTAAACGGCAAAAACGTTTTACTAGTACGAGCCCTGTACTCAAAACATGCCGCCGCCAGCCTGCGCCAGGCCAACTTCTTGCACGTGATGACCATTGCACGCCGAAAAAAGTGTTGCAGTGTACACGATTATTGTTTTCGTGTAAACAGCAAAAACGTTTCGAAAACGATTGAAAAACGTTTTTCAATCCGGTTGTCGTGTAAATGAGGCCTTAGACAGGTTTCACTTTACTTTCTGTGTGCATATTCATGTCATGAATAAACTGGTCTCTTAGAACGTCCGAGCCTAGTGTTCCACTGTGTCATGTCTTCTCTTCTTTCCACAGTTCACTTTTGGCACGGAGATCCAAGCCGCAGTAGGGTATCTCAAGACGTCTTTCAATGACGTCCTTAACGGCGATAGTAACTTCCAGCTTGCTCTCTTGACATATGCGCTCAGCAAAACAGATGAGACCGATCTTGCCAGACAAGGTGTGGCTAAACTTCTTGAAAGAGCCACCAAAGGTAAGGGTCCCGGTACCCCTGTACAGAAACATGCACGGCATGACACACGTGAGCAAGTTTTCTCTCCTTCATAGCACTAGCAGATTGAGTGAGGAGAGTTTACTTGATCGGTTTGTTGCCATAGTTGCCCATTTGGCCTACACAGGCCACATGCGATAGGACGTGGTTGTTGCCTCGGTCTATCTGAGGTCTGAATGTCGTTTTGAAAATGTTTTTAAAGTTATCCAGCCTGTTTATTGTGAAAAGAAGAAGGACAAAATGTTACGAGTTATGACTAACTGTCCACCAAATTAACCAGATCTTATACAGTCAGCGAGTGCGACAAAATGGCACAAAACTGGCAAGGAGTACTGAGACAATCGGCGACCTGACACCTAGATCCAACACTTCTCCAAGGCGCAAACCAACAACCTTCCAACTTGGAACTTCCAACATTTTGTCTTCTTCTTTTCACAATAATTTAATTGGCTCACCATCCGAGTTACATTTTGCAGCCTGTTTATCCTTCAATTTATGGTTCATGTAAGATCTGTGTCCTTGTGTGCCTGATCTGTACCAGATGTTGTCGGCATATACTGGGAGCAGGCGGCTAATGACAAAATTCGCTATGACGTCAGACCAAAGGCGCTAACTATTGAGACCACTGCCTATGTTCTGCTGGCCCTGTCGACACTTGGCATGCGAGCGGAGGCTCAGCCGGTTGTCGATTACCTGGCGCAGAACTACAATCCACGCGGTGGTTTCGCAAACACTCAGGTACACTAAAGCGATCACGTAACTGCCCGCCTATTGTCTGTTTTGTTTTTCTCTCTCCATGAAATGGTTGTAGTCATATTGCTATTACATGTATTCTCTAGTGCCATTTTAGTTGCAGTGTTCAAGTACAGGGTAGCCCAGTGATGCCCAAACGGTTTGGGTTGCCGAGTAGAACGAGTCCTTATTAGGCATATATAGTTGTAGTTTTAGAGTCACTTTTCTTCAAAGTACACCCTGCACCTTGCCTCCAATGCCGCCATTCATCATACTCATTGACAAGCAAGGCACTTACAGTCTACTTTGCGTATAACTACACTTGGCGGGCATCAGAAAAGTATCCTTATTCGCGAAGTGTCCTTATACCCAAAGTCTCATTATATGTAGTACAGTTAGATGGGACTTGCCTCTGGGCATGGAAATTCTGTCGTTATTCCCGAATTGTCGTTATATCCGCAGTCGTTATTAGCCAAGTTGATTGTACTACAGTTCTACTAGTACGAGTGCCCTAGATACAGAGCTGAGGCCTTTGGGTATATTTGGTACCTTCTTCCTTTTTCTCACCTATCAGACTGCATGTCCAGAATATGGAACACCACAGATTATCTTGTGCACCCGTGTCCTATTCTTGCTCAGGAAACTACCGTAGCGATTCAATCGATGATTGAGTTTGCCAAAATCAACGAGGAGAGTCCCGCAACAGATTTCTCTGTTGAAGTGCAAACTCCCACGGCCAGTGGCTACTCACGGCTCGACGACAGGATAGTGAACAATGAGAACTACAACATACGGCAAACCATTCATGTAAGCCTCGGAAAACTATTCCATCCCAAATTCTAGTATATTTAACTTTCATGAGTGTAACCGGTAGCGCCTGCCTTCAGCCTTTCCAGTGTATTTTCTGTAACATTACCAGAATTATACCAACAGGAATGTTTTATACTTAAAATCTATTTAGAAGGAAGACAGTCTCGTTGTCTAGGAGATTACCAATCAGCTATAGTGTATTCATATCACTTCACAGTGCACTACACTAGCTTGTTAGCGTTGTCCATGTTAGCACTAGCTTATCGGGCATTTAAAAGCCATAAAAACTTATCGGCCATGCACTAACCTATACGAATACTGAACAATTGTGACACCACCACTCGAAAATTTCTCATGGCGGACCCATTCCACTTGCACATCACCACCATTCCATCCAATGGCGCGAGATGTTGGTATTACAGATCATCCTCCACCAATGAGTTATGTTTGAGCAGAACAGCGTCTGGTGGGCCGAGCAATATCTCAACGGAATTGTCCTCACTATGAAGTGGTGGTGATGTGCAAGTGGAATGGGCCGAGAGCACATTGTGGACCAGTGGTATGACTGATGTTTGCATAATGGTCGAATTTGTCACTATTCTTGCTTCTATGTGGTATTGCCGAAGTTTCGACCACCAATTCACTCTAGCGTCCTGGTCTCACAGCATGAATGTTCTGCATGCCACTTGCAGAGGTCTGGACTGTGTTAGTTTTCAGGCACACAACAACCATTCTGGCTGGTGTGGCCTTGGCTGAACTACACAGCTAAGGACATTTGATATGAACTGACAAGTGAAAGTATTCATTATAATATTATGTCAAGATACGTGGTTCTGGCCGGATCATCATGAGTTGATCGTGGCAGTTCTGAGGGAAATTTGCGTGCTGAATTCTCTTTCATTACAGATTCCACGAGGTGACATTCCAAGAGTTCGTCTCCTTACACGTGGAACAGGACGTGGCATTGCACAGGTAAGTTTAAAAGACCATATGTACACTACTCTCATAATACTGTACATTTAGCCCTATGTGGCCATAGAAATGACCAATTCTAGCTCTTCGGATACAATCCGGAACCTCTTTAGACCATATGACAGGTTTGGCAGGGATAATTCGATGATTTGGTTTTTTTTGGAAAGCGGTTGGCCTCCACGAGTACCGGCTTCACCGACGAGACATACCGTATTCGCTCGATCAGAGCCCTCTCTTGAACGAAAAATGGTTCCCAGGGGTACACATTGTGCGAGTATAATATATGGTCAACACAGCTGTCTGAAGGAATTGGTATCTGAATTCGTTGTCAGAGTCCCTGTTGACACTACGATTTTACTTTGAAGTACCAAGTAAATTGATTATCACTGATTGATGGGGCGCAGGCAATATTGGTGTCGGGGTCCCAACGCATCCCAACACTCAACAGTATACTATCAGTTATAGTTACATTACATGATATTACTGAAACGGAAAGCCATCTTTGTCTCCAACCAAAGCAACAACTCGCGGAGCAACCAAAGAACAACTAAACTGAAAAGAAGAACGACATGGTTCAAACCCAATACACAAACCCGGCCCGTATCGCGTATGCCAGCGACACGTGCATGAAAGCAAGTACAGAATGCAGAAAAGTAGCTTGCATGAAAAGTGCGTAGCGTTCACACCTGTATGCTAACCCGCACTACAACTCGCGTACTATACAAAGGACTAGTACTGCGCAGTAGGCACGCATTCAAATAAGCTGTAGACATGCACTGCATAAATCTCCAAGTCCTCGTACAAACTGTGCAGTGCTGCAAAGGTACAAGGAAATAAATATCAAACAAATATCAATGTGCAGGTCAGCGACATCCTCCCCACCAAAACCTAGTGCAGGTTTTACAAGTCCAACCATTGCCTGTCGCTATACGCTGGGCGAGCGGAGAAGGTAGCGGATCATCCCACTTGCCTTGTTCCTTCCAGGCCTCTTGCAGGAGGATCTTGCCTGTCAATACTACATACTACCGGTGACACCAAGTCGAGCGGATCAAATGTCGCTGCTATGCACTTCAATGGGGTGCGCCTCGTCCATGTCTTCCAGAGTGGCAGTTGACGCTGCATCGCTACGTGAGAGGGAGAGTGTGTCGGCTGTCAAACACTAGGCGTCGCCGAGGGCATTGCCTGTAGCTGCTGAGGTGCTGTGGCTGTTGCTGCTGCCGCTGCTATTGTTGAAATCCCTGCTACCATTGCTACTGTCATCATGAAGCACGGTATGGTGTTTGTTGCCACACTTGCTGCAAGTAACACTACTATCACACATTCTCCAGCTGTGCCCTGTCCGCAGGCAACAATAGCAAAGGCCATTGGTTTGCGCATACTCGCGGCGCTGAGCAACAGGCATGCTGTGGAGCGTGTTCTCGTCATCGGCAGTGGACAGCGTGAAGCACTGTGCTGATGCACCCTCGCACTCCCAGGCCACAGGCTTCTTGTCAGATACAGATACACCATGGGCCTCCTGATACGCTGTACCCAGCTCCGTGATCTCTTCAAACGTTTTCTCGCCGATCTTGTTTTCCAGCAAGTACGCACGGAGGTCAAGCGAGCATCCCTGGAGCACAAATTGGCGGACGATTGCCATGAACATCTCACTGTTCCCACTGCTCTGCTTCTGGCCCTGCGGCCCTCCAGTTAGCGATGCCCACTCTTGCACCAGTTGCACTACATGGGTTACGTACCGGAAAAACGTGTCCTCCGTCTGCTGATGCAGAGACAAGAGCTCGGACCACGTCTTCTCGGCAGTCTTGCCAAAACTACGTGTCACTTGAACTTTAGCGCTTTCATAAGTTGTGACATGATCCAACACCGGTTCAAGCCTTGTCCCCATCGCTGCCGAACGGAGGGCCAACAACCACGTAGATTTTTCGAAGCCATTTTGCTGAACAACAGCCTCAAATGTTACCAAATAACGCCGGATGTCCTGTTTGTCGGTGTATTTTGGCACGTCCAACTTGTGGGGGCGCTTCTGCACGTCGTTACTGTCACTACCACTCGCGGCTTGGAGTTTTTCTATCTCCTTCTTACTGTCCAGCTCCTTCTGAGCGATTCTCTCTGCACGCTCTTGTGCTCTCTGGTCCCTATCAGTTGCTTCGGTGAGCTTGCGCTCCACGAAAGAGACCAGTGCCTCGCCAGAATATCCGTAATCCTTGCCAAGCTTTAGGTAACTCGTCTCCAGCTTCATCCATCCAAAAGCCTCAGCGCTTCCACCAGCACCAGGCGATTTCCCTTCGGCTTCGGACTCGGCCATGCTAAGCCAGCACGCTACGATGCACGATTCAAATTTTACTGGGTGGTCGCCAAATATTGGTGTCGGGGTCCCAACGCATCCCAACACTCAACAGTATACTATCAGTTATAGTTACATTACATGATATTACTGAAACGGAAAGCCATCTTTGTCTCCAACCAAAGCAACAACTCGCGGAGCAACCAAAGAACAACTAAACTGAAAAGAAGAACGACATGGTTCAAACCCAATACACAAACCCGGCCCGTATCGCGTATGCCAGCGACACGTGCATGAAAGCAAGTACAGAATGCAGAAAAGTAGCTTGCATGAAAAGTGCGTAGCGTTCACACCTGTATGCTAACCCGCACTACAACTCGCGTACTATACAAAGGACTAGTACTGCGCAGTAGGCACGCATTCAAATAAGCTGTAGACATGCACTGCATAAATCTCCAAGTCCTCGTACAAACTGTGCAGTGCTGCAAAGGTACAAGGAAATAAATATCAAACAAATATCAATGTGCAGGTCAGCGACAGGCAATGTGTTGTTCACGTACACACGGTAAAAGAGAACACTATTTAATCAGCTTCCATTGGAATGAGTTTGATTGGTGTCTGCTGGTGCTGTCTGCTTATCCAGGTGGCATGCGACTACCGTGTTTTGGAAACCTGTGACAAATGTCCTTTTGTTGTGAACATCACGCATGTTGAAGTCCGTAAGCCGGGAAGCAACGAGAACACCTTGAGTGTTACTGTTTCTGTCACGTAAGGGATGATAATGTCTGTTGGTTATCACCTTTCCTTTCCATTCCCACATAGCACACTTGCCGATTTAGATAATTATTATGGATATTCAGCCAAAGGCAGCATATGGTAGATAATATTTTAGCAGCAGGGAAAGTTTGGCCGAATTCAAGACTTCAGTACTTGCACTCCTCTGGTCTCTGAGTCAATTAGGCGTACACATGTAGGGTGAACAGTTCGTTGCATCTTCTTCGTACCACCACCACCACCATTAGACTCAATTCCCAGACAATTGCAAATTAGAAGTTTTGATCTTAGTCGCAACTTCCCCTTTGATACTTGTATACTCACCATGCACAGATCAAATTGGCTTGGGTGGTCAGGAGCGATTAAGCTCCTCTTTGTTTTGTTTGGAATCCCTTGGCAAACATTGAGATAGGGTACACATGGTGTTACCAGAAGGAGATAACGTGTTACTACATGTCAGTGTTGTGCGTTCCTAGATTTCTTTAAACCTTGAAGTACGGATAGTGAAACATTATTACACTTAGTGATTGTGGGTTTTACTATTGCTTCAGACTTGGAAATACATGTCTCGACTCTAACCGTTGAATATAACAATGCAGTAAAACATCTACCTTTTGGCTCTCCTGTGTTTAGGGGAAAAGTAAAGATGTGCTGGCTTTGACAATTCAACAGTTGTGTGCAAAACTATGCAATGAGATTCAAGGGGGAAATTGCCGGAAGAGACTGTTTTTTTTTTTTTCCTTACCTGGCATGTATCCCGGGGCCGTGCCACAGAGTACACTTCATCAGCAGGGGTTCTATGCAATGAAGTTACTCGTATCAATACTGTAAATGCCATTATTCTAACGAGGCGCATATATAATGATTTACTAAAATTGACTGGTTCACGTGTACCAAAGGTAACAATTCTCACTCATTCTCAACTCTCACTGGCAACAGTATTATGTATCGATTTCTGTGTAGCGATTTTTTATTTTAACGACAGATTTCTCCTCATTAACTCGTTAGAATTAGCACTTCGTTATGTATAGGGCTTTTACAGTACTTATTTTTGAAATACAAGAGAGAGAGAGAGAGAGAGAGAGAGAGAGAGAGAGAGAGAGAGAGAGAGACGGGGGAAGGGGGAAGGGGGAGCTGTATTGCAACTCCGAGTTTCACATAGTCACGATCATCAGGCATCTGATGGCTCGAAAACGGGCAGCCTGAACATAAGAGGAAGCAAGGCGAGAATTACTGAGGGCAAACATAGCATAGAAGTCAGGTGCAGGCGGGAAGTAGCCAAGTCTTCAGACTTGGAGCTATGTAGCTATGTAGCAGCAGCAGTTCTGGCACTCTGGTGGTGTGAATAAAGTAGTGCTGGGGACTTTAAAGTGCTAAACACACAGACACGTACACACACACACACACACACACACACACACACACACGCACACACACACACACACACACACACACACACACACACACACACACACACACACACACACACACACACACACAGATTCTCTCACTCTTACACATATCAGCTCTTCGGAAGTTGACGGGAAAACTCTACGACGTCGAAACATACAAAAACACAGTTTTGCTTGTCCTCCAGCCCCTCCAACCAGTCTATCACTGCAGACGTACTATTCCAGCCACGTGACGCCGGACATCCTTGACTATCCTTTCCAGTATCGATTTGGATATTTTTCCAACATTGCTTTTCGCTGTATTAATGAGGCGACATGGAGGGTTAGCGCTGGAGTTGTCCTTGTGATCCTTTAATGTCACAAACACGTCCTTTTTGCCATGCACTCCAATCGCTCATCCAACCCCCGAGCTTTGACTATACTCTCAGCTTCCACATTTATGTGGTCGTATATTTTCTCCGCTGCTTGCTTGTAGCTTTTGGTCACATTATCATGCATAAGCTTCTCATAGCAGTCTTTCTTGACAGCTTACTCAAAGTACATGTTTTGGGTCTTGTCTGCAGCTACGAAGGTATCGCTTGAGTTCTTGATTTGAGCTATGTCATCCCTGAGTTGCTGCTGGAAAGTGTCTGTTGACCTATTGAACTGCACAGTCTCCACCATCGTTAGCAGATCATCCTCAAGAGGCTCAAACTCTTCGATCTGCCGTGGACATCTCCGAGACTTGAATCCGAAGTTATCCTGCTGTTACTGCTCAGCCTCGTCACCTTCCATGAAGAATAATGCTTGTAAACGCATGCGCTTGATGAGGCTCTCGACCATTTCGATCAGCCTGGTTGTACTTCAACGTATACTGAAATACGTTTTCATCAATCTTATCCATGAGGAGACAAGACCACAGCTTCGAAGAGCTAGATGGTCTCCATGCCTATCCTCCACTATTCACTGCTTGTGACGGGAGATCACAGTACGAGATCTCTTCCTCCGTTCTGATTGGAGATTTGTGGCTTTTGTAGAGAGAGAAACAAAGTGATCAGATTATAAAAGATAATGCATCCAATAATTGTGTCTTCTGTCAGGTATAAATACCTTCTATCTGTGTCTTCTTTCAATGCTTTGTTATCAGATGGGAGCCAGATTATCCCTACATAGACCAAAATACGATGTTCATCGTGCACCTGGATTTCTTCACCGGTTATGAGATTACTTCTGCATCAAAGAAAACGGTATGTATCATTTATTTCACAACTGCAGTCTTTCCCGGACATTCTTTCTCGGAGGCTCCTCAATTAACTATGAAAGATGTAGCAGACATCACTGATCACCATAACACTGGCTGTATGTACACTGTTCATGCTTCACTTGTTTCTGGAGGATACTAAACTGATGTGGTGTACATCTTTGCCTGACCTCGTTTTTCTCAAGGTTGGACCCGGTTCAGGAGGGTGTCGCATATGAGAATGGCATACAAGAGAGAAGTGGATTGACAACACGAATATGCTAAAATAGCTGTTGGAAGATGAAGACATGAATGTCACTGTTTTACAGAAGAGAAGGCTGGGATATTCAGTGATTCATTTGAGAGAGTAGTACATGTGTATCTGCATTGTGTTCATACTCCGCAGGTGAAGGATGTCCACGGAGTGGAAGAAGTCGAGCAGCGTAGTCAGAGTGTCGTTGTCTACATCAAGAATGTAAGAGGGTATGCGGGGTGTGCAACGTGTTTCTGTTTCAGCGTGTGCATGCCATTACTGTGTGTGCTTGTGTGTGCATGGCGATATGAGCTAGTGTTTGTGTGTGCATGGCGATACGAGCTAGTGCTTGTGTGTGCATGACGATACGAGCTAGTGCTTGTGTGTGCATGGCGATACGAGCTAGTGCTTGTGTGTGCATGGCGATATGAGCTAGTGCTTGTGTGTGCATGGCGATATGAGCTAGTGCTTGTGTGTGCATGGCGATATGAGCTAGTGCTTGTGTGTGCATGGCGATATGGGCTAGTGCTTGTGTGTGCATGGCGATATGAGCTAGTGCTTGTGTGTGCATGGCGATATGAGCTAGTGCTTGTGTGTGCATGGCGATATGAGCTAGTGCTTGTCTGTGCATGGCGATATGAGCTAGTGCATGGAGTGCTTTTATCAAAGACTCAGGTGGTGTGGCAAGCAGGTATGTGGAAATAAATTATTGTTGAAAATTTTACCTCTGAAACACCTGGTTTAAGGTTTCGATTCCCAGTTTGAGCGAAGACTATTTATTTCCATTCATGCATGTTGGTGAGAATGTGCACATTGAGTGGTGAACTGGTTCTGGCGTGCCAGCATTGCACTTTGGTCGGAATCCCTTGGCAACGTTTCCTGAATTCCATCCGTGTCATCTTGTACTTTGTCTACACAGATCCCAGCTTCGGACGAGGAACCTCTCAATCTCATATTCATTGCCACAAGAGAGGCATCTTTCAAAGAAATGGACTCGGTGCCGGCAGTTGTGCGAGTGTATGATTACTATGACCCAGGTGAGTACTGCAGCAGCCACGTGCTCTTGGTGTAACCAATCTGTATCACAATTAGGGGCCATCCGTAAATATACCGTATTATCTCTAATATAAGCACGGTCCTTTATTTTTTCAATGTACCTCCGCCCCGTGCTATTAATGGAGACGTTCCTTTATTGGAGACTGTTCCATTATTTCAACCTCATTTCAGAGGCATGTTGCCATGCCAAATTCATGTATGACACACACATTTCAGGTTTTTTTCGCCGGTACAGATAATGAATTTACACAGTGTGCTTATAATGGAGACTGAGCACTTTTTTTTTTGAATGCCGCCCCAAGGTGTTCTATTATTGGAGACGTGCTATTATTGGAGACTGTGCTTATATTAGAGATAATACGGTAGATATTTTTTTAGGAACAAAAAGTAGTCGTTTAGGGGGGAGGGGGTTGAGCGCCTGTTCGTTTCTCGAAAAATATCGATGTACATTTTGCATGTGTGAGCATATCCAGAAAGAAGACCAAAATGTCGACACTATGTACCATTTGTATGTGTTCGTTTCTCAGGGGGGAGGAGGGTTAACCCTTTCAGTGCCAAGAACGAGATAACTCGTCCTACAGACCCCCACGCGATTGGCCAAGGACGAGATATCTCGTCCTCGTAGTGCGCACTACTATATCTCACCGGCCATGCACTACAATCTAGCTTGGCCGATTGTGGCTCTTCGAGGCGAAACTAGGGGTTTTCCCCTACTGAATAAGACCTCACTCGCCGAGTTTGAGTAAGTAAGGGCGCGGTAGCATACATTCAGAGCGCTCGGGCGAAAAACATAATTCGATTTAGAAACAATTAGATTGACGGAACGTACTTTAGGTCTCTCTAGCTGTCACTCAGACACGGCGAGTCGCCGCATGTCGGCTGAAGAGGTGCTCCAGTCCATCATGGACTCGGACATTGATGACTGGAGCTGCGATAGTGAAGGCGATGACTCGGATGCGGACATAGCCGTCTGCGATCGTGACGGAACAAATTTCGCGGACGAGTCCGCCGTGGTCGATGTCGTACCTACTGCCGTGGTCGCCTTGGACGGTCCTGAGGATATCGGAGATGTCAATGTCGAGTTTGAGCAGGGCGCAGCAGCACAAGCTACGCTAGCGAGGGACAACAAGTGGGTTTGAGTTACGACTATTTTGAAAAAAATCAGATTTTTTTAATGAAAATGGCCCGGCCAACAGTGTACATCTGGCCTGGCACTGAAAGGGTTAAAGAGAAACGACTAGTTTTCGTTTCTAAACAAATATCGATATTTACGGAAGGCCCCTTAGTGTGTTCAGCAATAAAGGATGTGACCATATACTCGCCACCCCTTATGCTCAAACCAACCTGGAGAACATGCATGGTGACATAGTCATGTGTGAATTTATTGGGTATTCAATGGAACATGTGAGTAGAAAATCATGAAGCCCTGGCACATATGAGCGCAATGATCATAAAGTGATCCTGGGTTCTTGTGTAGTCGTTGAGACTTGGCAAAGTCAGGCGGATCCCATCCATGAACTGTCAAAATCTTGCATGACTGGCAGGAAACGTTTGCATTCAAGGTCACGTGTCCCACTGTACCTAGCAATATGTATCGGTCATGTAAATGTACAACAGGTTAACGTGCAGCCTGTACATGTGGAATCACAGTTGGTGGCTGTACACGGTCGATCGTCATCAGGACAGATCGCTCTGCATAAGTAGATGGCATGCATATGGAAAATACCAGCCAGTGACTATCGTGGCCGGTCACCCCCTGTCGCTTACAGCAGGAAAAATTGGACTACTACAACATTTAGAAATAGTGGTAGCGACTTTGGCGATGATTGTTACTAGTGGTCAAACGAATGTGCTAAACAGCGAATCGAACCTTCTCTGAATGTTCCTAACGAATACCGAACGAATGTCGCCCGTTCCATGATTAAGAAATCAGTAAGAAATTATAGCTACCAACCAGTATGTAACACTAAAACTTTTGTAAAAGGCACCCAAATCATAAGTGAAGTTGCACACTGCAAGTCTGCAACAGAGACTGTAGATGCCATGACTCATTTATGAAGTGGACAGTGATGGTAATGTACCCCTTCGTTCGTCTGCTTGTCCACAGGTCTGTAGTCAGCGCCATGGAGCTGGCCTTTTCAAGGTTCTCCACCTAACCACTGCACCAGCAACTTCAGGCCCGCGACGTGCTTCCGCTGAATTAGCTTTGTCACTCGAGTCGCAGGTAGCCAGGCTCGGGGTAGTTCATGAGCGAAAGGAACCCCCGCACCAGTGACTACGCTCACAGGCCGAAGATCTCTGCACACAAATTCCACCAATCGGTCGTCGCATCCAGAGCCTCAGAGGATCTAGCCGCTGGCACTTTCTTTGCCTTGAAGAAGGCAGTTATCCCTCCGTCCTTTTTCGGTATCGCCCCTGCGCCATCCAAGTCGACATGGTGAACGTCCTTCAGATGGTTACGTAAATTCGTTGTTCCGCCATGATCTGCCAAGTCTTTCGGCGGCTTGCACCGAGTACACGTAGCAATATTGTCGTGAGAATATAGATAATATTGTCAGCCGTTATCTCTATTCCACAATCCCATACGCCAGAGCGCCTACTCTTCTCGGCCATGACGAACGTTGGGTGGATTTGATGAAGAAAGACTCAACGACGGCTCTCAGCAATAGTTATTATTTCAGACAGACCGTCGAGTGTTGTCACGACTAAAATCGCCTGTGGCACTGCACTTCCAGTTTCACAGCCGGGCGCGGTGCACGCATGCAACGTTCAACCCAGAGTAGAGTTCACTGCGGAGACTAGACCCACCGTATACGCGTAGTCTCTGGTCATGAAGACAGCGCGGCACGGCTTCAAAAGTAGACGTGTGTACGTGCTTGCATGCATGAAAATCGCTGCTACAAGTGCAGAGTTCACAGTTTTGTGAGTTACGATATTCGTTTGGGCGGTCAACTTGACATTCGAATGTCGACTCGAGAACGAACGTTCGAAGCTTCTCAGCATTCGTTTGACCACTAATTGTTACAATATTTGCCAAAAAAATCCGTCCAATGCTGCATGCGTCGTAGTCGACTACCATGTGCAGCATTAGCCGGATTTTTTGGCGAGTATTGTAGCACCACAGTGTGTGTGGTGGTGGTGGTGGTGTGTGTGTGTGGGGGGGGGGGGGGGGTAAAACGGCGGAAATCCTGCATTAAAGGGGAAGTTAAGGCAAAAATTTAAATTTCACCAGTTGTAGTCTTCGGGGTGCTGAGTCGAATGGTCGTGGTCCGAGGAAGCTGAGATGCTCCCTTCCTACTTGAATCCCAATCGAACTCGCGCACTTCCACCGAAACTGGGTGACTGCGCCCTACTAGATGGGGATTTGTATGCAAAATGTCACTAAAAGCGCCATTTTGTTCTTATAAAAGTATGGATGACTGCGATTGGCCCATATGTTGTAGTCTTTTCGACGCTGAGTCGATTGGTTTTGATCCGAAAAGGCTGCGATGCAGCGTTCCTCCTTTATTCCCAATCGAACATGGTTGAACAAGCGGTCACGTGCTCCTGCGTACACCAGTCACCTGGTCACCGTGCCTGCAGGGTACAACTTACTAGCCTGTTTGACCTTTTTTGGGTGCAGTCCTGTCACTCGAGTTGAACCTTGGCGTGAAAGTTGTCGCCAAAAGAGTACAACATATGGGCCAATCGCGATCATCCGTGCTTTTATAAGAACGAAATGGCGCTTTTAGTGACATTTGCATACAAATCCCCATCTAGTAGGGCGCAGTCACCCAGTTTCGGTGGAAGTGCGCGAGTTCGATTGGGATTCAAGCAGGAAGGGAGCGTCTCAGCTTTCTCGGACCAAGACCATTCGACTCAGCACCCCGAAGACTACAACTGGTGAAATTTTAATTTTTGCCTTAACTTCCCCTTTAATGATTGCATGACAGGCTATATACTTCCTCTTTCTAAAATTCCACAAAATCATCTGTCACCGTTGCAGGGGTGAGAAAGAATCCGTTCATTTGATGTATGCAAGCACCAAAAGCAGAAGTCTGTAATGCGAACCACGGTCTCAGTTCATCACTGTGTGTCTTGTATCGTGATCCACCATTCCAGATAAGAGATGTGAGTTGTTCTATGCCCGAAAGAACGAGACAACGCTGCCAGAGAGTGTGTGTACTGAAGAGAATGCTCTAGCGCCGGGACTGGACGATGAAGATGGCAGCAAGGCTGGGCGCTGCGCCTGTGTCTCCAGTAAGTTGTGTAAATGGGCTATCATCGTCTGCAAATTTGACCTCCTAGCACAGCCTGCTATGTCGGACACCACTGACCATGCATGGACTAGGCGCAATGTGCGAACTGTTGGTGATGGTGGTGGTGAGGAGAGCTCTGTGCCAGAGTAACTTGGCCGCTTAGAGAGAGAGTGTGTGTGGGCAGGCGTGTATCTACCATCATCTTTCCAGGTGTGCATTTACCACCAAATGAATTAGCTACGAGTACATGTACTTCAAAATGTTTCCTGGCATTGTACCTGACATTATGCATGTACTTTGTTGAGCTGTTTCTCATATTCCACTTTCTGAAGCTTTCTTGTTCCACTCGTAGTTAAGGTGTATAGGAATAGGCTTCTTGTACACCAGGCCTTTTCCGACCAAGTCCAATCTTGTTGTCACTTGGTTTTGTTTGCTGTTAGGAAAATGTCCAGAGTGCGGCGAGGCTATTTGCCAACTCGCAGAATACTTTGACGGAAACTACACTGAAGTACGCCTCTGGAGAGAAAAGAAAAATCGGGACACCCCGGATCCGTGTGTCTTCCCGGGCAAGTCCAAGAGGCACAGGAAGCCCATACCATTCGTCGATAACATGTGCACGCTTCATCGGGAGATAGACAATTGGATTCAGGGCCTGCAGAAGTTTTCTTGCGAGGATGTCGATTATGGTACGTGCCAATTTTGTGCATTCACGTGTCGAGGATGCGGCAATGCATACGCCAATTCCGATACGGACGTGAAGCAAAGACACGATTTAGTGTGCAGTCCTGGCAATTGTATGGCGTGGTTGTAGTAATCTCTTTTGTGCTATCGTGAGCTGTTCTCGATTTCTGATGCCTGGACTGGCTTGCTTGCATGGTGTGCTAGTATTATCTTGGACCACCTAAGGCACCTGGTGTGATAACTAAGTAGGAAATTGGAACTGTATCCGTTATACTTATACTCATAATGACCTTGACCACTTTGAAGAACGGATGTTTTGTGTCGGCTACTCCCTGTGCCTGTGTGCAGTATACTTGGTGGTGCTGACGAGTGCTTTTCTCTGTGCCTGTGTGCAGTGTACTTGGTGGTGCTGAGGGGTGTTTCCAGTACACCAGGCAGCATGTGGTGGAAGCTCAACGTCCGCTTGATCAAAATCTACAAGAACGGCGCACGGAAGTTCAACAATGGCCCCGACGGAGAGGTGATACGCACGCCATTGACAATGTACGCTAGCAAAATGTGCAGTCTATGCAACGATGCACTCTTCACGCAGAAGAGAATGAAGAAACTCAGATTCCTAATGTTCGGCAAAGATTCTAATCCGCTTGTTCTGGAGAAGGGATCTCGCATAATGCCCTTTCCCAATGAGGATTGCCAGGTGAGCTCTCGCCTGCACAACTTCCTCGAAGCCCTGAGAAACCAGGGTCTGTGCGGCTAACCTATGGTGCAACTTCTGAACATTTTCATACTAGTAATTATTCCTCACAGCATTGCTATAGTTATATGTATACCGGCATCGGGATCATGGTATTAGAGGTGATTGTGCATACTCTCTACTTTGTGTGATTTCGGTGCTGCACACATTTCCACTTGATCTACACCTTCTGCTGCTACTGCTACGACTGCAAGGCGTTATAGCATCATTCTTCCACACTCCAGCTTTCCATGACCATGCATGCACGGTGTTCTCCTGGGTGCTCTCAGTTAACTGAGTGCGCCAAGCGATTGCTCAATCACTTGCTTTCTCTCCAGTCAGATTTGGATTAACAATAACCATTGGCTCTCGTCTTTGAAGACAGTACTGACGTTCTATAGATGTATTATCACTGTACATAGCTCTCTCTCTCTCTCTCTCTCTCTCTCTCTCTCTCTCTCTCTCTCTCTCTCTCTCTCTCTCTCTCTCTCTCTCTCTCTCTCTCTCTCTCTCTCTTGATAGGTAGGTAGGTGGATAGGTAGATAGGTAGATAGATAGATAGATACTGTATAGCAGGAAATTTTCGGACGGAAATATTTTCGGACAAAGCCGAATTTCGACATTTCGTACGGATTTTATTTTCGTACAGTGGTGCATGCTAAATGCACTTGTTTGCTTGCGGTACGCATGTATTGTGTACATAACTTCACAGGAACAAATTTTAGTACGGAATTAATTTTAGTACAAAAGAGGGTGTGTACGAAATCGTACGAAAATAAATTCCGTCCGAAAATTTCCTGCTATACAGTAGATGCGCACAGTTGAGCAATCTTACAGAGCCATCTTCGATTGGTCATATACTGAGACATAACATTGGGGTGCATGTCTCCTGTCAGGTTCTCAGGAAACTGATAGATAGCTGTCCACAGAATCTAGACTATGTCCGTTGCACCTTTGCGGGCCCTTGGGCAAACTAGGCATATCTCCAACATAATACTATTTAAATAAAAGGGGGTTTGTCAACTGACAACCGCTCTATTCAGTTGCTATTCACTCTTGGCGCATGTGCTGGATGAAAAACTATTTTATCATTGATGTCGAAAAATATTGACGTTTAGGGCCAGTCACCCATTACATCCAGTGCATGCGCCAAGAGTGAATAGCAACTGAATAGTGCGGTTGTCAGTTGACAACCCCCCTTTTATTTACAATGCAGTTGCGTGATGTCCACCACTTTCTGAGTGATAGTACCATTTAGTTCAATTTCATACGTTGTTTTCTAATTGTCCTCAAACTCAACGCAGCCACTTACACATTTAGGTTAACTTGTTTGTTTATTTATTTAGAGTCGAAGAATATACTTCACTTCTCAACTCCATAAACGGTGTCTTCGCTGCGATTAAAATTAAAATTCACATTACACCAAATTTCCAAGCCTGGCCCATCATCAGGATAATGAAGTTCAATTTCATACGTTCATATAAATAAGAAAAAGGTATGATTAGCTCACAGTACAAACGCTACGAAGGTACCAGGTGGCTGTACGCTGTACGCTCGCTCGACCGAGGCTGTCTCAGTTGGATGTTTTGTCTTGGACGGCGTGGATAGGTCTTCGTTGTCAGTAGCTGGCCATGATAGCATTCACTGGTGCTATATTGCATGTTTGCTGTTGCTCTTAGTCTTAGGTGCCCCTGCAGCGTTAATAAGGGCTTATGATGATTGAGACTACGAAGAGTTCCGGAGGGGTGTCATTGTGATCTCAAATGCAAACATGTGGAACATTTGGAAAAGATTGAATGCATGGCTCTGTACATGTAGATGGTCATGTCACTGGTACATTTACATCATGACATGTGCCATAATTATCGTAAACAATCAAAACAATTCAAGGAATTTTTCATCAACGTCTATAGGGAGTGGATTAAAATTTATGTCTCAACTGGCTTGAATAATTACCGGTATTATAGTTTAGAATACGGCAGAATCAAGCACCTTTCCTTTTCTGTACCAGTGCAGCCTTCTGCCGAAGCCTGCTTGTCATTGCGGGCACTGGGCTGCGCGCTAGTTTGCGATCTGGCACCTAATTGTCCAACCACGACACGAGCTTTCTCTAACCATTCTGACGGATGGAGACCACTGCACAGTTCGAGCGCCATAGACCAGAATAGATGCTTGTTGATTTCCAGCAAGCGTCGTACAACTTCCCAAGCACTTGCCACTCGTACCACGCCATCTTCGCACTGCTCTTTCAGCCAGAGTACTGCATTCTGGGCTGCTCGATTCTTTGCCAATGCAGGAAATACGCGCCTCGCTAGCGCATTGATCTGCCTGTTCGTGACCGGTGGTGCAATCCCGAAGTACTTTAGGAGAACGAGAATAGCTTGTACTAGGAGTTCGGCATCTTCAAGGTCGATCATGGCGGTGCAGACTCTGTCCTACACAAGATCCCAACGCAAAGACAAATAAAACGTATCACTATCAAGCACAAACTGTCAATGATAATGATTGTGACAATGACTACATCATGTACATGTGCTGACATTGTCGTCGCTAAACTGAGCATTCTGTATTTTTGAGATCTAGACTACATTATACATACCACCTACACCACCACACACAGAATGTGTAAAGGAGGACGTCATGGATGACCGTCTCCGTGCAGTACGACCACTGCAATCGGTGGAAGACACCCTTGTAACCGGGGTGCGGGTCCAAACAGCAGGAGAGCCACCACCTCCACGGACCTCAAGTCTGTCACCCTCTGCACTGCTCTCGACAACACGTTTAGTCAGGGCATCAAACACTTTCCCAGAGAGCATTGAGTGGGAAGCGGCTAGAACATCACCAATGGTGGAGGATTCAGACACTACTCTCTGAATAGGAGTGGATGGGGTGCTTGGGTTGGGTTGTGAGAACAATTCTCAACGTGGCTCTTTAGGTCGCAAAGCCTCACCTGCACTGGGCAGCCTATTTGCGGCGCCTCGTAGAAATCGCACTTCAAGACTGACTGCTTGATGATGTCAGCCACAATAGTATGTGGTGACACCAAATTATCTAGACAAAGTGCATCTTTGCAGTGCGGATATTTCGTGCTTTGCTCCAGCCAACATGAAATGCACTTCGCACAAAACAAATGTTTGCAGCATGGTGTTTCCAGAGCAGCGTCTACAAACAACGAACAAATGCCACACATTAATAAACGAGAGAGCTTGGAAGCTCAGGACCCTACGCTATGCTTTTAATGTAAAAAGGCCAGAAAATCCGATTATAAGGAGATAAAAAGGAAAAGAAGGAGCAAACCAAAAGCGGATGAAGTGAGAGAAAGATAACAATCCGCAAAAAAATCTGCAAATACTTTTGCCTAACTCATATTCAAACTGATTGAAACGTTTTTGCAATACAATAGAGAGGTTTTGCATTCCGAATTTCGGAATTATTTTCGGAATGTGGCGGCAGCAGTCGAAAAAGTAGTCGAACTTTCGGAAGTGTGGTGGCGAAAGTGCATGGTTTTCCGAAAATGGATTTTCGGCTCTTTCATGTTTGGGAGTGCATATTTGAATACAAAAAAGTGTATTTTTCATGTTTGTGTTTTTGGTTTCTGCTGCTCTCGATTATTTGAAATTTTTTCCACGTACCGGGGTATGTAGTTTTGATTTTTGCTGCTCTCGCTGATCTCGCCATGTTGACTAATCTTCTCACACTCCATCACAATCTTTCTTTCTTTGCCATGGAGCCTGCTGACCGTACAAGACAGTAGTTCGCCAACCTCGTCTTCAGCTGTTGGATCACTTGGTCCACCATCAGTCCGTCCTCGTCTTCGAACCGCACCCAAATTCAGTTTGACCTGCACATGGATTTGATCCTGCTCAACCCCTTCGACGCTCTCCATTTTGTTTTGCATGGCAACCCTTGGAAACGAAGTCGAATCAGATTTTCGGAATGCAAAACACTGAAAATGCCGTTTTTCGGCACGCGCTTTTTTTGGAAAAGCACAGTCGAAAATCATTCCGAAATTCCGAATGCAAAACCTCTCTAATGATGTAGCCAATTAACGGAAAAAAACATTTCCATCAGTTCTAGTAACATGTACGATGAGCTAGGCAAAAAATGTCCTGATGTCTGTCCTGACGTTTTCTGTGACCGGCGCTGACTCTGCCGATCACGGGCGTTCTGGCCTCGACGGGATCTCTCTTCCGACGTTTCCTGTGACCGGCGCTAAATCGCCCGTTCACGCTTATTTTGGAGTCGACGAGATGTCTGTCCTGACGTTTCCTGTGACCGGCGCTGACTCTGCCGATCACGGGCGTTCTGGACTCGACGGTATCTCTCTTCCGACGTTTCCTGTGACCGGCGCTGAATCGCCCGTTCACGCTTATTTTGGAGTCGATTCTGCGTCTGTCCTGACGTTTCCTGGGACCGGCGCTGACTCTGCCGATCACGGGCGTTCTGGAGTCGACAGGATCTCTCTTCCGACGTTTCCTGTGACCGGCGCTGAATCGCCCGTTCACGCTTACTTTGGAGACGACGGGATCTCTCTTCCAAAGTATCTCTCTTCTAAAGTCTGTTTTTGCTGATTCATCCTATCACCTATTCCGCAACTAGCGTCCATTCTAATTTTATTTCCTCCTCGTCTCCCTATTAATTTTCTTTCCAAATCTCCCTCTATATCAGGGAGTCGTATACATAATACAACGAATATTGTGGCCAGCTGTTTGTGGCCAGCTGTTATGTATAATCCTGTAGAACCTTTGTAGTCACAGATACGGGACAGATACGGTAGCTCCAGGCGTGACACAAGCACACAAACAAACAAACACCAAATCACAGATATTTTGTTATTGGACAGATATGGTAGCTCCAGGCGTGTGACACAAACACACACACAAACAAACAAACACCAAATCACAGATACGGGACAGATACGGGACAGATACGGTAGCTCCTGGCGTGACACAAACACAACAACACACAAACACACAAACACACAAACACCAAACGAGAGCCAACAGCTGTTATGTACAGTCATGTAGAGCCTTACAGGTACGGGACAGATTTATGTACAGTCCTGTAGAGCCTTTGTAGTCACAGGTACGGGACAGATACGGGACAGATACGGGATAGTTCCAGGCGTGACACAAACAAACACCAAATTAAAGCTGTGTGGACCCTGGCTAGCGCCAGACGTTACTGAAGTAACGTCTTCTGCATAGCTACGGGAATAATTATTGTTCATGCTGCTCACGAAAGCGACTTGGAACAAGGTCAGCACCAGTTTTCAAGCTACCAGTCGCTTTTTCGGTGACACTGTCAACAGGAGTCGGGGTGGTGCTGATGGGGATGGGTGATGGCTTTGCAAAGGGTACCTCACATTTTGCAAGTTTGGACGGTCGTCCAATCACACCCGACCCACAAACACTACAGTTACTATCATGTGCCTCCCAAAGCTTCATTGCCCCCCCCCCCCCCACTAATCCTTGCATACCTCTCTTTATTCTCCTGAGCATTCTTATACCGTCGTACAACTGCCATGCATGACGCACAAAATAATTCAGGATATACATCAGCATTTTTTTGGTCTTTTTTAATAGTTGGAAAACAAGATTCTAACTCAGTAATATGATCCGACACAGCATATTTCGTAGAGACGCCTTTCTTCGCTATACACTCAAACGCCTCTTATCCGGACGCCTCAGATACGGGCACGTCTCTCTACCGGCCACCCTCAGCTTGAGTTCCTATGGCAAAAATGCTTCGAATTTGGGGGGTTGAACTTTTCTTCCGAATGCACAAGTGCTTATTTGTCACTCCCAACCTGTGTAATCCACACATTTTTATCCATGGATTATTTTTTGTAACCTGAACAGGTGCAATATGCGCCAAAAAAACTTCTTCAAAAATGATAGTGATACATGGTAGATGAGTTATCCTGAGATACGGGCAGTGCCCGCTCCCAAGGTGCCCGGATAAGAGACGTCTGAGTGTATTACTAAACTTACAACCACTAACACGGCACATCTGGCGAAGTAGCTCCCTATGCCTATCCATAGGATTGTTTTTGGTATTATATTTTTTTAGACAGGCAATTACAAACTGGCCTGAAAAAACAATCGTAAAGGAGCGTAAAGCTACGAGGACGACTCCTCACACAACATAAAGACCTTACCTTCGTACTCCAACAAGAACTGAAGTTTACAAAAACGAGGCACCCACACTAATAGCTGCCAGAAGTCGCTGGAGACCATCGATGACATCCACACAGTGAAGCACAAGAAGAAGAAGAGCGATCCGGCACGGACAACTATTTCGACTTCGACAATTATTATTTTCTTTTGAGAGAACAAGCTGCATGCACGTGAGTGTAAAACACCAAAACCTTCGTAGTAATCGGCCTGAAACAATACTCGGGGCCTCTAACACGACGGCAACTCGTGAGATACTTCCCTAAAACAATGAGGCTGTCAAGGACAAATTTCAAACATGTCAAGTGGTCCTCAACGCGTTCTCAGCTAGCAGGTCACCTGCGGCCTCGTAGTAGTCGTCCCTAGGCCCTGAGCCTGAGGATTCTGGCCGCATTCAATGCATGCGTAACCATGGTAACAGCCGTGACTCAGTGAACTGTACAAGTACACGCCGGGCGTTTCGCAGCCCTGGCCTAAACACTAGCACTGTGCTCCTCATCGTCTCATGGCATGCCTCATGGTACTGGCAGCTGGGCTGAACCTAGTACCTGAGGTAGGTGCAAGGACTTTTATTGAAGTAACGGTTGAGTGATCCACTGCCGCACTGGATTTCATTGAGCAGCACTGACCATTTTATTATTATTATTATTTGCCTCTCCGCGTTTGCACAAATCAACAAATCGACATAGTATACTACACATCCACCCCTAGCATTCGCTCACGATCACTCAGGCCGCTCAAAAAGCCAGAAAGGCAGAACTCGGACACTATTATTAGTAAGGAAAAGAGCAGGCGAGGAAAGGGGCACAATTTTTATTCACTACGTACAGTCTACACAATGACAATGTACATAATTATTCAGTACACCTGGCCCATGTAATGTGTACCAGACATTTGCCCAACATTGTCCCGTGATAATGAATTCTTGAGTTTTTGGACATTGTATTGCATTGCTGCTCCATCTACATTTGTATTTGTGTTTCACATCTCCATTTCAAGTTTCCTAATAAAGATCATGTAATGTGACATGGTACTACTGGTACTACTGCCTAGTACTGGTACATGTACATCAACATTTTCAAAGCCACTCCGCTTGTTTTCAGTTTACTACAAGTACAGTCATCATGTGGAAACGTTACGTTTGTCATGGTATTTTAGATATTAGTACAGACAATGTTTATACGAACTTCTTCTTCTTCCAACAACTACAAAAACAACGACAACAACAAACCTACAGCAACAGCAACAGCGGCAACAACACCACCAACAATAACAACGACAACAATGCCACCACCAACACCAACAACACCAACAACAACGACAACAACACCACCACGATTAACAACGACAACAACACCACCACGAACAACAACGACAACTACACCACGACCAACAACAACGACAACACCATCAACGACAACGACAACCACAACAGTGGCAACACCTATCGTGAGAGTAAAGATTTGAAACAGCAACCGTGATTCAACAAAACAATTCTCAGTTGTACAAGTGAAGGCCAGCCAACATGTAGCCGCGGCCCGGGCTCGTCCTACGTGGTGAAGGCCTAGCCATGGCCGCGTCGGGACATCACCATCCTCGTCTACAGAGAGCACCTTCTCACGACAGTGTTATGGTGTTATGGTGGTGACAGAAATTGTTGTCAGCTGAAGAGCGGAGAGAAGGACGCCATGGACAGAAGTTGGAGAAATAACGAAAAGAGTATAAAAGAAAGGAGAAAGAATAAAAAAAATCGGATGGAGAGCCAAGGATAACTAATTAATACGGATAACTAACTAAATTACTTGTAAACTTATGGTCCTCTAAACAATTTTAAATGAAGTTGGTTGTTCCAACGAGGAACACACGCTTCCTGCCGAACTTGACACTTGACTGACTCACGACTGCCATCCGGAGCACACGCGGAGCACGTCGAACCTTCCACTCCGAAAATCTGCAAGAAACCACTCCCTGCTCAATACACAGTGTTACGGGGAATTCACCCCTTATCAGTTGAGCTCGAGTAGGCCGAGGAAGATTGTGCCTGAAAAGCACCACATATAAGAGAGAGAGAGAGAGTAAGTTACATTTATAAAGACAGGTAAGTCTAACAAATGAGGACTGAGACCTCTACAACAGGGTTTTTACGCCTGAAAGCAGGTGCATGATTTAACAAGCAGGTTGTCAGTCTAGATTTTATGCGCAGATGGAGAAAAAGCGCAGAATTTTTGTAATGAGATGAAAAGCAGAAATAATAAGAAATAATAAGAAAAGATGAAATGAAAGCCTGCTCACAACCCCGCCCAGCCTTGCGAACTGGGTATGGTGGATTAAGAACCCGGTTCAACGCTCGAGCAAGCGCTCTCCACTCAAGGTGTTCACAGCAACTGATAGGAACTCATATGGGGAAATTATAGAAAAGAAATAATAAGATAAAGAGAATAAATTTCAACGCACCTCAATAAACGGAGCCCCACATACAGTACCTCAGAAAAGTGGATCTTCCGACCAGTGTTTTTGTTGACGCCGCAACCAGATGATGTAGCTGCTTCGCAGAGACGTCTTACTGCACAAATTACAAATAAATTTTATTCTTCGATTAGAAAATCCAAGCGCTTTCAGAGCCCTCCGAAGAGAGTCCGGGATGAAACCACGCACACCTACCTCAACCGAAAAAGAAACGACCTGCCACCCGTTTGCTCGGCATTGATCGGCCAGATCCGCATACCGCCTGTCCTTCCGCGAGTTACTGACACTGAATCTGTCCTCAGCACAAACTGTCAACTCCATCCAGAATACAATCCCGAGAGAGAGAGAGAGAGAGAGAGAGAGAGAGAGAGAGAGAGAGAGAGAGAGAGAGAGAGAGAGAGAGAGAGAGACAGAGAGAAAGAGAAGGGTGGGAGTGTGTGTGTGTGTGTGTGTGTGTGTGTGTGTGTGTGTGTGTGTGTGTGTGTGTGTGTGTGTGAGAGAGAGAGAGAGAGAGAGAGAGAGAGAGAGAGAGAGAGAGAGAGAGGGAGGGAGAGAGAGGGAGAGAGAGAGAGACTGTGCAATATGGGAAATCTCCCTATACGTTCCTAGGGCCATTGCACCATGGAACCATTCCACCATGGAAAATATATATTTGACGGTTCGGGTCAGCCTCAATCACACTTTTAAACTTTCCGCATCTGTAGAAGCGCCACCTTCCGCAAGGATCGATGTGTAGGGGATACAGCCCCAGGGCCAAGCGGTGGGAGGTGAGTAGATCAGACCTGCCAATTACATGTAGTAGTCAAAGACCGTGTGGGTAACGGCATGGTTGGTAAGTAATAGTTACTCCGTTTCATAACAAGACTTGAGCTTAGTACCCTGCCAGGGCCTGCCTCTGTTTCTCAGCCATTGTTTAGACCATCGCAATCTGCCTGGCTGAATCGGAAGGTTGGGCAAAAAACCAAAAAAATTGAGACCTTCGCCAGATTGTGAACCTCGCTGTCTGAGGTTCCGTAATGGAATATTTGACAAAACTGCCAACCTCTACTGTAGCGCTATTGAGGTGACTGAAGGGAACCAAAGAACAAAGAAAGGACGAAAGATGGGCACTTTGGCAAGACTGGTCGTGGAGCGGGAGTGACAGGTTATGCTCAGCCGCTGGTATGGAAGCTGAAGACGATGATGACGACGACAATACGGAAAGTGAAGAGGATGACGGCAATAATGTTTATTTTACGAGAAGCCACGAACCTCGAGAAACAGAATACTGCATGATAGAGGTGGCTGCAGTCGCAGCTGCGGTGGTGAAACTGGAGCATCTCCGCCGACCTGAAGTCTCGGCTTCAGCGACATTTCTCAGTGTACCAAAAAGTGCGGAGGAGTAAAACTGGGTGAAAACTGGAAAGATGATAATGTGATAGAGTAAAAAGGGGAGCCAGGGTGCAAGCGGAGAGGGTGTTCAGGGAGGGTTCAGAGGGCATCTGTGGCTGAGTGCCAGTCTCAACTGCGGAGAGACTTGTAGATGCCTTCCTTGAATGCCTGCATACCCTTCTGTGTGGGGAGGTCAAGGTTGCGTAGCAGGGCAGATGGGAGACGACTCCAGTCTTGGATCGTGGCTTGGGGGAACGATCGGAGAGCACTATTACGGGCTCTGTTGGGCAGTGTCGATGCTAGTTGATTCTGGTGCCGCTATCCTTGCTAGTGGCGAGCGGAGAAACACTACTGAAAGTGAAGAGGATGACGACGACAATAAGGAAAGTGAAGAGGATGACGATGAGCAGGAGGAAAATGGCATGGATGACGATAATTGGGAAGGTGGACGTTGTTCGGGGGCCAAGAAGAAGAATTGGAAATCAGCAGCACGTCTGCATCCGATCACTAATGAGAAATGTCAGGTAGTGGTCGGCTGATTCTGCCGGCAGAATTTCGAACAGAATCAAGGCTTTCTGGCGACGGAACAGAATTTGGCAGTGAAGCCCTTTCTTGGAGCAGAAATGTAGGCTTTAACCTGGCGAGCCAGGGAGTAGTAAAATACCACGGTATTTCACTACTCCCTGTGACAAACTAAGGATGTTATCATGCTGCCATGCACATGCACACGCACCACATAATTGTGCCATGAGCGCATCTGCACGTATCCCTTGCCCACATCACTGACTGGACTCCCAAGCGACGCCCGGTAAATCTTCCAGCAGTCTTTTAGTGACGGAAACCACTGGTGGTCGTCATGAGAAAACTTTCTGGTTACTCTGCATTGGACATCCTTGTGATGTGTGTTTGGTGATGACGGCACATCTCATCTTGTCCATAGCCTTAAACTGTAAATCACTGTCGTCCTGTCGCTTAATTAAACGTCTAGTGTATTTTGCAGAATGATTTACGCAGACCATAACGACCTTGTACATGTACATGTACATACACATGACATGAGATTGTGCGCACACACACACACACACACACACACACACACACACACACACACACACACACACACACACACACACACACACACATACACACACACACAGTGACACACACACACACACACAAACACACACACACACACACACACAGAGCCCGAGGTGATGATTGATGAATGACAATTTAGCCAATTTTTCCCCAATTAATTTTACGATGTTCTAGTCTTTGCATTTATTGTACGTCGAAGTATTAAACGGATTACTCAGAGGCTCTAGACTTGTCGACGGATCTAGCTACCTGAAATTCTAACAAGGGTCTTGAGAACTGGGCGAATCCACTGGGTGAATCCACTGGGTGAATCCACTGGGTGAATCCACTAGGCCAGGTGAATCCGCTGCACGAATGCGCCCTATACCCAATACAGACGTCGTGGTGTGTGGTGTTGATGTGGTAACAGTGCGCAACAGGCCATCCTTTTGCTGCGTAACCCTTGGCTGATAACGTGGGCAGATTTACCGACAGATTTTGGAACTGTTTCTATTTTGTTTCTTACGATGTCTGGTAATGGATAAAGGAGAGGAGGAGAATTCGAGGATTTGCCAATTTCACTGCTTTTCGCACATCGTCTGCCAATTTGGACTCTGAGCACTATTCGCCAAGGCCCTATGGTATCACATAATCGTTCCAACACCTAGCGACTGGGTTCAAATGTCCCTTATTTGTCACTAGGAGTATACATGTACAGTTATATACTAACTGTTACTGATTTGTCCACTCCCATGTTTAGAACTGCCTAGTAAATAAATTACTTAGTTACATACATGTACATGTGTGTTGATTGACAGCATGTAACAAGGTGGAGGACACCGTGTTCGGAAACAGTCAACCAATAACATATTTGAACAAAACAAGGTTTATCTCATATCATACATGTACATGTACACGCCTTTCAATGAAGTACATCGTGATACTCAAGCTCACTCACCGAGTAGTTAGTCTTGGGCGAACAGCCGTGTAGTGGTAGTGCTATTCAAGGTTCGTTGAGCAAGGGCTATGCTTCCACCTTCCATCGGTTCGACTGTTATCTGGGTCACCCACTATATCCCTGTCTCACAATCACTTCCCGAATTCTGGATTTCTTTTTTTCAAAATGGGCAATTGCTAAAACACGCCCAGCCCCAGAGCTACTGAATGAGTATGAACTGTGTTCTGTCGTGAGTTATTTTAGCTTGTGGATATAATGAGATACTCCTCTTCGACATTCCATTAGCAAGGTGTTTAGGTGCTGACATTTCTCGTCTCAAGCAGATTTCATGCTCGGTTTCATGTCTGCCTGTGGAGAATTTCCAGCGGCCCTGATATGGATGAGAATGTTTTCACTAAGCCTTCTCGTTGTGGCCATCGACTAGTGTTTCCCACCTCGCTCAGCGTTCAACACGTTTTTTGATCAGTTTGAGCAGAGCGGCTGATATGAAGTTCTGTTAGTGACAGAATGCACGTGCTAAAGGACCTCGAAATGTCACTGGCTGGATCGGGCAGAACTCTATCGAGTATCGTAGTCTAGCCTGCATCACACAGAGCTCAGTCCTGTAGTATAGCATGGACTGGTTCCGGACTTTTAGTGTAGCTGTAGAAGGTGGCGAATGAATAATCTTCTGCTAGAATGTACGCTTCTACGCACGACCGTTTGACTTTGTGGTTCTTGCCAAGCCATGATTCTGGATACAAACAAATTCATGATGTTGTGTTCGCTAGCCATTGGCCTAGCACAACGCCAAGCTGTTTACTCCTATGTATTGATGCTGGCATCATGATGATGTTGATGTGCTGCGATTGATGCACAAAACCAGTTAGCAATAACGCAGCCGACGTGACTTTTTTTTCATCAACTCAGGGTTGTTGACGAACTGGCGCAGTTCCTCCGGCGACGTGGAGCGAGATTAACCCGCAAATATAGGCACCACTGAGTGCAGTCACATGATTGTATAATAATAATTTACTACTGAATACTGTGCATTCACAACAGCCCGGACATGTCACCGCTTGACGTCCCCGCGGCCGCTACTATGGCAACGCTTAAATGGTGACAGTTCTCTGACGTGTTGCGGTGAAAGACACAGCGCCGTCGTGGTGGAAGCGCGACATCAGAGCGCTCAGAGCTGCCGGTAATCCGCACGTGGAAATGTATGTAGTTGTCAAAATTACCTGAGCTTCGGGCTGCATCGCTCCCGTACAGGTATGGAAGTTGGTGACATCAGCTGTCATTTTCATCGTGGGTCTAGGGTCGTTCATCACGTGGTGGCAGCAGTGTAAGGTATTGTTGTTGGCGTCCATATGGACCATAGAACCGTAGTCCTTGCTATTTTGACAGGCGTGCACTGACGTGAGCAAGCAGATAAAGACGCTGAGCATGTAGGAAAGCCAGCAAGGCACACTGGCATGCCAAGGTGGATGTCCAACATGTTTGTGGTTCCTTCCGGGCAGCTGCTTCAACGCCGCCACGCGCACATCTCCATGGTGTCATCACTGACATTAGCCATGCATGGGTGCTATCGGAAAGACAGCAGCTAAGCACAAGAGCGTGAACTCCAGGGCAGGTCGGAGCGCACAACCACCAGAAGAGCCAGCTGGTTGACCTTATCTCACGACGGACGTTGCGTTCCAAGGCACTCGCACGTGTAGTTCTTACACATACAGGGCTTTGAAAGATGTCAGGCGCTTGATCCACGAGCGGCTTTCCACGACGCATTACCAGTCGGATGCTGCATCGATAGTGGTGCGAACACTGTGCTTAGAGGCGAGTGCTGAATTCCGCCATTCTGAACTCTTCGATTGGCATATGTTGGTAAGGAACCTCCGTTGCGAACCTGTGCGCGGAAGCTCCGCAGGTGCTGCTTATGCCGGTGGAGGGATTGATTGAAAACGGATGCGAACGAGTGAAGGTACGAGACGATGATGTAGTCAAGTGAGTCTGAATATTGTTGTGAGTGCGGCGCGCAGTCTGGTGCGAATTCGTGTCACAATACAAACATGGCGTGGCGCGGTTTCCGTTACTCGTCACACCCGACCCAAGCAACGGCCCGGAAAACCTAGAGGGACTTCGAAACAGCCAATGCTCTATTATTAAAATACAGCGCCCCTCCTCCTGGCTATAGTTGAGCATTGCTTCGCTTTATTTCTCTACACAGCACTGAAAGACGCAGTCAGGCTACACGACTAGTCGAGTGTCTGTTATGATAATGCCTTCTTTTCAATGCTGTGGATATCACATACATTGACCCATTTTAGGATCGAGCATCTCCACCACTTCGACCAGCGTGGTCATGGATGGTCGCTACCAGTACGGCGTTGGGAGAGACAACCAATACTATCATCGGCTAGAAGCTGATCCGGAAGAAGATGGCTTCATTGCGGACTATGAGGACGAAGACAACCTAATGCCTGTACTGGAGAAGATCAAGCCAACATCCAACGGGCATGAAGGTGAGCTGGTGACTATATTGACCTTATCATCGGTAGCCATCGTCTTCTGGTAAAATGAAAGTGAGAGATTTGAGATCTCTTTTCTGCTCGTTTTAACCTTGCCTGTACTCATTGCCACTTCCATGTTTATTTTAGTATTTTTTCTTCATTTCTTACTCTTCTTACTGGTTGTCATCGCTTTCATAATATTGGGCAGAACTGCCCGTTTGACATGCGATGTAAAATAAATAAACAACAACAACAACAACGACGACGACGACGACGACGACGACGACAACAAACAAACAACAACAACAACAACAACAACAACAATAACAACAACAACAACAACAACCCTCTTATTGGCGATGGTGCCATCGTGAGAATAAAGAATTCAAATTCAAAAACAACAACAACAACAACAGCAGCAGCAACAATGGTCTAACCTGCCTACTAGCATTAAGACATGCCAGGATATCAGGAAATTCAAAGTCCAGCTTTCCACACTGTCTCATCCGAAGTGATCCCATGTATTACTAATGTGCCTCCCTTTCTTTTTCTCTCCCTATCTCCTTTCCCTCTCTGACAGCATCTTTCTTTTTATCCCTTTTAGCTTGCCGTGGTTGGCTATCACCTGACCTCTCATGTTTATTGGCAGTCTTCGGACGGGCCAGGAGATGTTGAATAAATAAATAAATAAATAAATAAACAACAACAACAACAACAACAACAACAACAACAACAACAACAACAACAACAACAACAACAACAACAACAACAACAACAACAACAACAACAACAACAACAACAACAACAACAACAACAACAACAACAACAACAACAACAACAACAACAACAACAACAACAACAACAACAACAACAACAACAACAACAACAACAACAACAACAACAACAACAACAACAACAACAACAACAACAACAACAACAACAACAACAACAACAACAACAACAACAACAACAACAACAACAACAACAACAACAACAACAACAACAACAACAACAACAACAACAACAACAACAACAACAACAACAACAACAACAACAACAACAACAACAACAACAACAACAACAACAACAACAACAACAACAACAACAACAACAACAACAACAACAACAACAACAACAACAACAACAACAACAATAGCAATAACAACTCTCATTGGCGATGGTGCCATCGTGAGAATAAAGAATTCAACAACAACGACAACTTTAATTAAAGGTGACGGAAGTGGGTCTTAGTCTCTGTGATGAGGGTGTCGAAGATTGACCCCTTTGAGCTTACTTGATCTTCTCCAAATGATTACACCTGCTCAAGCTTCATTGCAAACTTTCGAAACGCCGAAATTCGCTCTTCTAATGCAGAGTAAGAACAATGCAGATCGGTTCACTGCTAAACGCTAGAATAATCCTACACCGCAGGGTGCTCACGTCCCCTATCTATACAATGTCATGTTTCTCTCTGATTCTTGATAATTTTAACTCGGATACTGAGCCAGTAATAAATGCAAAAAAGGGAAGAAAACGCATGAGAACGAGACTTAGCTTAGGGACGTAGCTTGTGCACATTTTCGCTGCGCTCACCTTCCTCTCTTCGGTCCTACGTACTAGTACTTCTAAGTTACAATGAACCTTCCAATTTGGAACTTCCGAAGGCTGTTGGTTTGTGGACTGGAGGTGTGTTAGAGCTACATGTACTGTAGGTGTCAGGTCGCTGGATGTCTCAGTACTCTGTCAGTTTTGTGCCCTATTATCGCACTTTCTGACTGTTGATCATCTTGTTCAACAAATACAGTCGACTAGTCGTGGATAGTTGCTGCAAAACTCGTTCTCATGTGTTTTCCTCTTTTTTTTACATTCTGGATAATAATAATAATTATTATTATTATTATTAATCGGTTCGGGACCTCGGAGCTCCGAGGTCTTCTATTCAACACGATTGCCTTCTGGCCACGCTCAAATTATTCGTCACAAAACTCTCAACTGTGCCGCATGCTACGAACGGTTTCACCAGCATTTCCTAGGAGTCACAATGGTATGTAAGCACTGTTTACTAACATCCTCCGCTGCTAAAGCGTTAATACAGTGTCAATAAATCTCGCGCTTGCCTGCCTCGCAATACAGCACATTCCCTCGAGATAGAACATCGCGTTTTCACCGTCCCTAAATAGCCTGATCTGTTGTCACCCCGTTTTCCTCGCCCATCCAATTGTTGCACATTTGCATCTTCTCTGTCACTTCCTTTCTCCAGTCCTCTCTCTTTTACAGTGTGTACAGAGTGTGTACAGAGTGTGTACAGACATGTACAACATGTACATGTTGCAGTATGCCAAGTGAAGATTAGGTTTAGTCATGCTGTCTGATGCCTGATGCCCTCTTTTGCAACACTAGACTCGGACTACAGCGAGTAGAGCGACTTATTTGTTCCGATGCTGTGTGCCTGTTTCTTAAATTGGCTGAAGAGAAAATTAGGCAACCTACCTATCGATACCGGAAGGCCAGACATCGCTCATCGCATCCACCAGACCCCGTTGATAGCGGCATCTTCCCCGTCTACGCGGAGGTCAAGGTCGAGGAGCGCGACGAGACAGAGGTTGATCCATTCGAGCACCTGCGACATGGTGAGTCCTGCGTTGATGTCGTAGACCTAGGGGCGTAGCACTATGCTATCGTTCGACCATTAATTTCCCTTCCTTGTTGATAAAATGCCCATAATCAGATTAAATTATATTGCTACTTGGTCCGACTTATTAATGTGCGCTTCACTTCAAAACTCAAGCATATGTACAAAGGAGCACCTGTACTAAAAAATCAACCAAGAGACGGTAGATAGATAACTACTTTGTCGTTTCTTGGCCTGGCCTTCTAGTTTTCATCGCTGCTGGTGTCTCAGAGCGCACCTGCAAGTGCGTCAACCTGCAAAACGTCGACATTTTTTTCATCTCCTCCAAGCTACACTGCGCTTCCTTTATTTTTTCACTTCATAGGCACGATTTAGACGATCGACTTCGCCTCCTCCTCGTGCAGTACGACTGCCAGAATGGTGGCTGTAGGTGTTTTCGCCTGACGCTCCCACGACACCTTCAAATGAGGCGAACAAGTAAACCACCAAGCGTAAACAATCTCAATCACTTCTCATCAACGTGTTCCGCGCGCGTACTGTCACTTTGAGTCTGATCTGTGTCGGCATGTCATGCAGTCAGACCATGCGTGCTCTTCCCTGCCTGTTTCACGAATCCACTGGCCCCGCGCCCGCGGCCCGGAGGGCGGAGACTGGCGATCTTGTGACGCATCGCGATCGCGGCCCCGAGGACTCCGCACCGTATCCGCGGGATAATTCACCCTTTCTGCGCTTCAGTTTTCCAGCCAGGTTGTCGCCTGAAAGTCGACCTCAAGGCCGGTTATTTATTTCGATCAACTTCTCGACGATCTCTTCTGTGATCTTGATTCGTCGGCCGCCACATCGTGAACGACTGCGAGAGAGATCAGCAAACTGGAAGGAGCGATTAGGGTGCTTTCTGCACGAGTTTCTGGATAACGCGTTTGCTGAAATTCTGCCAAGGAAAGAGCGATTGCAGCGATTTCAATCCGCCAGGAGGCACTCGAGAACGATCGCCCAGGAGTTTCTGGTACTCCGTGACAATCCCCCATCGCAGTGGGGTGTTGATTTCAGCACCAGGCCTTCTCTGTGGTGCGCGAGAAGCAACAGGAGTCCTCTGACGACAAAATTTGGACGCAAAATGCTCTAGTCGACTAGGATCCTGAGCCGCTGCCTCCTTTGGAGTTGGAGCCATTTCTTCTTCAACATCACAAATTGACAACTGAAGGATAGTGTTAGGTAGCTGGAAAGTTTATTCCGTCCTGAGATTATTTGAATTTGTTTGGTTGACGTTCGAAGCGAAACGCACATTTTAATAAGTCGGACCAAGTATGCGTATACCGTAATATTATTTCAGTGTGCTGAAGAAATCAAATTGCTAAAGAATCAAACACTACGTGGAAGTATGTAGCAGACGTTTCAGAGATTATGGGCTCGGAAATAATTATGATCATGTGTACTTATGCAATAAAGTTCTGACCAAGAAAGAACTGTGTCGTTTCGAAGGAATTACTTTTTCGTATTTCCACGCCTTGGGATACGAATACAGTAACGATGCGTGGTGAGAGGGTTAACATTCCAGGTGGAGAATGAAACGAGAAACGAAAGACGGAAGCTTGAATGGAAGCATACGGTAGAAAGGGCCTCAAGAGTAATGAATATAGTCGACGGAATCCGCATAGTCCGTTTTTAATTGTGCCCAGGTGCTTGAAGATAGATGAAAATGTGAAGGAAATCAATGATGATCACTGGTTTAAAAACCTCATGGTATCAGCCATAGAGTCAGGTGACACTTTGGCAATGCATGTGCTGGTGGCAGGGCACTCGTCTTTCGTCTTCACTGGAAAACCACGTACCACAAGAGCTTTTACCCAACTAGTAAATAACTGAGTTGAACAGGGGCGTAGAAAACAGTGAACGGTGGGCATGGTATGTTAAACGTACTAGTATGGTATTGTATATTATTTCCATGGGCAGCTTGAGCCAATACGAGTATGCAGAGAAGATAGGAGATTTGGTAAACATAGTTGACAAAGCTCTGGGAAGTACTATGCCATTGCGAGTGTCCCGTGCGAAAGTAAACCAATTATACTTGGTGAGATGTTCAGGGACAATGTTCAGTCTAATACGATGGACCAGAACGCATGACTGTCTCTGCGACAGGATAGAGATGGGGCTGGTGGAGGCCAAACTATATACATGTAGATCAGTAGAGGGGAAAAGAGAGGGTTTACGAAAAATGATTTTCAACACACGTTTATGATATATTTCTAGTGTCTGTACAGCAGATTTACTAAGCAGGGAATGCCAAGCAGTGGCGCCGTACAGAAAGATAGGAAGGAGGTAGCATTTATAAAAGAGACGAATACATTCGGGGGACAAGTGGGAGCAGTGAGACATCAGGCAACCTACAGATTTGCTAACTTTGTTGAATACAAAATCTACGTGAGAATTCCAGGACAATTGCGAGTCAAATACAACACCCAAATGCCTGTGCGTATCTACAATATTTATGTTAATAGCCGAATCAAGTCCGGGAAGGGTAAATGTCGGAGGGTGGTCTAGTTGAGGGAGAAAGACTATTTCTGTTTTCAAGATATTGGGTTTCAGACGCCATGACAGCATCCATAATGAGGGCTGTGTCATCAGCAAATAGTGACAAACCATCTATACAGTCAGGTAGATCGTATATATACAACAAGAATAGTAGAGGCCCCAGTATAGATCCCTGGGGGACTCCTGACTTCACAGGCAGTGGGTCTGAGAGTATCCCATCGACTGACACTGATTGCGTTCTATCTGTTAGGTAGTCCGTAATCCACGCCAGAGACGCTCCGGAAACATTGTACATCGCAGATAATTTAGCTAGGAGTCCACGGAACCATACCGTGTCAAACGCCTTTGCTACATGTAGGTCGAAAAACACATACCAACATGTTGGTGGTCATGACGAAGGGCCACAATGTCCTGCACAAGGCGTGTCAGCTGCATGGTGGTTGAGTCTCCTCGTCGAAAACCAGATTGGACTGGGGCAAGGGCCGGCGACACATGAGCATAAAGCTTATCAAAGAATAATCGCTCATTATAGTTTCGATACACAGGACAACAAGGAGATAGGACGGTAATTGCTGGCTTGTGACTTGGAGCCTTTGCTCTTGTAAACACATGTATATCTCATTAGAAAGTACAGCGTACAGTGTACTACTTCGAAGTACCTTTATACCTATACTATACTTATAGGTCTAAATCTCGAGTCGCCACTGTAAAAGAATAGAATGGTGTGAAGGTTGCAGAGCAGCTGATACTAGAGCCTTGAGTGTTGTATACACCCTGGCCGAAGACAAATTTAGCAGATCACTGATGTTGCAGGATTTGTTACCATCAT
Source organism: Sycon ciliatum (assembly GCF_964019385.1). Classification (NCBI taxonomy): domain Eukaryota; kingdom Metazoa; phylum Porifera; class Calcarea; order Leucosolenida; family Sycettidae; genus Sycon; species Sycon ciliatum. Next base: position 7,218,697 of record NC_088644.1, read on the forward strand.
CATTTAACCCACATTTGAAATACATTATACACATCACATACATGTACATGTACATGTAAAACAGAGAGGTTCCAGGCTGTCCAAGAGAGTGCTCAATACCGAGTGGTAGAGCTGGTTCAAACAATAGGAGGACAGAGAAAGAGCATCGTGTATAAGGCAAGAGTCACCGCAGGTATGGAGAAGAAGGAGTATACTGGATTAACAGCAACAACATTCAAACAACGCTACTATAACCACCAATCATCATTCCGCCACAGACAACACGAGAAGGACACCCGCCTATCGCAGTACGTCTGGGCCAAGAAGAATGAAGTGAAGGCATGCAGCATTCAATGGGCGGTACACCGCAGAGCAGCGGCCTACAGGCTACAGCAACGAAAGCAAAAGGTGCAACCTGTGCCTGGCGGAAAAATATTGGTAATCGCGCAAGCACACAAGCACCTCTCTCTCAACAAAAGGAGTGAGCTTGTGTCAAAGTGTCGCCACGAGAATAAGTACTACCTTCGGAACTTCAAACCATCCACAGCCATCACCTAATTAAAGGGGAAGTGCATCGATTTTTCGAGTATGGTCCACAAGAAACTGTTTGTTAGTAGTCCTCTCGGTTGTGTACTGGGACGTGACACCGACAGGAGAAAGCTGGAGTGCGGAGACACCAGCAGACAAGCGAAAATAGTGATGAACAAAATGCTGAAATCTTGGTTGGGACAAATCAGACGTTCAGCATTTCCCCCAACCAAGGACCATGCCGTTTGCTCTTTCCACTTCCTGAAGATGAATGTGATGCTTCCTGGCGACTCTCCTATCTCTCGTAACATCAAGCCAGGTGAGACGACGGGTGGTGGAGATTGACGAATGAAATAATGTCGTAGGTTTGAAAGTTTGCTGAAAATGTCTCAGGAGAGATGGCTAATTCCAAGCATCTTGTCCTGGAGGAAACCATTTCCTAGGCACAGTCAGCCTAGGGAAATGCATGAGAAGGGCGATAAATAGTTCACGGCACTAACAGCATTGAACACAGCACTTCTTTCACATCGTGAATACAATAAGACAATTGAAAATGACCAATTTCTGCAGTGATCGACCTTCTCTGTGGAGGAGCTAAGCCTTTCATACGTCATCACTGCGCTGGTCGCTATGGCAACGTGAGCATACAATTGGCGATTTGGCAAGTTTGGCTTATCGTATGGAAGCGAGAGATTTGCCATTCGAACCGATATCAAATTGTCGTTCTTCTGGACCCTAGTCGAAAAATCGATGCACTTCCCCTTTAAGCAAGACACAACCGGCTCCAGTGGTTGTCACCTTTCACCACTGCTGTCATTCACACTTTTAGATTTGCCCCATGATGCAGTCAGTTACGCTTTGCACTGCCGCCATTCACAACTTTTAGATTTGCGCCATGCTGCAGCTATTTACACTTTGCTTTGTGAGTATATAAACCAATACTGATCCAGATTTCCCATTGCTGTTTTCTGATGATCGCTTAGTGCGTGAAACTCGGAGTAAAAACACTTTCTCTGTCCTCTTATTGTTTGTTTTTACATGTACATGTACATGTACATGGTTGTAGTTCTGAGGGTACTGTAGGCAGAATTTGGGGAAGGCTGAGGAATGTATTATATGAAGCCATCCTCTTTTGCGGGGCGAACTGAAACGTCAATAACTACATCAGTACATGTATGTAACAGGGTAATGTCAATCCTTGGCCTAATGAGGACTTGCTTCACATTAGTTTGCAGGAATGCAGGAACTGGATTCCGATATCGTGTAGCTCCGACGCCAATCTTCTGGTGTAGAGTGAAATACAGTATTGTAATACGAATACAGGTGTTTTTCGGGTTGCAGCTACTACACTGTACATTTTGTTGGTTTGACAGCATGAAACAAGGTGGAGGACACCGTGTTCGGAAACTGTGACCTTTCTACAAGCATCCACATTTCCGAACACGGTGTCCTCCACCTTGATTCATGCTGTCAAACAAACAACAATCAACATGTGTGAACTAAATCAAGGTATTATTATTATGAACAGTTTCGCGTACTTGAGGACCAGCCTCTTTCCGCCTCTGTGTTCCTGAGCAATAGAAGGAGAGAGACAAAACTATACTATTATGATGATGACAAGGGAAGACATGGACTGCAAGGTACGGTTTACAAATCGACAATAAGCAAATAGCACTGAGAAGGATGGGCAACTTCTGTTTCGTCAGTGTTCACTGTGCGTTTTTTACGAAGGCCTTCCACACTTGCCTGTCGGATGCCTTCTGCCGGAGGCTCTGCAGATGCGGGCTCCTCTTGAGTGGCGTTTGTCTGTGGACGCAGTCTTGCTGGATCTGGGTGACTAAAGTAGTCAGAGGTCTTCCTGGTTTGGCTGTGTTCGGTGGATTGAAGTAGAGTGCCATGGCTTGTTGCGGTGGTGTGTCTTCGGGTAGGCGTAGGACATGTCCCAGCATGGTCATTCTTCGTCTGTGGACTTCCTCGGAGATGGGCTGGCTCTGACATCTCCGGTATAACTCGATGTTTGTGATACGATTGGGGTAATGTATGCCCAGTAGCGAGCGAATTAAGCTGTTGCCTGTGGAACACGTCCAGCTTGTCACTGACTGCCTTTGTTGATCCCCACGTACAGCAATTGTACAATAGGGTCGGCAGAACATATGCGTTGTAGAGGCGAACTCTGCGAGCTTCTGAGACATGCTCCCTCCGCAGCCACAGAGTGTACATGTTCTTGAAGGCAATCGTTGCCCGCTGCTTTCGCCTTTGGATGTCTTCGTTAGTTGCCATGAGTGATCCCAGCTGCTTTACTGTTTAACAAGGTAAGAGTGGTTTATCTAATTCTACACTGTACATGTACATAATACTAGTACGGTATCTACATTACTACAAGTACTACTACGACCTATGATAACCAAACACGTCAGGTACACGTGATGTATTATCTCCATACGAAACTAGGGAGCTTTCTCTAATAGTAATACATGTAGTCACTTTTCAACGGAGACTCCCTAACACAATAATAGTTTTAAATACTTCGAAGTATGTCGCAAACCGTTTTACATAATGGAAAACGGTTTGTGCGCATCTACATGTACATGAACATGTACAGTCTGCCTCGACTCTGACCTCAAAATCCGTGCATGGCGGAGTTATTGCAACAAGTGCGTCTCGTTCCCTGAAGAAAGTTCCAAATCAGTGGCGCAAAGGAGACTGTCCACCCCACTGGCATTGAACATGTAGTACAAAAATTTATAATTTCCATCTTGTGGTGGCTACCACATATAATATCTTCTGTTCTGTAGACAATATACATGTACATGCATTGTATTGTCATACACCATCTTGTAATCCGTGCTGTTTTCGAGGGCACCCAATACTTTCTGAAGTTTCTGTGTGACCGTCAAGGCACTCAGAGATACATGAGCGAGCGTACACAGTTATTATTACCGGTAATTATTACTTCAAGTATTATTATCTCAATATTGCTCACAGGTAGATACATGTGGGTACAAGTACGTATATATGCAGGTAGTTATTTACATGTATTTGTATTAGCAGAACGAAACAGGTGCTGTCACCCAATTACATGGAAGAGAATGTAAGTGAATTTGTATGAAGTTGCAAAAAGAATAGGTGAATACGCGCACGCGTTTAGAAAGGACACGATGCTCTGCTCTCTCTCTCTGCTCTCTCTCTCTCTCTCTCTCTCTCTCTCTCTCTCTCTCTCTCTCTCTCTCTCTCTCTCTCTCTCTCTCTCTCTCTCTCTCTCTCTCTCTCTCTCTCTCTCTCTCTCTCTCTCTCTCTCTCTCTCTCCTCTAAGTTCCCTCATTCCCTCTATCCTTCTCTCTCTCTCCTCTCTACGGTGTGGAAATCTCTCTGCTTTAGAAATGGACTGTCATTAAGGTGCCATTCGGTTGGTGGAGCACTGTGCACCCTACATGCCATGTTCCAACCTAAGCAAAAAAGGATTGTTTTTGTAATGAGCACCGGTTATTGCGAACCACGACTTACATGTATGCTCCCAAGTGTTTGGATATGTTCTTCTCAGCACGTATTGCCAATTTGCTTCGTTGTTGACTAACACGTCATTATGGTCAAGAGGCAAGACAGATCCCGCAACAACCTTTCTCAAGTTTACTGACATGCATTCCGGTCGGTCACAACACCATCACACATGTTTTCACTATAATGTCTGTTGTACGCCTTCATTTCATGCCGTGCAGGCAGATGATCAGCTCAATTATGTCAGAACGTGAACACCTATAGATCGAGAGCGTGAACATGATCAAAATGCCTCGCCGCCGGCTCCGGAGTCTAATAATCATTAAAATAATCCGGTGCTGATTTGCCTATGAAAGTGTTGGATCGTGCCACGATGTCCTCAACAGACAAAGGAGCTTACAAATCGGCAATTTGTAGTTGTTATTGTTTGGGTCAAGTACTACAACGCACTACTTGAACCCACTACATAGCTTCAGCACCTTCATTATGCTGTCCAAAAGCGGGTAGGAGACTTCAGTCTTCAGGCGTTCCTGGCCCTGGAGTGGAGAACAAACATTTCAGGCCTTTCTCGGATTGGACACACTTGATTCCAACTTGCATTGGCATCATCGATGTTTTCCGGCTTCGTACGAGCATAGCATCACCGGCACCTGCCATTTCACAGCCTCGCATCCACATGTACGTCATCCATGTACATGTACGTCATGATCCATGTACATGTACGTCATGATCCATGTACATGTACGTCATGATCCATGTACATGCTCTCAGACTGCTCACTCGAGTCTACAATGTAGTATTAATTTTTATTATTGTAGTCTGTAGTGGCTTATGGCGTTCTTGAAGCCTGTGTTACATGTACTACATGCATATGCAGCACATAGTACATGATTGTATGTAGTAAAACAGGAAAGGCCTGGGCGAGCAACCAATTACATGCATGTCCCAAACATTGCCTCCAGCCTAGGACTGGCAGGAGGTTTCAATCTTTCTCAGGTTTGACTACACTATGTACAGCGCTATATACACTGTGCATGGTTGTACAAGTCATAACACCTTGCTCCTGAGTCCTGGTAGACGAGGGGAACGTTGACTGAAGCCTCATTATCACATTGTCCGCTCAACACCACTGATCACACAGCATGGGGCTATGTTCCCAAAAACAAGCAAAACGAAATGGACAAAACAAAATTACAAACATGACCACGATATTAAAGCAACAAATGCACAGCAGGGAAGCAAGAAATGGCAACTAATCTCCGGAGATGTGGGCTTCCGACACTGTCAGAGTGTGGGATACCTCATTACCATCAGCGCGATGCCCATTAACACGAGACCAATACAAACAAGCAAAGGAAGAACACAGCATAACCACAATAATTATACTGAAGTAGGGCCTAGCGCCTAACTGACTGGGAAGCACAATAGTGTGACAAGGCCGATGTGCAGACCGGACCGGAGGCAAGATCCAGCGAAACAAAAGATGTAGTACTCGTAGTAATAGTAGTACCGATTACCTGTTGAAGAGGCGATAACATTATGTCTGGCACTAGTATCTTTCTCAACTTCTTTTTAAAGGCAAGGTTGGTTCGTCACTGCATAATGAAAGAAAAAAAGGGGAGACCTGTGCACAAGTATACAAAAACGATAATAATTATTACTCTTAGCTAGAGTACCCGACTATACTCGACTGTACTGCAGTGTACTGCAGTGTACTGACTATGGCTATGTACAATGTAAATGATGTGGATGCATTGCGCTCCTAGACTACAATTGTAGTCCTAATGCTAGTGATCTTTCTGCCTCCAAGGCCCTTGCGCCTTCAGGAGTCGTTACGTCGTTAGACAGTGAGTTGGCTTCTTTTTCTTTTCAATTTCGGCCAGTCGGCTAGTATACTTCTTTTTCGTCTTAGGGGTTAGACAGGGGAAAGTAGCCATGTAGAGGGGGGGGGGGGGGCGTTAGCCCACCTTGAATTACCTTGTTACAGCTCCCTCGACGTGCGTTTGCAATAGTCAGGTCTGCGGCTACATACTCTTGTCATTGTAGTCTACAAGTACTACATCATGTAACGAAGGCCTGGCGTGGTGTTCGGGGTGGCTGATGCAACCAGGCTGATATGAGCCTACCTACAATTTTAGCTGCCCTTCGTTTTGGCAAAGCCTTGGGTCAAGGACATGACTGTATCTCACTGGCTCTAGCACAGGTTAATTAACCGTCACCTTTTGAGAGGGGTCGTGTGCAGTTAGTTTTCTTGAGAGGCTGAACGTTCCCCACTCCCTAAGTTACATGTACATGTACAATGTAGGTCTAACCACGGCATAACCATAAGATCCACATGTCATGATGTATCGTTGCGTCAGTTGGCCGATTCTAAGCTAAAGTGGTCGAATACGGAATAGTCGCCAGTACTTTGAAGGCGACCATGTTCTCGTGGTCGGACTGGGTGTTTTTTACACTGCGTGCACATGTACAGCGAAACCTGTCAGGGTGACCACTCTGATACATGTGAGTCGACCACCTGTCCCAGGGGACCACTACAACTAGGGCCAAGGCCGGGATGCTATTTTCCAGTCGAACGACCCTGGATACCCTGGATAAGGAGACCATCTGTACACAGACTGTGACCATGGTGACCAAGTCTTGAAGGACTTAGGTCCATTGAGCCGTTGCCTTGGACAGGTTTCACTAGTCTATAGTGTATGTCGACATGTCGTTGAGTCTACTGCCGGCCACTACTGGCACTAATGAAGTAGTGGAGCCCGGGCCCTGGCGTAAACCCGGCTATGAGCTGCAACCCAAGGTTTTATCATGGTTATGCCCCAGGCCATGCCTTAGTAATAGTACTCTACTAGTACTAGTAGTATCATCCATTTGGCGACCTTGCGTGGAACGACTACCCTGGCGACCGGTTACACATGCAACATCATTCGTTGACGCGACGTACACCAACACCACAGTCTAACAGAACGTGGTTGTATTTGACGGGAAACGACATGTACAATCATGCATGCAGGAAGTACTCGACGTACTCATTGTTGAAAAAAGCCGCATAGCTAGGCATCTGGTAACACTAACAGTAACACCCACACCGGTATTTACGGGGTAACGGCACCAAGAATGACCATGTGATGTAATTGTTCGATCCAGTAGATGAATAGTGAGTTTTGTATTTGTAGAGTCTACGCTTCCATGGTAGATCTACATGTACGTGTACATGGTCAGTTGCCGGTAATCTGGTAATGCCTAAAAGTAAAAGTAAAAAAATCCAGGAGGTCTTGTCTCTTGTCGTCTTGACTTGACTCCGAGTCCTCTGCACTCCGTAACCACTGGTTACGAGTAGAGATCTACGACTTTATACATGACCATGATGACTGTATGACTGTACACGTACTGCCTACTGCTAGTACTACTAGTACTAGTACTAGTACTAGCAGTAGTACTTCAGTGCTTGCTGTAGTCCCGGTACCTGGGTACGGTCGCGTCGGCCTTGTCATCATCAATGTCAATGATGCATCGATGATGACTAGGCGCATAGGCCGACGCGACGGTCGCGACCGGGACATCAGACATTCTTGTGTACGAGCACTGTACTGAGTCTGTACTGTGGTGATTACTAGTAGTAGTAGGTCTACTACTACTATTCAAGTACCGGTTTATGTACCGGTACATGTACGTAACGTCGTGCTGCACGCTGTTGAGTGTTGTAGCTGCTAATCCTGGCCTAGCTAGCTCTATGCAGCGCATGGTGAGTTTGACTACCGGAAAAGTTTCTGCACAAACATTTCGCTTCGCACTATTTCCGTTCAGCAGATTCAAGGACAGGTCCGGAGCGGCAAGTCGCCGCGAAGTGCATGCATTTCATGCTTGCGCCCTCGATAGCTGAAAAGAAAGTGAGCGGTAAACTGTTAGTGCAGGGTGAGATAATAATATTATTATTATTGTCACTTTCAAGTTAGGTTCTTAGTGCATATTCGCTGCAGTCTGGCCCAAGGATTGATAACTAGCTCGTCGCCCGCAAGGACAATCCAGCAATGGTGTTCGAAGTGATCGGTAAGGAGATTGGTTGTTTTGAATGCTTGTGCACTAGTAAGAACCTTCCAGTTTTCGAGAAAGGATTTCAGAATTCTCCCAAATCCTCCGAAATGACCTGCTTTCTTTCTTTAGCTAATGGAATGCGTTTTCGTCTAGAAAAATGCTTGACATTAGTGGTCATTCAGGTCGTGCTTTGTCCTTTGACTTCGGAAGTTCAGGGTAGAGTTTCCGGCCTGAGCTGTCATTTTTGCCTTCCGGGAAAGTTGCAAAGGTGTACACCTACAACTGACAAGAGGAAAAGCTGTACACCACCAGCGATAGAACATGACACGCAGTATCCTGATCAATCACCGAGACACAAATATCCTGACAAGACATGTCAAATTCCGGCTGAAATTCGTGGAAGCCCTGCAAGAAAGGAAAGAGTTCTGAACATTTGTAACCAATTTTTATTAAAATTGTTGTTCAGTTTTTTTCCCTTTTCCATTCCCTCAACCAGTGAATATTTCAAATTGTTGTCCTGACCTTAAAAACTGGCAGTGCAATGCAAAATTAATATTGTAATACCTGAAGCATCGTTATGTCAAAAATCAACCCGCTAATAGAAGAATTTGAACTCGGATGTTAAGCCAATCTAATCATGGATACTAGTAAATAAAACAAGGACATAATGTTACGAGTAATGGAGTAATTGAATAATATATCTTTTACTTCTAGAGGCGCCAAAACAGAAGAGCACAGCCCAGGACAAAGGAACGAACAGCAGTACAGTGCCCGGGGGCTAAACAAATTGCCACTGGGAAAGAAATAGTTTGATTGCCTATCACATTAAGTGAAGTAAATACTGTACACATTTTGTGGGAAATGACTGGGTTCTCATAGCAAGTTTCTGGGCATTGTCAGGATCATGATGATGATCAAGGGGGTGCCACAACCCCCCCCCCCCCCCACACACCCTATGCACACACCCTGCCATTTTACTATCCGCAAAGATGCTTAGATTAGCCGTTGATCCGCAAGTTAGGGCAAGGAAAAAGAAGCAGGATCGGCCATCACAGTAGATACTGAAGATCAGCTATGAATGGTACGCTCCCAACTAGTTTGAAGCCAAATCATGGGTGCTGCTTTCCTGATAACACGCTCAATCACACTCAAAGTTAGATTTGGATTAAAAGAAAGGACAAAATGTTACGAGTTATGCCTGACTGTCCACCAACGTAACCAGACCATATACAGACAGCGAGTGCGACAAAAAATGCACACACTGACAAGGAAACCATGATTACTTTGGCTCAACATCCGAGTTCAAAGTTAGAAGTCACCGAATACTAGGGTAGTGCTGTAAAGACCAATCTCAGGCACCATACCCAGCACACTGCTGTCCCCTGCCAAACTAGCAAACCAAAATATAGCCACGCTGTAGCGCAAATTTCCTTTCCCACTGCACTAGTTGCCACTAGCAACCAGGGCTGATTCTCATTGGCTGACGTTGAAACGAAGCGAGTTGCTACGTTCTTTGTGGAGCAATGTAACAAGCCGTACCAGCGTGCCAACGCAAAGGCCCAACTGTGCTTGTGCAGTAAGTTAAATTTTTCTCACACTGGAAGGCCTTCATCACCCTCCCTCCCTCCCCTCCTCCTTTCCTTCACTTTGAATTCGGCTGTTGTGAATCATTAGTGTTAAAACTGTACATGTTTATTTCTAATATGTTACTCTTACTAACTGGAGCCCTTTCTCTATTCGATTAGTCGTTTTAGAGGTGTTGATAATAGGAATAATAGCAAGCTGAACAAATACAGTGACAGATAGACGAACAAGAGACAGGTGAAGATAGACTGACAGACAATGCACCGGAGGATAGGCAGACCACTCAACAGGAGCAAGACTAGACTAATTGATACATTTTAACATTTCGACGATTGTCTTCTTCAGCGTGATAAGACAGACAGACAGAAAGAGAGACAGACAGGCAGACAGATAAGCAGACAGACAGACAAGCAGGCAAACGGGCAGGCAAACAGACAAATACAGAGAGTGGGAGAGAGGCATGGAAAGAGACACAGGGAGAGAGAGAGAGAGAGAGAGAGAGAGATAAAGAGAGAGAGAGAGAGAGAGAGAGAGAGAGAGAGAGAGAGAGAGAGAGAGAGAGAGAGAGAGAGAGAGAGAGAGAGAGAGGGAGAGAGAGAGAGAGAAAGAGAGTGAGTGAGAGGGAGTAGGGAGTAGGGAGAGTGGGACAGGGAAAAGAGAGGAGACAGTGGGGTTGAAGGCATATCTCTGGTTACATTTGTTGCGGTACTTCTAAAGATATTGGAACTATCGAGATATTCGTTCTAGCAGTGGGAGTTTCTGATTCTGTCTCCAGCAGAGTCTTGATTTACAACTGGTACAAGTTTGGCCTTTGGCCTATGGTTGGTGGATCTTATCTATCCTCCCCACCGTTTAGGAGCCGTATCGACGCCTAATTTGGGAGGAGGGGGGAGGGGGGCTCCGCAGAACCGGAAAGGTGGTTCTTGACCCGCTCTGTAATCCAACCTGTGATATTTATCTATTTTCCGAGAGGTGGAGGCGGATTGCTGCTGAAACCGAAAAAGTGCTTCTATTGTTTCTTTACGTTTGGTTGTGATTTAATGTGATTTTCATGTACCTGTGTATCAGTATAGCCTATAGGGTGTCCAGGCATATCTGTCAAAAGTAATCATGATAACCACAAGTGTAACAATGTTGTCTTGACCCCATCTGCTAAACACGCCAGTTACCTAAGTGTTGTGTTTCGTTCTGGTAGTGTCACATCCTTAGCTAGATTTTATCAGTTGTGTTCCCTCACTCACTTTGAAAGTCTGGTGTTGATGGAGACCTTAGGATGTGAGAGGAAGAACCTTTGTCACCGTGTCATGTGGCATTCGGTTACTTCACTGTGTCGAGGCCCAGGTGGAATCCAGCATAGACGATAAGTGTTTTCTTTGCAACGGAATGATTTCGTTCCCTCCTGATCTGTCAGCGGATGATATCTACTCGACATGTTCCAATTCGTGAGAATGGTACTGGCTTCTGGTTTAGCGGACTGGTTTTTGCCAAACTCATACAGTACTTGCCACGAAACGTTCTCAGTACGTGCCACGAAACGTGTTCTCAGGCTGGGGCCGTGAGTGGAGTCAACTCCTGCTGGTCTGTATAATTGTTATTGACACGGTTACTGTGACTGTGGTAAGAAATCGTGATGTTGCATCACTTTAGATATCGAAATTGCACATTCCATCTCCTCAGTGCTGCCTTGGGTTGTCTGACAAGTTGGAAGGAGGTTGTTCAAGATATGGCTTGCGAGTGGTACAGTATTGGCAGTTCCTGTAATTGCCTTTCACTGAAACTATCCAGGTATCAAGCTAGTGTGTCAAGGCTGTAGCTGTTCTACCTGTCGAGGGTGGGGGTGGGGTAGGGTGATGATCAGGTCGCCCAACATGACGTTTTTTGCAGCCACTTTAAGTCCGTGCATTTGTGAATTTGTACGTCTGTCAGTGGAGCTACACTGTATATCGCTATGGTGGAAAAGGTGCGGGTACTGCTGTAGCACTACACCTGTAGCCCAACACACATTCATGGCATGGTGAATATCTGCTGCGGGTCGGGGGGGGGGGGGGGGATGATGGTTAATCAGGTTAAAGACGGTGCTTGAAAATCTTGGGCAGAGGCTGTTTTTCGAATACAATTTCTGATCTTGTTGGATGCGTTGAACCCCTCCTCTTCCAACACAATCGTTCGGGACTGGGTTTTACCTGTTGAAATGTTTCGTTGGTATTTCTGCTCTAATTCGTTTGGGTACTATGTCCTTGTATATGCACCCCCTCTCCCTCTCCGGGCCACGTACCTGTGTTTTTATGCACCCCTCTCCCTCTCCGGGCCACGTACCTGTGTTTTTATGCACCCCTCTCCCTCTCCGGGCCACGTACCTGTGTTTTTATGCACCCCTCTCCCTCTCCGGGCCACGTACCTGTGTTTTTATGCACCCCTCTCCCTCTCCGGGCCACGTACCTGTGTTTTTATGCACCCCTCTCCCTCTCCGGGCCACGTACCTGTGTTTTTATGCACCCCTCTCCCTCTCCGGGCCACGTACCTGTGTTTTTATGCACCCCTCTCCGGGCCACGTACCTGTGTTTTTATGCACCCCTCTCCGGGCCACGTACCTGTGTTTTTATGCACCCCTCTCCGGGCCACGTACCTGTGTTTTTATGCACCCCTCTCCCTCTCCGGGCCACGTACCTGTGTTTTTATGCACCCCTCTCCGGGCCACGTACCTGTGTTTTTATGCACCCCTCTCCGGGCCACGTACCTGTGTTTTTATGCACCCCTCTCCCTCTCCGGGCCACGTACCTGTGTTTTTATGCACCCCTCTCCCTCTCCGGGCCACGTACCTGTGTTTTTATGCACCCCTCTCCGGGCCACGTACCTGTGTTTTTATGCACCCCTCTCCCTCTCCGGGCCACGTACCTGTGTTTTTCGTGCTTCGGGTAGCATGTACATGTACTAGCACGGTGTCTGCATGTTTTTGTAATTGTTTTTTGTATTTTGAGGATTCCTCGCAGGCCGTAGCCTAGATCGAGGGAGTCTATGTGTATGGTCAGTGAGGTTGACCTTCCAATGGGTGTAGGCAGATATTGTGAAGCATCACTACTCAATCGTGAGACCTTTTGACAACAATCCCTAATCGTAGCGTAGTGCGGTAGCACTGATACTGCCCTGGATGGCAATGTGAGGATATTTCCCTGGATGGCAATGCATTGATATCGCAGGAGCCCCTCAAGTCGCAGAGCAGGACTCTAACCTAGTCCAGGAAGTTGCAAAAAGCCTCGGCCAGCACATCGACATAGCTTACTTTACTGGCCTACCTGGCAGTACCACTGAGCACTGAGCTGACCTGTGGAGTGCAGTGCAATGGGTACAGTAGCAGACCAAGCAGATAGCACTAACTTCTAACATGCTTCAAGTGCTCTGGCTACTGTGTGCTTTACTACTGTAGAGTCCATTCAGAGACTCAGTGTTTCAAACTGGAGATGTAGAGACTCAGTGTTTCAAACTGGAGATCTACTATATGCACCTGTTTAACGACTGGGGCTCATTTTTTGTAGTGGTATACTTGTACTAGACCCAGCAGTGAAAGTAAGCAGTATCTATTTCCGGAACTGCTCATTACAAATCAGGTTAGTACACCACCTGTATGGATATTAGTACATGCAATGGTGAGTGGGACTATTTCCAGTTTTCCGATAAGGAGATGAATGCTGCAGTCAGCCTGGAATAGACCGGGAGAAGAGTGTCATCACTTTCTCTTTCCCTCGCACTTTCCTGATTTGTTCCTTGCCGGCCTTCTTGCGTAGCACCTGTCATTGCCCTTGAAAGTCATTCTACTGGGTGCTTTGAGAACTTGTCCGTGTTTACAGATAATGTTGGTGAGGTGGTTTGTGTTCCTGGTGATCCTGCAACAAGTCCTGGACCTACTTCTCATGCACGCGTGTACATGTGTATGTCTTAGTGTGTATGTCTTTGTGTGTATGTCTTAGTGTGTTCAATTATCAAACTCATGGCTATTGTATTAGGTATTGCTACTGCTGACGTCATTCACTCCCTTCACTCTGCTCCAGTTATCACCAGAGGGCATCCTTAAAGATTGTTATCCTAATGATGAAAGAGCATGGTGCAGTATGGTGCCATCTCTACCTTGCCCTTATGGCCATACCACACTACCAGCTTGCCTTTGTGTAAAATCACCCGGCGCATTACAGGGCTAGGGGCATCGCCACAACCAGGAAGTGGTGATGGGGCCCTCCTGCAACGGAAGTGTTACCTCTCCCAGCCTATCTAGGTGGTCTGACTTGTGGGTCAAGTGGGGGCTATTCAGCCTTGTTGGCCTGTGATAATGGCATAGACTGGAGGGCTTGCTGCTGTGTGTTGCACATCATGCAAGCATGTGTGCACGGAATGAATAGGGGGATATTTGAATGAGTCACCATTGAATCCTGAACCACTTGCTCACACACCCAGCTAGCTTGAAGGAGACTCAGGCTATCTTCTCCCAATTAGATAAATTAGAAGCCATTTGCCTTGCGGATCGAGAGAATGTGGAGTTGGTTCTCATCTTATACACCATGCAAGATAAACGCCGGTCCCCAACCTATAACCAGTATGCTGTAGCAGGACACACCTGTCTTGATGGAATTTTGCTTCATGGACCTTGACGTTTATTGTGTTCTGCTTGTTTGTGTCTTCCCCTACCATGGCGACCCTGTGTGTGATCGCTCAGGCTTCATCCAATGTCCAAGCAGGCCCATGGGGCAGTCTCGATACCCAGCAGATGTGCCGGTTGCCTTCGGAGAAACAAGAAAAAGCACATCAAAGGTCTATATGGAACAGGATAATCCACAGGGGACGACGGACAGCCCCACTGAACAGCTGCCGCCGTCGCCATTACCCGATAAGAAATATTCATCTCAGCACCAACAGAGACGTGAGTTAACCGTATGAATCTAGTCTCTAGCATAGAGCCTGTTGATGATTTGTGCTGTGCTTTGCTGCTGCAAAGAAGCTGGTATGGGAGACCACACCGAACATGTGCTCGTCTAGTGAGCATCAGTCGTGTTCCGATTCCGCTGTTGCATGCAGTGCTGTGCTGCACTCTCATTGTGACCGTTTCATGTGTGCTGGCAGTGTTGGCAGTGTTGGCAGTGGCATTTAAATTAGGTGTGAGCATGATTGTGGTGTTGTGACCATTCCAGCTGTTCGCCTCCTTACACTGAGTTGTTGTGACTGAGCTGTCTGAAAACCAGGAAACCTGTATATCTTGCTGTCGATCCAGTATTCGAGCGTTCTCAAATTCACTTCCCGTAGCCGTTAAAAGGTTCCAATTTGGTATTCAAAGGATAAAGGAAGCAATCTTCGGCAATCATCTGGTATAATGAGGTGGCAAATTCAGATACCCTGGTAGTGTTCAGAGAGGCTTGGCAATAATGGCTATTTGTAGTTCTCTGTTTGAGTGGTACAGGGCCTCTTCCCACTCCATATCTTGACCACTTCTGTCTCTCTGTCTCTCTCTCTCTGTCTCTCTCTCTCTCTCTCTCTCTCTCTCTCTCTCTCTCTCTCTCTCTCTCTCTCTCTCTCTCTCTCTCTCTCTCTCTCTCTCTCTCTCTCTCTCTCTCTCTCGCTCCCTCCCTCTCTCTCTCTCTCTCTCTCTCTCTCTCTCTCTCTCTCTCTCTCTCTCTCTCTCTCTCTCTCTCTCTCTCTCTCTCTCTCTCTCTCTCTCTCTCTCTCTCTCACACTTTCTCTCCATCCACATTGCTGAAATTATAACTCAAAACTTCTCTTAGGAGAGGCAAATCATCTTGTAAAGTTGCTTTCTCCTCCATGGCATATCGGGATCAGAAAAAGCCATTTCCTTTGACCAGGCTCAAAATATCTACTCAGTCGGAGAAGAGGACTTTGCTTTGCTTGTCGTTGTGGGTAATGAGCTCTGCAAAGAATCCAGCATTCTGCGGTACAACGTTCTTGTGTGAGCATTGTGTGATATAGATATCCAGCCTGCAGACTGATAGCCTAATTCAAAAGTGTATGTGCCTGAGAATTGTATAAACGTCGTCAAAGGCAAGTTGTTGAGTGACCTGGGCAGATAGCACTCTCCTAGTGGCTGCAAGCAGCAGTTGTTTCCATTACCTTGGGGTTGCAGTCGCGCATTGGCCCAGCCATGTACAATTGCATTCCTTTATAGGTCATCAGTCGTTACCTGAACCTCTTGTACCCTGTGGAGGCTTCTTTATGATATGACTTATAATCCCCCCCCCCCCCCCACACACACAATAAATACCCTACATGAGGCAATCGGCTTCGATTTGTGCTAATGGAGTCCCTGCGCATGGCTAGGTAGTCAAGGTGGATACATGTTTGGGCAGGTGGTTGGGAAAGATTTTCTTGGCTACGTGTGCTTGAGGTTTTAGGCTTGTTGTCAAAGTGGATCAAATTTGTACATCCCAAACTGGAGTGGTGGTAAGAGAGAAGGGAGTTCTAGCCGAACAGGGTTAGCAGAGCTGTAAATCCATACCGTAACCGCTGGATTGCACAGCCTTCAATGTTATGTTACCTTTATTAATTTTTACTTCACCATAGGTACAGGGCATTGCTGCCTTCTTGCTGTGGATCATGAATGATGCCACAGCACGTAGGCAATGATGAAAAGAATGAGCCTGCCATCATTGTATGGAGTGAGTTTCTATCTCAGTTGATGCTAGCACTGGATTGTACAGACACAATACTTGGTAATAAGGATTGTAACATTAGCACGTGTCATGTTCGTAAGATGTGGCGATACCTAAGGCAGTTGTTTGTTTTCAGAGTTGTTGCCACTGTGCCGCTAAGGCTTGACTTGTCTGTTCTAATAGTCAAAAAGCAGCTGCCAGGCTCTGGTAGTGGCGGCAGCCACATGTAGCTCGTATGCGCCAATGTCCATCGGCGTGCGCCAGTAGCGAACGGAACATGGAGCTAGTGACTACGGTCGAGGTTTAGAAACATTCCTCTGTCCACTTGGTTTTCAGCATATCATTCCGTGCTCTGTGCCGGCTTCAGGCATTGCTATTGTCCAGGGAATTACTGCCACCATCTCTAAATCTCTTTCGACATTCAGTGTATCTAACGTCGATGCACATGTGTACTGTAGGGTTGTTGTCGTTGTTGTTGTTACTTTATTTTACTTCACCAGAATTGCAGGCAGTAGAATGCCTTCTCACTAGACCAGGTCTAGTTCTCACCAATGCTGAAGGGTCCATTCTGAGATTCAGTGTGCCTAGCTGTCGATGTATACATACTTGCTAGAGACTGACTTCTGGAAGTGGTATGTCCAGCTGTACTCACCCCTACAGGGTAGAGTCTTGCCAGTATCACCTGTCAATGTTGGATTAGCGTAGTCAACGTTCCATCCCAGTTGTATCCCGCATCATGCTCTTTTCAACCGTCATTGTACACTACTGAGTTTCATGCCAGCCTTGTGTTTGAGGTGGAGTATAACTCTACAACCTAAGTGGGCTGTAACAAACCAAAGCACCAGTCAGTACATTGCAGTGATATCCTGACCCAACTGTACAGGGATGATGCATTCAGTCATAGTCAGCTCTCCATGACTATAGTACTGCTCAG
The DNA here is from genome assembly GCF_964019385.1 of Sycon ciliatum. Lineage (NCBI taxonomy): Eukaryota > Metazoa > Porifera > Calcarea > Leucosolenida > Sycettidae > Sycon > Sycon ciliatum. The sequence goes on from NC_088644.1 coordinate 7,235,899, forward strand.
CAGAGGAATCTTGCCTTGTTCAGAACGTGTGGAGCGCCGTATTTTAAGTGTTCAACAAATCCGTTCTGCCATCCTTATTCTACCAGAGATAATTGCTCTGTGGGACTCATTGGTTTTTTTAAACCAGACAATGGTTTTAGAGGCTTAGGGCACTGGGGACACCTTTCCTTGAAGCCTGGTGCTTTTTCCACTTGACCCGGCTGTAGCTGTTTCCTGATATTTGAAGTTTGTGATGATTGCACACCTGTAAACTGACAGGATGCTTGAGCATTCTCTTCAAACTGGCTTTCGTCGGAAATTACATCTTTTCTTGCCCATCAATAGCCACGGCCAAATTATCACCATGTGCTGCTTATGTGTTGCACAGCGTCATAAGCGCGATCGTGTTTTGTGCACCAGTCTTGCATTTCTCTGGCAAAACATATGTGGAGATAAGTGTTTCCGGTGTTCTGTGTGATTAGGCTAGTAAAGACCCAGGTCGTTTTGCCCCACTTCCTGCATTTGGAAGAAAACACAGGGGTTTGATTTATCCAGGGGTAAGAAGCCTGATCCATGAATTGTGCAAAACCCCATCTGCGGACCATGGGCTTGTCTGCTACCATTTTCTGTTTCTGTGTGTGCCTGCTGATCCCGATAACCCTCAGGCATTGAGCCAGCTTTGTCACTCATGGTATCAAGTATAGCATGCCAGCTGTGGAATGGACAATTTGGAAACCTGACTCTGTTGGGGGTCTGTGACAGTAATTGCCAAGCAGAGAGGTAGCAAGAATTCTGTAATTGCAAAGTCAGTTGCCTGGCTAGAGGCTGCAGATGATTAGCATTGAGTTGCCTGTAAAACGCAGTATTGCTCAGCAGCTGTCATCCCGACTCCTTATTCATAGTGCTTTCTGCACTTGGCTCTTGGCATCATACCCTGTAGAGTGTAGTTATCTGATATTGGCTGACATTCTGCACTTGCTCTGCAACATGAGAGGGAGGGCATTGAGCAATCCTTGTTGAAACCATGCCAGCGAATGCACTGTGAGTGGCATGGCTACTTCGTTTCCGGTTTCTCTGACACTCATATGCATGCACAAGTGAAGGCATACCTCAGTCACTGAAAGCTGTAAAAAAGTGATCAAGAAACTAAGGTGGGGGGGGGGGGGGGCGGGGGAGAATCTTATTTCTCTTCTATGCTGCAGTGATTGACGTTCACCAACACTTACATGTATATTTCCAGTGATTTTTAAAACAAGAGTGGGCTTAAATGACACACACAGAGCTCCTCTTGGACGTCACACATTCTGTTCTATGATCTACTGAGTTGGGTTTATCATCTGAACTAGGCATCTCTCTGACTGAGTGAACTGCCAACCTGATCAACGGTGACATTGTGACTGGCTTGATAGTTGCATTGGACTCTGATTGCTCCAGTATGTACCCAGGAAAGTGGCCTGACTGTGAGGTTGTATCCCTGGTTACTGGCCATCAGTGGGTACTGTCAGTGGTCGGTATTGACTAGCAGAGGCCTGTAGAACAGGTGCCGGGCAGTGACACTGATTACCTGTGCATGTGTGCTTGCTGACCAAAGAACAACATCAGAATGCATTTTCATACCAGGGGTGTAGACATTGCAGCCCATAAGCATCTGACTGCTTCAAGTACATTAGTTGCCAGAGCACAAATCCTTTGCTCTGAATGGCTGAGTGGATAAGTGCCTTCAAGATGGCCAGTTTCGGCCAAGCCCTATTCCTGGTTGGTTTCTATGGCCAGGAGCCATAACTGAAAGCACTGACAAATGATAAGTAGGTACATGACACGCTAAAGTAGCCGCGCTCCGTGTGTGTCCAGTTCAGTAGAATCCTGCGCCAATCAATCTGTGTTATTGATAATGATATGGGTGCCTGTGTGGCAGTGGATGGAGGATTTCCATTCCACCCATGTGAAGCCTAAGCTAATTAGACATGATTGTTGTGCAAGCAGTTCAATATCATGTAGTGACTCAGCTCTGCACTGTCCAGTGGCAAATCAGAGGGCTACATTTTCTGTGATAAAGGATGGGCATCAAGCTGCATCGTACTTTTCTTGCCCCTCCACTTCTTTACTTCCTTTTTACGGAGTAGCAGCTGACAATGCATTAAAAGTGCAGCTGAAAAGCCAATGGACTGAGTGCAAATGGACATGCTTACATACAAGTAGAGCAGGATCGTAGGCTAATTAGACATTCACTCAATCTAGGAGCAACCTCACTTGCCGCAAATTTTGCTATGCTTTGTCTTGTCTCATACAATGTGATAATCTGCAAAGTCATGTGTCAGGCATTATCCAGTGGCTGATTGCAAAGCCATGCTGTGTACAGCGTCAGTATGTGTGTGTGTGTGTGTGTGTGTGTGTGTGTGTTTGTGTGTGTGTGCTTGTATATTATGGTGGTTGTGTATTTGTGGAAGGATGCACCTAATGCTATGTCATGGTGATGCCGGGCTGTGCGCATGGTATGCAGCACAGTAGGTTGTAGTCCGGATTTCCTGACCCCATCAAGCATCTTGTTTTTCTTGAGTTGCTCTACATTGCCGGTCATCTCATAATCATACACTGTGTCCAGTAGTTATTGATTTAAAGCATTTACCTGTTGTGTTAAGATCCTTACTACATTTACTGCTGAAATAATACACAGTGGCCTGCTATTCAACGTAGGAAAGAAATCAATCTAACAAGCGGAGCCTTCGTTCAGACTTGGTGTTGGCTACAGCGTCAGCTGATACGTTGTTGATGAAGCCCTAGCTCATTGGGGATTAAATCATCTTGTCGTGAGCAGAGCCCACTTGAGTCACACCTTGACCATAGCTTTTCTCTTGTGCTATCTCCTTGCAGAATTCGTGTACCCGCCTGAAACCCATTTTGATGAGTCCAACGGCGGCGTGGAAAGGGTGTTACATCATGCTGGATACGATCACAGGGAGCAACCAATGGAGCACGAGAGTGACGAGGAGAGTGTGCCTTCAATGCCTCCACTCATCCCTAGTCGGCCACACGTGGCGAGGAACTACTTCGATGACGAGCACGTACGGCCGTCAATGCCTCCCCCTGAGGAGAGCTTGCCACCACCGGAGCGCGCCAGCCAACATCCTCGGGATTGCGACTGTCCGGCCTGTGCTGAAACACGGCATCCGCTCAACTGCCAATGCCCGGCCTGTGCTAAAGTCAGGCATCGCCGTAACTGTCGGGGGTGTCCGAAATGTGTTCGTAAGTTATTTCTTATTTCCTATGGAGAATGGAAAAGATAATAATTTTGCAAATGTGTTCGAGCCGCACACTGTCCCATGGCAAGGACACGTGCGTTCTAAGTGGCACTTTTGAATCCTTTGTTTTCGCAGCTCCTCCCACCTGAACTGATAACTTTTCAATTTTGTGCTACCTGTGCACAAAATCAGACGGCATGTGGGTTTGCTGGATTGTTCACATTCATTTGGCGGCATTTGTTTGAGGTGCATTCGTCGGCTGTGTGGGCCGCCTACGTGCAGGAATGTTGTCCTTGACGAGTTCCCAGGCAGGATCAATCCCTTAGTCCCAACCCACCGCGACCTGTAAAATGGCACAGATGTAGATATGAAAGCAGCGCGAAAGACAATCAGAACATTTGCGCAGCTTCCGTCAGAGCTGATACGGCTTTGAGCTTTAAGAGGCTATTGGATTGGTTTCATTTCTGGAGGGCCTAAACGTTCGGCAATAGTAATAGGCTGTCTCATTGTTTAGAGACGAGATGAGTCCTCATGCCATGTCACAACAAGCTAATAAGATCCTTGACCCATGAGATCAACATAATTTGGAAACATTAACCTCGTCACAACAAACCGACTAGCACGTTAGCACGTTTCCGTGCATGCATGACTTGGTATATCACTGGTAGACCCTGGTTTGACAGAGAATGCCACAGCAAGCAGCATTGGTGCCTTATTGTATTGAGTGCACCCCAGCAACATTACTCTTCCCATAGTAGATTTAGTTGACTGGATGGACGGTGAGAGGAACTTCTGTGGAAATTTGACATGCACCTCGCATTCAGAGAGCAATCCCGGGCTGGTTCGGGAATCATATTTGAAATTGGTTGGCACACAAGTTGGCTTCTGAGCACTCCGTATTGCTTACAGTGGTCAAATAGGCAGGTCGGTTACCTAAGAACACGCCGAATCGATAGTAATTGAGTCCTCATCACCACCCGGGACGTGAGCAAATATTGCGCATTTCCAACATTTACATGCGAGTATAATTATCAGAAAAGAAACGTGAGGAAGGAGACTAATGCGTACATGTATGTGGTATGCACGTAGCTCCCCGAACCATGTGAACGAGACCTTTCGCCCTTTTCAAGTTTTGTTCTGGTTGCTCTGCTGTTTGCTCTTGTTCTTCGCTTGGTATTACAGTCAAAATGTCAGCCATGCAATATCACTCCGTGAACTGCATCTGATTTCGTTTGTATAATTCATTGAGCTTGCCACAGTGCAGACCGACAATGCACGTTAACTAGTACACGAATAGTCGACTAAGCATAGTATTTGTACACACTCCCTGGGGGCGAGTGTGATACTTAAAGCATAGTACTAGTACACAATCACTGGGTGTGAGTGTGATAGTGCTGTCGCACCGAGGCATGAAGTGTCACAAACAAGTGCAGCCGTGGCTCAGCCAGAGCAACCGACACAGACCGTAGCTCCTTCTGCATCCGTGGAAATTGTGGTCGGCGTTTCAGTAGCCCACAGGACATATCCCGTCATCCCCCCCCCCCCCTACTGTTACGAACCTGCTGAACCCCCTTGGGGTCCGCATAGCCAGAATATGGCGGTGTCTCCAAGGTCCAATGTGTGTGTGTCTGTGTGTGTGTGTCTGTGTGTATGTGTGTTCATGCGTGCTTGTGTGTGCCTATGTGGTGGTGTGTGTGTGTCTTGCGATACTCTCAGATTCCAAGAGGCATCATGGCAAGTCTTTCAAGCTGTCGAGGCATCATGGCAAGTTGAGGTCTCCAAGTGCCCATGTGAGTGATAGCGTTGTGAAAGCTGTGTGTTGTTGCTGTGTCTTGTACGTGGGAATATGCGTCTACGATTCCCTACTGTTGGACAGACAGACACAAAGAACTGTATGCTTTTGGTCTTGATGTGCGTGTGTGTGTGTGTGTGTGTGTGTGTGTGCGTTTTTTGTGTGTACGTGCGTGTATGTAAGTTTTGTGTGCGTGCAATCCGTGTGTGCATGCGTGTGTGTGTGTGTGTGTGTGTATGTGTGTGTGTGTGTGTGTTATCACTGTGCCTGCACAGCATTCTGCACAGGAGTATGGTTCATCAGTCGAGTATGCCAACCCGTCGCCCCGTTCCTCGCAGGTGCTGCGCCCAAGTGGCCGTGGCAGCACGTCACCAAATATTACCCCGTCACAGCCTTACCTCGTACAGCATTCACCCACGGCCACGCTAGCGTCGTCTCCTACTTACCAACCTATGTCCTACCACCCAATTGGAATAAACCCCATGTCACCCTATCAGACGAGGTGTATCAAAACAAGCGAGGGGCTCATCCGAGCCGTCCGGGCTCTGCCGCAAGAAAAGCTCGATCAGATCAAAGCTGAAATCATCGGTGAGCCGCAGCGTCGCCAGTCACGCCAAGCAAGCAGCGACGTAGCCACTGTCACGCCGAAAACAACACCGTTCCCGCCATTCATCGCTCCACCGCAACCGCGGCCAGAGGGAATTTCCACTCGTAAGGGTAATTTGCAAGGAAGCATGCATACGCGCCCTACGGTAGAACACATGCATTGTGCTAATGCAGCAGCTTACTAGCCCTGTCACTCTACACTACTATCACTAGTGGGTGCACTGAGTCTACAAATGTTAGGGACATAGGCGCACTGTTTCATAGTATGGCTGGAAACCAGGTCGTCGAGCCAATGCTGTCACCGAACGGTGCAACACTGCCATGCGCAGAGACCGTGCATGAATAGTCCAGTCATCCGGGAACCACTTTGACTGCACCCCTCGCTTCTCCCCGGATTTATGATGAATGAAAATCACTCTTGATTGTAGGGAAAATATACACCAAAACTGTTATGAGCAATTTTGATGTGGTGGCCTTTTCAACACTTGCTCCCACATGAAGAACCCTCCCCCCCCCCCCCCAAAAAGAAGCTTGAGTTGTCAAGCAAGCACGACATTCCAAGAACAGAGCACACAATGCAAACAAATGTCACCTTGCCCAGGTTTGCCTATGGTTGAGCTAACAGAGAAACCAACCCGGGCCACGATTCTGTGTTGTTTCTTCGCCTGCTGTTGAAGGAGGTCAGCAAATTCAGCTGTGGCAGTTCCTATTCGAGCTGCTGACGTCGGGTGCGCAGTACGCGGATATGATCGCGTGGACCAAGGACAGGCGCGGCGAGTTCAAACTTCTCCAGCCAGACGAGGTGTCACGCCTGTGGGGCCTGCGTAAGAACAAAACCGGGATGAACTACGACAAAATGAGCCGTGCAATGCGCTACTACTACGACAAGGGAGTTATGGAAAAGGTAAAGGTTAGTGGTCGTCGGTAACTGTTGGTGACCGTATTGCAGATCACACTAGCTAGGTCTGGTTTCTGTATTGTTCGCCCGTAAGGCTCCTAAGGAAACTGATCATTATGTGTGTGCGAGTCTATCTGCATCCCTCGTGGTCTCTCAGTTTTGTCTTACTGCGTACCTATCATGAAGTCCACCATCTCTCTGTCTCTGTCCGTGGTCACTTCTGCCGAAAAACAATGTCTTCGCATGCTTAGGTTGTTTTCAGTGCTTACCGTGCAAAAACACACTGTGAGCCATTTTTTAAAGAGCTATGCAGCTTGATCCATAGAGAACAACTTAAAGAAACCCTGGGAGTACAGTCAAAACTGCCTTGGAAATCGTTTTCACCACTTTCTGGATTAATTGGAAACATTGAAAACGGCGGGGTACAAGTTATGCGTTAGAGTCTACCGACTACTGTTGGTTTGCGCACTGGAGATGTGTTGGAGCTGGGTCTTAGGTCGCTGAATGTCTCAGTAGCCTGTCAGCTTTGTGCCCTGTTATCGCACGTACTGACCGCTTATTATCTTGTTACATTCGTGGATAGTTGCTTCATAACTCGTTTCCATGTGTTTTTTCATCTATTTTACAAAACACCGTATTTTCGGCAACACTGGCCTTGGAACTTAGCAATTTGCGAGCCCTAAAATTTCACGTAATGTTAAGAAAATCCACACAAAAGCCCTGAAATGATGTGGCGCGTATTTCAGACAGGCGGTATTGAAATGCCGGCCCAAATTCAAGAAAATACGATTTATGATAATGGAGGAAGTTTGTGTTGCTCCCTGTATGGAAGCTCACACGTTTCCTGCAATCTTGGCACACTTGACTGACTCCCCCCCCCCCACCCTTCAGAGCACAGGAGAAGTCCATGCGGAACATTTTACTCATGAAGCCTGCAAGAACTCACGCTGCTGGGTACACAAAGTTTTGAAGAATTCACCCCTCATCCGTTGAGCTTGATTAGGCTAGTGAAATGAGTCGGTCAATCGAGTATGTCAAGTCAAGTCGACAAGAGGAGTGAGAGCTCCCGCGTACAAAGCAACGCACCCTATCTTTTTTTTCTTTTCGAGAAACCACGAACCTCGAGAACAGAATACTGCATGATAGAGGTGGCTGCAGTCGCAACTGTGGTGGTGGAACTGGAGCATCTCTGCCGACCTGAGGCCTCGGCTTCAGCGACACTTCAGTGCACCAACCGGTGGGGAGGAGTAGACACAGGGGTTGGGAAAATGGGGCGTGAACAGGATTTGACGAGAGGGGGGGGGGGGGGGTTGCGCCCCCCCCCCCCCATCCAGACAGCATTGATACTAGTATTACTACATGAGTACCGTACTACCCACTCACACACATCATTATTTGATTTGTTTGTCAGACGTCACAGCTGATGTGGTACAGTATTTACAGTTCGTGCACTATGTTGATTATGACAATCACTTGCATGCCAGCCAGAATCCAGTATCATTCTGTATTAATTTTATGGAAAGCTGTGAGGGTGAAGACCGAGGCTCAGGGTGAATAAAAATAAAAATTCTACACCAATACAACCAAAGGATGTACGACGCAAACGGCATGTGGAGCACTTTCAGTCGCAGCAATTCGAAATGAATATCAAGAGCAGAGAAGTTACTCCGAATACTCTAGCATTATACAGTGACATGACGACAGTGAACAATATCAAGTAGTGATATTCTTGCAGCAGTTTTCTACCTGTATGTGGCCACGTGAGGCACTCTAATTTTGGGTGCTCAATATTTTCGGTATGAGGGAAAAAGGCCAGGTTACGTGAACAGAAATTTTAGGTACAGAGAAGCAGTTCCCTATTGGGTTATGTGTGTTAGTGTTTGTTCAGTGTACAGTCAACTTCGCTTACAACGACACTCGGCGGGGCATCAAAAAGGTGTCCTTATTCGCGAAGTGTCGTTATACCCGAAGTCTCATTATATGTATTACAGTGGAATGGGACTTTGCTCTGGGCATGGAAATTCTGTCGCTGTTCGCGAATTGTCGTTATATCCGCAGTCGTTATTAGCGAAGTTGACTGTATTGAAATTTTAGGTATGAAACGGATGCACCGAAAGTACCGAAAATAGAAGTGCACCAAAAATTTGTGAAATTACAGTATGCTGTAAGAGCAGGCAGGTGTCGAATCACATTCATTGTTGCACAGCAGGAAAATACAGAACGCACGTCTTAACAAAAATCTAGAGATCATCACTGCATTGGCCAGCACAGGGCGTCGGGGGGGGGGGGGGGGGGGGGGCTCAGACCGGATTGGAGGCATACGTAGAGTAGCTTGTTGTGATAGGGGATTCAGGAGAAGAATGCGGCGAACCGATCCGCCACAGCTTCATGATTCAGAGAAATAGAACGATGGACATACAGAAGGAGGAGGGCATTGACTCGTGACCGGGCCATTGTGCTGCGCAAGACAGTCTTTATAAACTTCCAAGATGAGTTGGCTCGCTCAACACTGGCACATGGGACGGGGATGACGAGGTGAAGGTGAAGGATCCTCGAGATGTTGAGATAGGAATGGTGATTGACATGGTGAGCAAGAACATCTGTCAGTGACACTGGCAGGCCATCAGTTGGAAATCCACTCCACGTGACTTTCCAACGCTCAATCTCTGCAAGGAGAGAGCTCTCGTCAGGCAGATCCGATCCGTATGCCTCACGCAGGTCGCTAATGCCACTTTCAGTTAGTTTCTCGAGATTCGTTGGCATCAGAAGCAAAGCCTGGACAGCATTCTTCGACATGGAGCTGAAGCGTCCAGCCAACTGTGATATTAGCGTATCCAGGAATGGAATGAAGACGGACCTTCTCCAGTATTCCACATGTGTATAGCAGCTGGGACATTGCTACGTTGGGTCTGTATGCCTGTCTGTCTTGGAACCACAGGAGACGGACGATCCTGTAGCTTGGTCATGTCAGATGCAGCATCAAATATCACCTTGAACTTCGTTTTTAGGCACGAGGGTATGGCGCGCCCCCTGGGGGGGGGGGGGGGGACAGTACATTGCCTAGAGGGTAAAAAATGGAAAGGTGATACATGTGTGTAATACAGGAAGAGGGGGAGCCAGGGTGCAAGTGGAGAGGGTGTTCAGGGAGGGTTCAGAGGGCATCAGTGGCTGAATGTCAATCTCGACTGCGGAGAGACTTGTAGGCGCCTTCCTTGAGTGCCTGCATTCCATTCTGCGTGGGAAGGTCGAGTAGCAGGGCAGATGGGAGACGTTTCTAGTCTTGGATCGTTGCGAGGGAGAACGATTGGAGAGAGAATAATAATTGAAAGGCTTATGATGTAACCTGTGATGTAACCCATGATGTAACCCATGATGTAATCTATGATGTAACTGATGATGTAAACTATGATGTAACCAATAATGTAAACTATGATGTTACTTTTCTTAATGTGCGCAAACTCCACTGCAGCCACTTCATTACCTGAAAAACCTTACACACACCATCTTTCATCCAAGTGGTCTCTTTGCTGAAAATTACAATAATTATCTCAGTATGATGTAATTTACTATGGAAAGTTGGTTGCTCCCCGCACTGTAGATTGTGTTTTCCGAGGACTTGACTTGACACTTGACAACCAACTTTCCTATGAAATAATCGTCGAAGTCACTACCAATATCTTGTAACTTATGATGTCACGTATCATGTAACCAGTTTTAATATGGCTCTAGTATCTGATCAATTTGGGAGGAGGGTCAGTGCGATTCCTGGAATTCAATTCCTTTGCTATTCTATGCTGCTCATTGTGATTTCATGCTACTCAGATTCCAGGTCAGCGATATTGCTACTGCTTCTCGGAGAGTGTGCTGCAGTCCTTGGCTAGCTTCAAGCCAGGTCACATGACTCCCTCTCCGCGCCGAGAGCAGGAGAAGATCCCGTGGGAGGACATTGTTATCCGCCGCAGCAGCACCAGCTCGACTCACGGCATGATGGTGGACGGTGACATGTTGGATGCCAGCGATCGCGGAGACACCAGCAACGCCTCCGATGCGCTGGCCAGCTCCGACAGGCCAAGCGCCAGCGGAGGCGAGAGTGGCGTAGCATCGGCGCGCTGTACACCTCCATCGGCGCAGCACTCACCAACGGGGCAAGACATGCCTTGCAGAATAGGCCGCTATCGCCCGTACCCAGCATCAGATCCAAGAAAATTCCATCGTCGCCGTAGTAGTGAGCAGGTAAGGAGCCACTTGTACCTATAGTGTTCACTTGATCCTCGAATAGCTAGCTGTCCCATCCCCCTGCTTAGGTATCATGGGCAGAGCTAGCTGTCCCATCCCCCTGCTTAGGTATCATGGGCAGAGCTAGCTGTCCCATCCCCCTGCTTAGGTATCATGGGCAGAGCTAGCTGTCCCATCCCCCTGCTTAGGTATCATGGGCAGAGCTAGCTGTCCCATCCCCCTGCTTAGGTATCATGGGCAGAGCTCAGAGTGACGGGCCATGTCTATTGCAACCAGGCCCGCAGCACCAGTATTTCAGGTGATCCGGCCAAATGGGATACTCTGACCGGAAATGAACATTTTTTTAGGTATCATGGGCAGAGCTCAGAGTGACAGGCCATGTCTATTGCAACCAGGCCCGCAGCACCAGTATTTCAGGTGATCCGGCCAAATGGGATACTCTGACCGGAAATGAACATTTTTTTAGGTATCATGGGCAGAGCTCAGAGTGACAGGCCATGTCTATTGCAACCAGGCCCGCAGCACCAGTATTTCAGGTGATCCGGCCAAATGGGATACTCTGACCGGAAATGAACAATTTTGATGAAAAACCCGCTTCGCACGAATTGGGCGGGTTTTTCGAAATAAGGTCCTATGAGTATAGACTTGTATGACCAATGGCCGGACCTTCCGGACCGGGTGCTTTGTCCCCGGCAATGAAGTCTAGTTCGCGATAATATCCATATGATGGGATTCCTCTTTGATGGCCAAGATGAAAAACCTCAAACCAATCAATATACAATGCACCTTCAATTAGTTATTGCAGTTCAGGAGGTTGGGATTGTGGGTCGAACACACTATAGTCACTGTTCAGGAGGTTGGGATTGTGGGTCGAACACACTATAGTCACTGTTCAGGAGGTTGGGATTGTGGGTCGAACACACTATAGTCACTGTTCAGGAGGTTGGGATTGTGGGATTGTGGGATTGTGGGATTGTGGGATTGTGGGATTGTGGGATTGTGGGATTGTGGGATTGTGGGATTGTGGGTCGAACACACTATAGTCACTACAGGATTGGCAGCGTCATTTCTCGGCGCCGGTTGCCATTTTTAATGGAATGCACTGATTAACTTTATTGCCTCTAGATATTGAACCCCCCAGCATCTAAAAACAATGGCTGACTGTACGTACCATCCTGAAGTACCTTTCGACACCAATGTGCAGCATGTTAGAGACATCAATGTCAGGCGTGGTGTCCGAATTCTAGGCTCTTGAGGGTGCAACAGCGGTATGACTCTGAAGTATGAAGGAGGGAGTTCACTGCACAGATAAAGTCAAGAAAACTTGATGTTCTGGAGCATGAGATCTAGCAAGCATTCCCAAGTACTGATCCTGAAGCTGCTGTGGCATTGTGTGTGTGTGTGTGTATGTGTGTGTGTGTGTGTGTGTGTGTGTGTGTGTGTGTGTGTGTGTGTGTGTGTGTGTGTGTGTGTGTGTGTGTGCGCGTATGTGTGTGTGTGTGTGCGTATGTGTGTGTGTGTGTGCATGTGTGTGCATGCTATGTTCAGGCAAGATCCCCAATGGCACCACCGCCACCTCACACGCTACCCTTGTCACCTGTGACGGTTGTTTCGCCAATGTCAGGCACGCCGCAGCTGGTGTACCAAGCAGCCCCGTCACCGGTCTACACAACCTTGCCACCCATGACCAGGATTGTCATTGCACCATCGGCTGTTGTGCCGCCTGCTACTTCGGTCGTTACACCTGTGTCGATCGTCTCCCAGCCACGTCAACTCGTCGCAGAGTACCCGGCCGACGGTCAAATGACTGTTATGCAAGTCTACCCGAGCAAATGGGAAGATCAATCTCCATCCGCTATACAGTGAGGATGTCATGATGGGTCCATTCGGTTGTTTGGTCTCGGAATCTCTCTCTCTCTCTTTCTCTTGCTCTCTCTCTCTCTCTCTCTCTCACCCCATTTTGACCATTTGACGCCCATCGCCAGAGGCGATGATAACGATGCTACAGCAGAAGCCACGGCAACTTTTGCTGGGATTTCACCATTAAACGGCTTGCAAGGCTGAAGAATTGACTGCCACTATTCAGCCTGGTCTACACCACACAGCCATGAAGTGGGTTTTCTGGCCAGTGAATCCCTATTTTTTGGTCTCTTTTCATTTTTTCCCACACACACATCACACCACATACTCCGGCATGCACTGGCTGTTGGTAACCACCCAGGATTATGAAAGAAAAGTCAGGAGGAGTCTGAGGAAGAGAAGAAAGACATGTGCGACCACAATCGTTGGGAATCTAACCCGCAACCTCTCGATTAGAATTTGCTGCCCATACCACTGCACCATATAGGACACACGCACACACACACACATACACGCAAACACACTCACATTGATTTTCATTCATTTAATATTGCTATTTTATAATTCATTTTCGAACAGATGAACCAAGTGTCCTAGTGTAACTCTATGCATAGAGCACAGGTTGATCCTTGACAACAGGCCAATGCGTTCGATGTGAGTGTTTGTGCATAGTGTACAAGTGTATCATCTATTGATCAAGTACAACTCGAGGCCACAATCTTGTTTATGAATTTCACTACTCTGGATTTTCTATAAGTGGTGCAGTTTTACATTCGTCAGGAGATACCTGACCCATTTGAGAGCGAGAGAGAGAGCGTTTTATGTAGCACACCTGATGATTTGTGCGAGATCATTTTAGCCACGAGACCTTTTGATTCATATCGATATTTTGCACATAAATTCCTTTCTATTATTGTGGTACATGTGAATTTGATCATTGGTGCTCGTTGAATAGTTGATACCAAGTGTCCCTTGTCTGTGTGGTTGATGTTGTATATAGTATACATTTACATGTATATACCCCAGCTTTGTTTGTGCTACCGTCATGTCCGCTTTGTCACAGCAACCGATGTTGTGGTGCGTGTCTCTCTCTCTCTCATGCAGGCCTACAGTGACTTGCTTTATCACTGCGGTTTAAACTTTTTTTATCATGTAATCAATCGCCCTCTACCCTCACTGTTTCCCTACTGAATACCATGCTTCTCTCAACTAGTTTTACTGATACCATTAACCTTGCTGTGAGTTCAGGGCTATTGCCAGTATTGGCTCGACATTATTATTGTTAAAAAGTAAAAAGTATGTGTGCCTGTGGACAGGTGTGCGAGTTCGTGGGAAGTATGCTGGTACTGGTTTGGTGCTGCACAGACTTGCCACTCTGCTCTCTAGTCTAGAGCATGTGCAACACGGTATTAATTTTTATAAAATTTATAGGTGAGCATGTCGTCATGGAAGAGGGGGGGGGGGGGGGGGGAGGGGTGGTAATTCAATGCTCGAACTTACTTCTATGCCTTTGTGCGTCAGCAGCTTGCAAGCTATTGAAAGGTGCAATCCCAGCACAAGTTGCTATGGCTTCTACCGTGGCATCGCTAATAGTAATACTACAAATTTATTACAATGTCATGTAGTTGGTTAGGCGTTAGTTACCCACACACAGTCACCATGGTCATAGGTAGCTTAGCAACTCCTGCTGGTAGCGATGAAAGACTCCCACGTACAGTCTCACACTCACAGACTCACAACGGTTATCATTCCACAGGCATCGGTTATTCCTTATTCGTTCACGATTTTGCACCGTAGTTTGACGTTCTCCCTGCATTGTGTTGCGTTCTAGACACATGTCGCTGCCATTGTTAGTCACTCCGACTCGCTATCTTGCTCCCTCCATGCCCAATTGTTTCTACATATTGGTGCTGGATGTGTGGTAAAGTGGTTCTGTTTCCTGTGACCTGGGAAATGCTCAAGTACAGTGTATTTCCACTGCCCAAGAAAGGAGACCTGCAACCTAGTGACATCTGGCTGTGCATCAGATTGTTGGACACCGCTGGTAAAGTGTCTGCTCGCCTGATCAAGGACAGACTCCTGGACACTGACCGGTAGATTACGTTTTCCTGAACAGGTAACACGGTGCTAAAACCCCGGTTTTCGGGCAAGTTAGACGATGAATTCGTATGGTCTTTCCGGCAAGGGAACTAATCAAACTCGATACGATTTAGCTACATGCAGTTTGTTGAACTCAGAAATGCATGCAAATTTTTAAATGAAGCATACCGCTCTCTGCTCCGGGGTAGCCAAGGGCCCTTGGACTCCTTGCCAAACTCGGTGTTCCCTCCATAAAAGTCTTTTGACAATGGCATGGGGCAGGGGTTGTGTCTCTAGCAATGTGAAACTAGACAATGAGGTAACCACCGGACAAGGATACGGGTACCGCATATATCGTGTGGTACTACCGGCCTAAAGTAGGGTTCCCACACACTTGCCCCGGCCTTTTACCCCCTCAGCTGTCTGGTTTAGAACTTAACATGCTTGCAGCGCCATGTATGTCGTGTCCAGCTAAGAGGACATGGTTATATTATAATCTCTCTGGGTTCCTACTTGCAACACACACAAACAGACAAACGGCCAAGCACACACACACACACACACACACACACACACACACACATGATTATGTCAACTCACAAATAGCAACCGTGCAACCAGGTCCTTTCTTGCCGTTACTCGAAGTTTCGTGTCTGAAAACACTCACTAAATGGCATACGTTAACACTACTACTATTCACAAAGAATATACCGGTACACCGGGAGAAGGGACAAAGATGACAAACGCATAGCACTTTAGTAAGGCGAGGAAGAAAGCTGGTGGCGAAAAAAACTCGGCTCCATTCGAGACTGTTCGAAATTCATGCAGTGGTCGCGCAAGTTCAAGCCTTACAGCACATTTAGGATAATCGTATGGTGGAGAAATAGCATGGAAGCATTGCATATTGACACATTTATCATGATAGGCTCAGCAATGTTCAGGATGATAGTATAGGATCCGTGAAACTGGCGCATAGAAGCCAACAAGAAGCCAACATTGAGACACAATTACTTGCGGTATATTGGAAAATCCAACTATCGCAACCAAAAACTCTGACACAAGAACAGGAAGAGGCAGCATGATAATAAAGACCAGATTAAAAGTCGTGAACAAGCTGAGACATCTCCAAGAAAAACACGGTTCTTGGAAAGTACTGGCTACTTATTTTCAAAAGGTATAAGACACGCACATGTACGTACCCAACAAAGCTCAAAGTCGTCCGGGTTCTTTTGTACATGTACATGTATAGCCAACAAAACATGGGATCTGAGGAAGTTGGATGTGTTACAGAAAGGAAAGAAGTGAGTAATTCCATGAATGCAGAGGTCTGGGAATGTGGTGCCAGTTCCCAATATGCACAGAGCGTTACTGCTACTGACTTCGTTTCACCTCAAAAACTTGATTTGTGACTTCTTGGTCATTTTAGCAGCGAAACAGAGCCGACCCTGAGGCACCACGATTGTGTCACTGCAGCCAGTCCTCTCATTTGTTCCTGTCAGTCTGTGCTGGTGGCAGTCCAGACGCAAGACAATCACATCACCGGGTCTCCATGGCTGACTAAGCTTATCGATTCTGCCGACAGCACATGCTTGATTGTTTTCCCTAGAGAACCACCCAAGGAATGGATTGCCAGCTGTGCACCTTTCCTCTGCAACACCGAGGAAAAGACGTCCACGAACTTTGACGGAACACTGAACAATACCATGACAATAGCTGCCTAATGTGGAAACTGGTAGCAATGCCGATGAAGTGGAGTCTACATGTAATCCATGGTCACTGATAGAACCTGACGCCCCATGACGGTGAATTGCCGAAATCCAAGGGTCAGGGTCAAGTGCGGGATGGATTACCACCGCCTTCTCCTTCCCAGCACGTGTATCCGAAGTGAAGTCGTCAGCATTGATCAATCGACCAAGGTCGGACACATAGCTGCACTCATCATCAGCGAACTTTGTGTATGCTACTTGTAACGGAACGCTATAGTCCTCTTTGTTGGGGAGGAAGTCGGGCTTCCTGTTGACGATATCTCCAATGTGTGTGTCCAGAATATTCTCTGCTGCTAGTAGGCCGCTGTCGCCAAGGTTTCGCACTAGATGTTCACAGCTATCCAGCTGATACATCTTTGCGTCAACGATCTCTGATTGCTTCTCCAAACAATGCAGTGCTTTCCAACGGGCCGCATCTAGGTCGTCCAAGACCTTTTGCTGTCGCTTGCGTATGTTCTTGATGTGCTGCTCAAAGTCGGCATTGATTTTCACCGATAATTCCTCCACTTTATCATTGATATCATTAGTGTATGTGTCAATGCTGCTCCGTGTGCTGCTGAGTTTCTCCCTCCAGGCATCACTGGAAGCGCTTAGTCGTGCCTTCCAGTCCTCCCGCTTTGCCTCTGCAGCCGTCTGAATGTCCTCAACTCCATCAGAGCAATCCCGGTGAAATCGATCATGACATCGTTCGCACGCCAGCATCTTACATTTGCTGCAGTGTGATGTCACTGGTAATTGTAGATGCAGGCAACACATGGGTTTGTAGACAGTCTCTGACTTCCTGCATGATGCTTCAGTTATAGGTATCACTCTGTGTTCGAGAGAACTCCTCTTTCGCTTCACATGAAGTTTTTCATGGCCATCACACAATTGCATCCCACAGTCAAGACACACCGAAACGGCTGGCTCAAAGGCGCCGTCGCAGTCGGAATTCTGGCATATGGCCTGCGCCTCTGGGTTCTGAATCAATGGGTCGCTGGATTTCGGTCCTCCGTTGGCGTCCGATGTTGGCCAGTCCACGAGTGAATCTTCTAGTCTAGCGCCAGGAAGAGCTGAGCCGCCTACGTCTAAGCATTTGAAACATGTCACGGTGCCATCTTTGCGGACATTGTCCTTGAGGCAAGTAATGCACATTGAATGCAAACACCTGAGTAGCTTGAGACGGCTGCTGGCGACTGTAGCGCTATCAACGTGACAAGAAACACAGCTAACCGCGCACACTGCATGATCTCGCACATCATCGATTAGCGCTGGCTGATCAGAGAGCTCAGTTGCCATCTCAAACAAATCAAGACATAAAGACTCGGACCTGCACAAGTTAGTTTGACCCGTCCCCTCGGACAAAAGCTTTGAAAAATGACCGTACCATCGGAAAGGAGGCCGGGTAGGACACGCAACTCGCAAGGCAACAAGCCCAATAGTTTGTGTGTTGCGTAGCGAGTTCAATTTTGATTGGCCACTGCCTGTGTCCGGGTGTCAAGGCAACAGGGCAGTATCGCCTCATGATCAGTGGAAAGGAGTATGTAACGCTAACACTAACAGATAGTCTACTTGCATGATCGTTGGGACCGAAGACCAACCAGTTGCCTAGTACATGACTGTACTAGTACCTGAACTGTACGGGCTGTGATAATACCAACATTATTTTTGCACTTGAATGCTGGAATGGGGACTCAGAACCGGGCCGTCGCCCGTCGGGGCGTCGGGGCCGTGTCAGTTTCTTTTGCTATTTTTAAAGTACAGTAGTTTGACAACTAATTACTTGTCAAGATATGCAACGTCACTGCTGAATGGACTTAGCGATAGCCCTGGGTGGATGATTCGACAGAAAAAGTACTTTTCTCGAGTGTGTAATTCACGTTTGGTAAGTATAAATGTACATTATTATGGATAAGAACGTGCAGAATGCGAGGAAATGTCCAACGAAAGAGTTGATGGTTCTGCCAATTTCAAGCCTGTTCGAGCAAAGCATGCCAACATTTCGAGCAGTATCCGCCGTATCTGGGCGCATGCATGGAAATGATCCGCCAAGGCCTACACAAAGAACGGTCTCATTGTAACAGAATGATAATGACTGGTCTGGAGAGCTATAATGATTGTAGCCGTAGTGAGTATCGCCATTGAAGAAAGGGCTGCATGCGTTGTGTGCAAGGTGCTAAGACTAGTAAGAGTAAGAAGAAGCCAACAACTGACTAGAAGGACAGAACTATTAGCGGACGTTTACGTTATGTAATGCATTGGAGATGCCTAGTAGGCCACTCTGTACTTAAACGAAACTACTTGCCGCAACCACTATTTCGTACTTGTACTCATTACTGACATAAGCAAAAACTGCACATGCATGCATGCATGGGGCAACAAAGATGTGAGCTGCGAGCCACACATTGGCTGTTCTTATACATGTACATAGGTACATTGTACTTACAAGAGTGGGTTTGAGGGGAAGCGAGAATACACCTGTGCAAGATCATGTTCGAATTATGCCAGTCCTGAAAATACACCCAAGCATGTGGTGAGAAACCAGAGAAAAACTAGCAAGGGACAACCTGAACCAGTAAGCGAAATGATAGAACAGCAAATTTCACGGCGTATCTAGTTCAAAAATACTTGTATACTCCAATAGTAGATTCAGTATGGGATAACTACCATGAATGATACTGGTTAGGAAAGAACAGGGTAGTTACATACTACAGTAGTACATAGTGAGTGTAACAGTGACATTGGCTACAGGAAAGTGGAATGCAGAATAGCGCTGTACTGTAGATTAGTCAAAGTACACACTATGCTGAGAAGCACGTTTCAGTAGCAGCTGGCAATTGAATGGAGTTAGAAACCGCTGTTTGGCTGTGCGGGAAGTGTACAGTACACTGACTACAGGTGTAGTGTTCGTGCGCCTATACCATGTATACCGCCGCGTTCAGCGACTCAAAACGATCGAGTGTCGAGTGGTTTGACTTCGGTTTCGGAGGAACCCAAACTGGCCCGTTCAGTGCGCAGAGTAGCGCAATCGTCATCGCCTGCTTCGAATGCTTCAGCGTTGATCCGGGAAGGATCGACAGGAATCGGTCCCTCAGATTCCACGGCAGCTTGACGCTTCTTGCGCTCCGAGCAGCGCGACAATAGCAGATCAGCCTCAGCGGTGGCTACCGTGATGTCAGTTGGCGAGAAGATACCTCGTGGGCACTTGTACGAGCAGGTACAGTTTGCATTGCGCGCCGTACATGGGCATCGTCCCAGACAGCGTGGCAGAGGCAAGATGGTGCGAGATGGGGACCGGAAGCAACGTCTGCAGAAGCGACTGAATGCCTGTCGGAAGTTGGCACGTGCTTCGTCATGGCAGCGTCCCCAAACAGCGAAGAACCTGAACTCTCTCTCGTCTCCGCAATGCAATGGACGCAGCTCACGATGTTGGTAGTGCATGGTGTCATCTCGCAGCATCTGTCCTGGATCATTGAGAATGGCTGGCGTAGTCGACACCCACCTAGTGAAACCGACCTCGTCTCGAGATCCGTCCTGGTGCCGATTAGCGCAGATTCCATATCCCATTGTCTTGCAGCTGCGCGGCCCCACAGCCTCGGCAAACAGTCCGCCGCTAAAGATGACGTCATTGATGGTCTGGAAGGTGGAGAATGGCTGCCGGTCTTGATCAGGGTCTACGGCATGCATAACGGTGAGGTTGGTAATAGGGCGACAGTTCTGCAAGAAGGAGTCCTTGCCATACTTGACCTTGAATGTGATCAACACGATCTTACCGTCGAAGTCCCACGTCTCGGTCTTGGTCACATCTAGAAGACCCATCCTCATCACGTGTTCGATGCCAACAGTGCCGCTGCCATCGTCCAGGATCTGCTCACTGAGGACTTGATACGATGGACAGCCTCCCAGACCAGTGTTTCCAGAGAATTGACTGGACACGCCGCCAGTAACATAGCTAACGCTCAGCTGTTGCCAGGGGCTGCCGGGATAGGTGGCGTCGACCGGGCAGCACTCCTCCAGGATTTTTCCGCGACCAGCAGTTGGATCATTCCACACTCCACAGGCACTGTTATAGTTCATGTAGGTCCGACGACCGCCGACTAGGGCTGCAGAGCAGTACCCTAGCAAGCCAGCCAGGAGAATCAACCGAAACAACATGGCTGAACACAGACCTGATAAGTGGTACGGTGAGGTCTAGATTCAAGCAACGGACAGAAGCGTTTGGAGAAGAGACGCAACAATTCCCATGTGCTTCTTTCCTGATCTTCAAAGTTGTAACGCAAGAAGTACACCTGCTATCCCTTTTATAGCGCATAAGGCAGGAAGTTGGTACATCGACTGTAATGCTGATCGGTACTAGTCTTGCTCATCTACCTCGGGTGTGCATTCACAAATGTCTAGCATTCGTTTGCACGTCGTGCGTGCCCCTAAACACCGGACATCCCTTGCAGGACAAGGTGTGTCCAGGCAAATTAGTTTGGCAATGTTTGTGTCTGACACGCCACTCCCATAACACCCAAGATTTCGTGCCTAGCACCATGTGGGATAGCGTCTATTTCAAACTTTGTTGATAAGCATTTCGAGATGGCGAATAGAGCTCCTTATTTAGAAGTATTATGGATTTTTGAAACCAGAGAGATCCACCATGTGATTGTGGTGATGAAATTATACTGGGAAGGACCGCAGCAGGCCATCGGTGAAACTAAACATGTGCCACACCTGTCCTTGCAACATTATGTCATGTGATACGTCTGTGAAACCAACCGTGCACTGAATAGAAAATACCTATTGGTATATGCCGTAAAGCCAAGCTGAACATACGCTCTGCGATTCAGGTTTTGTGTTGGGGCGGCAGTTGCCACGGAGAGGCCATTCCAACGGTCTCGAAGTTGCTGACCGCTTTTCTTCGTGCGCGAGAGTCAGCACAACCTTCTGCGAAGCAACACGGTGAGGTTCGCTATCCGACCAAATAAATGAAGAGCTACCCGAGCTATCAAGCACCTTGGCTACTCTGAATACTACGACAAACGTTGTCGCATCTTGGCGATTTACCACGTGCAGTGATGAAGGAGCCAGGTTACTGCCTGGTGTCGTGCGGACTCGTGGTGAGTGAACATGAACTGTTCGCATTTGGCCCGATTCGAAATAACTGCATGACTGTAGTGAGATGTGCATGGGCTCGCACAATGCAGGTCTACAAGTAGCTAATGACTGCCGATGGGTACCGGTATAATCCAGGTCTCTCTCGAGCTTCGCCGGTGGCACAAGGTGCCTTTATCCGGTCTTTGAGGCACGCCTAGCTTTTCAAATGACCCAGGCGATAAGGGGACTGTTGTCTGGCCCATATTCACTAAGGGGACAGTTGTCTGGCCCCTATAACTGGGCCCTATTCACTGTTATCGGTGCCCGGCACAACACTACGTCGAGCTGGGGGCTCACTCAACTAACTAACTAATTACTTGGTTTTTTACTATCGCTACATAGTGAAGGTGTTCGAACTGTTGGAGTGCTTTACAATACATGTACCGGTATGACGGTAACATGTTTTCTTGTGGAGGATGGGTCAGAAAAATTGCAAATCTGGCATTGGAGTATGCATAACCTGAAGCACCAAACTCGAACTCAAACCCGAACTACCTATGCACTTAGTATTGGTATTAGACTTAGTAGATTATTAGAGAATAATTGTGAATCCAGGAAACCCAGGCCAGGCGCTATGCCCAAGGTGCATAATGCTGGCAAGGCATGAATCTCTCACAGTAACTATGTGTTAGACGTACAGGTACTAGGTAGGCTGAGGTACACAACAGGTACATGTATATGAGCCGATGCTTGCAGGATCAGGTACTACTTGAGTAGTTGAGTAGCCATGTGGATTACGATGTCACGTGCTCGGAGATCAAAGCTCTTCTAAGTACCAGTGTCCGTGGTTCCAGTTGACCCCATCCCCAGCAGCTCTCTGACTCTGAGCTCTCGAGCTCTGGACCTCTCTGCCCTCTTTATGTACATTATACATGTATCTACGCTCTTTGGCCTTGCTTGCTTGTCAAAAAGCTTTTGCTCGGTTTCACCCTGGTGATGCGCCGCGCCATGCCCAAAACATTGGTAAACCTGAAGTGAGGTTTGCAGCGGAGACACATGTGTTAGTGTTTGGGTGGAGACTCCAGGGCGAAATGACCCTAATCAAGTTGTACATGTGCATGTAAATGCATGACTAATTTCGCTAACGAAGAAGGCAGAACACATTGTTATGCTGACGGTTTGGGTATGTTCTGGAAATGCTAGTGCTACACTGAGACAATTGCTGCTAAATTATCGCAGCAATTCTAACGTTGTAGCGTTGTTCTCTTGTAATTTAGTGGAACCTGTATTGAGTAACTGAGTTTTATGTTTCGTTACATTGTCGACAGATCTCCTGTGTACCGGTTTTGTGGCACAATGATTATAGCCATTATATTTTGTCGTCCCCATTCTTGTGCAATCATGCATATGTAGGTAATGGTTGGTTCTCTTCATGTTATTGTGGCCAATTTCATAGATGTTGGTTGCCTTGTTGCTTTCTCTCCCCTCTCCTCTCACCCAAGCCATTCTGCATAAGCGAAGCTGTGGACGCAGCATACTACTGCTACACTTCAACGCGGGAATGCGTATAATAATAATAATAATAATAACACTGAGACAATAATTATGTGCATCTCTGTCCGCCAGTTTCACTTGCAACTACACCATCGGTACAATGACGTAAAATACTGTTAAAATCTCAATACCAAAATAATGACTTCAGTGAGTGACAAGACTAGACTAGATTTTCAATTATGTTTCACGTGAAATGTATAGAACATGAGAATGCAAGGAGGAAACTTCCTTCTGCCAGCGGAGAGGGATCAACACAATAATGTGGAGCACTATTGTGTGTAGAAGATGAGAATATATTATTTTATTCTGGGTTTGAGGGATGCAGGTCCTTGCATTCTGAGTCCAGCTAGGGCATGCTTCACGAATCTCTCAGGCTTGTGGCTTGCGCCCACACACACGTACACACACATAGACGGGACGGTTCGATACCGGAACGGTTTGACGGCAAAAGTTGTATAGACCCAAACGATTGAAACCGATCATCAGAGGGGATTGGATTGTTCACTCGAATTATGTTTGTGGAAGGAAACTGGCATGTTGAAGTTTGCTCTGAGGTCAGAGTCAATCGAGCTGAACCACTCCTTTGTGTTGGCCCATTGCCTCCAAGTTGCCCAATTTTTCGCTTCAAATCAGACGGGTGGCTCCAAACCGGAAAGGTGCATGTCAAATAATTCACTCTGAGTTCTGAAATTAGGTATCGCTCCACGACGGCAATACAGAGTAACAATAAGCCTTGTGTGTGCTTCCATTAGTTTTCATTGGTATAAGGTGCTTTATTGGCGAGAGGCGAGCCGCAGGACAAGAAATTGATTTTTTCGAAAGACGTAAAACTCAAGTCGCAGTGCGAAGCAACACGTCAAAAACTCATCTGCTTGGTCTGGCGCTTCTGGTCATCGCAGGGCCATGAAATTTTGGCTCGGAGTAAAACACATCGTAGTCTCACTGTGACATATGTTTTCTAATCAAAATACCAAGAGAGAAAGTGAATATTGAGTCCGTTCCGGTTTGCGACATATCTCCTATTTGAAACCGTCTCCTCATTGTACACAAAACACATACCCACAGAAGAGGGAAAAGTGTTTAAAAATTCAATAATCGTTATAGTGGCAAGACAACATTGATACAACATCACCGCCGTGACAGGCATTAGCACCCTCACCACCCAAGCGTTGTCCGCGCGACAAGGAAAACAGCGAAATCTTGCACGTATCGATGAGTGCTGGTTGATCAGATCAGAGACTGCGTACTCGCCACCTGAACTAGGCTGAAGGAGTAGAAGACCTTGGTACAAAGGTGAACCATCCAGGCAGATCCAAGACTTGAAAACACTTGTTTTTTGGAAGGCCGGGACAGCCAAGAACTTTACTCTTTAGACCAGAACTAACTAAGTTACTTAGCCGCCCAAAAATGCTTTTGACTTTTTGTTGCGCGTACAGCACGTGCAACTAACACACTACTGTAGTACTGAGGGTGAGTACACTGGCACTAGTCTTGATGGCGTTATGTTAATGACTATGGACATTGTATGTTGTTGGTTAGCAACTTTGTCATGCCAACAAAAGGACATGGAAGTATCGATTACTCAGTAGTTCCTCGTACTCGTAGTCGTTGGGACTAGCCAGGCGCAACGGGGAGTCGAGGCATTATCCTTTACTGCTCCAGCCAATGCTGTCAGTGCTGAGAGCTCTTGTCCGCTCGCTACGACTGGTAGTACCGTACGAACATTGATATTGACGACTGCTATGAACAGAATGTTTGCGACTCATCCCGAAACTGATCAAGTTGGGCTCGGTGGTCTCCTGCTACCTAGAGGCTAGACTCTACACCCTACAGTAAGTAAATGTTACTCAGGGTCGCCTTGTCCTAGCCTTGGCCCGACAATAGCTGTAGTAATAGCGAGATTAACGCAAAGGGTTTAGCCATAATTTCGGGTGACTGCGCAGTGAAATATCAGAACTAAAATTTAGTTCTGATGTTTCACTGCTTAAAATTTACTTGCAGCGCAGGCGCGCAATGCAAGTTTCAGTCTCTTCCTCAACTTGTTGGAGGAGCTCATTCACATCGCCAGTATCATCCGACAAAGCGTTTTCTTTTCTCCCAGTATCAAATCAAAATTTGGAGCGCCATGATGACAGTTGTGGTTGCAAGCGGTTGCTCTTCTTCAAGTTGTTTATTAGTTAGCTCTTGTTGGTTTTCTACTTTATAGTCGCTCTTTCTGTTGCCTTGGATCTACGAAGCACGCGGCAAGTAACCAATGAACAAAGACTCAGTTCAGTGGCTACTGCCCGTCGTCAAGTGGGCAGTGGATTCCGCTCCTGCTCATCATCAACTGAGGACAGGCAGTGGAGTCCAATCCTGCCCGTCGTCACTTGACGACGGGCAGTGGATCTAGTTCAATCACCTTTGAGCAGGCGGGATCATTGTTCCGTTTTCCAGCCTGCGCAGTTTGATCTGTCATTGGTCGACTGTTTTAGACATTATGTACTATGCAGGGTTTGGATGCAATATGCCATACATTGTGCTGCAATTTGTGCATCAAAGATTCTAAGGCTCCTAACAACCCCAGCCCTGGCCCCGTCGGCAGGCCCGGCTTGGGTATAAAATGTACATTGAGTGTAAAATCCTGGTCTTGTATCCACCAAACTATCAGACTTTTGGATCAGAAAAATATGGCACTCCGAAGCGCTGTTGAGATGAAGTGATTGGAACACAGGTCACCACTATCCCTTGCCACCAATAGGCAGGATTCGTGAAATGCGTGAGCTGAACTCCCCGTGCCGAGGGGCGGGCTCACACCCCGGTATGGTATCTTTCCCATGTCTCACCCCGGCCCCAAGACGAATCAAGTACCGTAGTACAGTCAGACCTCGTTTATCCGGATCCCTCGCCATCCGGAAGAAAATAGCTGGTTATAGATTCCCTGGCCTATCCGGTTATTTTTGTGGAAAAAGGATGTGTGCGATTAAGCAAGGTCTGTCTGTAACCATACTGATTGAAATGTAAACAACGGAAGGGGGGGGGGGGGGAGTAGGCACACTGCACGAGGTGGATCTCATCGCCATGGAGCGCTTATATGACGGTATAATGACGGATTCCCTTGTACGATGACGATGCGTGGTGGACTGAGATGGACTCATAAACCACCGGGCCTACTCAATCTCCGGACTGCTAGCTGTTTCGACCTTGTTCGGTCTCCTCAGCGGAGCTCAGAGTTACTGGCCAAACCGATCGTGATCAGAAGTCTTATGAACAACAAACCGTTTTTAAGCCGGAGTGTAAATCATCCGGCTTCGTTGTCAAGAAGTGATCGGGGCCAAGATCAGGTGGTGTATTGGAGGTAGGCATGGGCGGGTAATGCTAGCATTATGGCTGGCATTATACATGTAGTCCCTTTTTTCCAGGTGGCATAATGCTGGCATTATAACACCATTTTGCATGCAAAATTGGCATTACAAGCTTATTTGCCGGTCGACAACGGTGTCATGCATGAAGCTGGCTAGTAGCCCTTTCCCAAAGGTGCTCTTTTAATTCGCACTTAGTGCTTTTCACGTCCCTCAAAGTATGCTGAAAAAGTGCTCTTTTTTCAGTGAAAACAGGCAAAAAGTGCTCTTTTTCAGTGAAGCATATGACAGTGGGTTGGTCTAAGACCATGATTAATGAACGAGAGGTACCAGGTTCAAGTCCTGCTTGGAAGCGGAAGGATTTTTCCAACCGTGCTGCGACCCACAGGCCACAGTTAATTGGGAACTCGTGGCCTGGCATGAGTAAATCATGGATGTGGCAAATGGGATTTAGGCCTTTGGCCTATGGTTGGTGGATCTGATCTATCCTCCCCCACCGTTTAGGAGCCGCATCTGACGCCTGATCATGGGGTGGTGGCGTCCCACGGAAGCGGAAAGGTGGTTCTTGACCAGGGAGTTGTACGACTCCTTGTTCTTGACCTGCCCGGTACGCGAACCCGTCGAATTTTTTTATTTTATATCCCATGATACATGTTCAGATATGAACCCAAGCTGAGAAATTAATACGCACTCTTCCATTTATGGGTCCACGAAAGGCAAAACAGGAAGTAAAGTTTAAAAAAAAACACTTTTTACAGCATAGTGTACACCGGGCTTCACCAACTTGTTGCCCCCCCCCACCAGTCCTTTCCCAAAGGTGCTCTTTTAATTCGCACTTAGTGCTTTTCGCGTCCCTCAAAATATGCTGAAAAAGTGCTCTCTTTTCAGTGAAGCATAGCATACAGATATGAACCCAAGTTGAGAAATGAATACGCACTCTTCCATTTATTGGTCCACGAAAGGCAAACAGGAAGTTAGTAAAAAAACATTTTTACAGCATCGTGTACAAGCTTCACCAACTAACACTTGTTGCCCCCCCCAAAAAAGCGGCGTGCCAAGGCCCATCGAGCACTCGGAAACTGTGATCGCATGCATGAGCAAACAGATTTTAGCACTTTTTTCAGCTAAAAAAGCTCAAAAAGGGCGATAATCACCAAAAACGCAATAAAGGGCGAAAGAAACGGGCTTTTCCAAAAAGGGCGAAAAAGGGCGAGCACCTTTGGAAAAGGGCTATTCGCTGTACCTAAATTTTCTGTTCACCTAACCTGGCCTTTTGCCCTCATACCGAAAATATTGAGCACCGAAAATTTCTGAAATTAGAGTATACATGTATGAGTGTCCGACTCCTAGTCGTAGCCGATACAACAACAACAACAACAACAACAACAACAACAACAAGTGAGAATAAAGAATTCAAAAAACAACAACAACAACAACAGGAACAACAACATCAACAACAACAACAACAACAACAATATCTCTTATTGGCCACTGGCTATCGTGAGAATAAAGATTTGAAACAAGACAGTATTGCTGCAAGTCTTTAGTGGTCCAACATGGCTTGATGGCGTTTGTCACGAATTATCATTCGTGATCATTTTTTACCCTATCGCACTTTTTCCGTAATTATAATTCTGACATAAATTTTACTGCTAGAGCCTATTTTTCTGACCTTGCCTTTTCTAGTCCATATGCTGACTGACTGCAGGCATGCGCAGCACAGCACACGCGCATATCAGGCATGCGCGACCTCTAGCCTAGCCGTATGCACGCACACTCCAAATCAGCTTACCCTTTTTCAGAACATAGAGATCAAGAAACTTCAGTTTTAGTTGCTCTGCCCAGTGTCAGCAAATGTAAAGATATAAGAGCAACCAGCCAGCTTTCTTGTGTGTGACATTCAGTAAAAACCGAGGGCATAGCTGTCACCACAGTGTTGGTGCCCGTGCACCCAGACCCATGGTCAAATGTTTGTTGCCAAAGACTCAGCATCCGCAGTCTTGGAGAGGAGAGTACGAGGCGCAGTCTTGGAGAGGAGAGTACGAGGCCCCTCGTAGGCCCTCTTGCCAACGCCACCAGACAACATTCACAGGAATGGCTTGTGAAGCAATGAGTTAATTTGCCCGGGCACCAAACTGTCGTGCTCCGCAGATGGAAAAGACAGGCGCTGGTGGGAATGAAAACGAAGAAGCCTTGGGGCTCGTTTCAAAAGAATATAAACACAGAAGCCTTGCAATGGGGCTCGTTTCAAAAGAAGAAAAACAAAAAAGAAGAGTGTCTGATACAAATTCAACTCAACTCGTGTGACCAGTGTAATTGGTTGGCGTTCAAGGCTAACTGTGCACTGGTTTCTTGTAGCCTACTAGCCTAGTACACACCATCACTGATAAAGTGGATCGTGGAGCGAGTAGATATCTCAGCAGCGAAACACAGTCTGCGAGCGGGAACAGCGATGGTTTCACTGTACCCAGTTCTCTCATTCACACCAGTCAGCGTATGCCGATCACAGTCCAGACGCAGCACTATGACGTCATCGCGTAGCCAAGGTTGACCCAGCTTATTGGAACTGCCAACGCAAAACTCGCTGTTGTCAGCCCTGCAGTGCCAGCCCAAGAACGGCTTCTCCACGGAACACTCGCTGATCTTGCCACCACTTTCCACTGCAACACCAAGGAAAAGACCGCGGCCTCCATTAACGACGAGAACGGAACATTGCAGAATGCCATGACTATAACTTCCCTGTGACGCAACTGCGACCCAGGCCTTTGTGGGACAGCTCAACTCACGACCCTGCTCTGAAACATCTAGTCCAGCAGCTTCACAAGAGGCCACATCAAATGCTGGTACAACGAGGGTGGCGTCGTCCGATGCGGTATCACCTATGGATGGCGAGCTGCTAACATTGGCCAATTCACCAAGTTCTGAAACGTGCCACCTTTCATCACTGGCGAACTTAGAGTAAGCTACAGGTAGAGGATGGGCTGTTTCTGGTCGAGTGGTTGAATATTTAGACGAGCTGTTGGCTGTATTGCCAACGTATTCGATAACTAGGTGCAGGAATTTCTCCGCGGCAAGCAGACTGCTCATACCAAGGTTATGAACCAGATACTCGCAGCTATTCAGCTGATAGCTCTTCATCTCCACCATCTCAGATTTCTCTTCTAGCCGCTTTAGCGCTTTCCAGCGTGCAGCATCTAGATCAGCTAATACTGTTTGTTGTCTTTGCTGTATGTTCTTGATATGCTCCTGGAAGTCAGCAGTTATCTTCTCTGACAGGGCCTCCACTTCATCATTGATAGAGTTTGTGCGTGCCTTGATGCTTGTACGAGTGCTCTGGAGCTGCTCTTTACATGCTTCACTATAATTTGTCAGATGCGTCTTCCATTCCTTTCGCTTTCTCTCCGCAATCACCTGAACTTCCTCCACATCCTTGGAGCATTTGATGTGGAACCGCTCACTGCATTGCTTGCATATCAGCACTTTACACTGAGTACAGTATGATGTCATGGACCTCCCTGGGTGCAGAAAGCACTTCTTGAATTCTTTGTCCCTGATCTGGAGCTGCTTGTCCACTGACCGTATTTCGGCAACAGGCATCACACGGTGTCCGAACGCAATTCCCTTGCGTTTGGCATGAATTCTTTCATGGTCGACGCACATGTGCAGTCCACAGTCCACACACAAGGACACTGCTGGCTCGAAGGCTTCACTGCAGTCCGGATTTTGGCACCTGGGCTGTGCGCTTGATTCTTGGGCCTTCGATTGTACTTCAACATCGTCCTTCAGTCGTTCAGGTGTTGGCCAGTCTATCAGCGAATCCTCTAGTCGTGCGCCTGGAAGAGTTGAGCCACCAACTGTCAGGCATTTGAAGCAGGACACTGTCCCATCTTTGCCAATGTGTTCCTTGAGGCAAGGTAGGCACATGACGTGTAGACAGTTTAGTATTTTCAGAGAATCGGCCTCTAAATGACAAGCTTGACAAATCTTGCTGCTTGCCAATCCTGAGTCGATGTCACTTTTGCCGGATTGGGCAGGTGAGGTGCGACAAGCCATTTCTATGGACAGGAGGGTCAATGGCCTTTCAAAGAAACAGACAGAAGTAGCAGTACTGATAGCAACGAGAAATTCAAGTACTTTCCGTAAAACACACAACACAACTCAGCTCAGAACTCCACGGCCACGTGCATTATTTTTTATTTTTGAGAAACAATGCATCCAGCAAATTATTTATTATTTTGGAGTTTTACGCCAAATTTGACGCCAAGGCCAAAAAAAGGGGGCGTTCGTTTTGATCCACACTGTGGGTTTGGTAGAAACTACTTCTTTCGGTAGAGGTGTTCGTTTTTTCTACTCAAAAGGGTAGATTCTACTTTCCTCTACAGCTGTACGAGTCTCTCGTACCAGGAAAAAATTGGTAGAAGCGGTAGAAGTCGGTAGAGCTAGAGGTACGGGATTTCCAGCCAGATTTATTATTTTATTTTATTTTATTTCACCGTCCAATGCATGGCAGAAGCCCATGCAAAGGAGGGGGCGTTAGCCAGCCATGGCAAGAGAAGGAAAAAGAAAGAAAGAAGGAAAGAACATAAGAATCGGAAGAAAAGAACGCATCAGCAGGGTGAAATTTATCACTATGTTGACCATAGTGGAGAGTGGCAAGATAAGCTAGCAAAAGAGGCGAGTGAGCCTACAACTTGGCATGACATTTAACATGGTCTATGAACTGTCTAATATTTGATATTGTCTTCATTTCCATGGGCAGCTTGAGCCAATACGAATATGCAGAAAAGATAGGAGATTTGGTAAACATAGTTGACAAAGCCCTGGGAAGTACTATGCCATTGCGAGAGTCCCGTGCGAAAGTAAACCAATCACAATCATCAAAGTAAGAAGACCTTACTTAGGGTCTGTGGGGAATGCCCAAGTAATAAAAAATCACATCAAGAGTGCGAGACTGCGAGTACAATCCTGAAATAAAGATTATGATTATTATAAAAAAACTCGGATGTTGAGCCAATAATAAATGTAGAAAGGAACCTTCCCCTCTTTGGTCTTTCCATAACCTTGGTCCTTGAACCTTCCGAGTTGGAAGGCTGTTGGTTAGCGCTACGGAGATGTGTTGAAGCTAGGTGTCAGGATGTCGAATGTCTCAGTACTCTGTCAGTTTTGTGCCTAGTTGTTGCACTTTCTGACTGTATAATTATAGTATCTGGTTACAGTGATGGAGAGTTACTCTTAACTCGTATCCATATGTCCTTTTCCTTTCTATATTTATAATTATTAGGATTTCATTGTATATCATTGGAACCTGTACTACAACTTACAAGAGCAGGAGCGAAAGACTCGATCTGCGGACAGAACTGTTTCGTCCTTTGTGGACTCGATTACAAGCCTCACAATCATGTACATGGATAACCAGAACCGTTGATGTTATGTGCTCTTGCAATCATGGTGCATCATGGTACATGATCCAGGCCAGGACGCCGCCAGATTCTCACTTTTTATTCGGTCGGATTTCACGTCAAATCATCAGTCTCACTACTTTTCACAGATATGTTTTCCATCGTCGTGATTACCTTGCTGATTTGCATTTCAAGATTACGAATAGTGAGCGACGACCAAATAAAATCATTCTTCCCAAATTTAAATCATTGTCTAAGTCTCTCTTCATGTTCCGAACTGCTTTTCTATGGAACTGTTTACCCCCAGTCTAACATCGGAAGCCTCGCTCTATAAGTTCAAAGCTGCCCTCGGGAAATTTACAGCTGACCATGCTTATGCAATCAACGGAATTCCGCCACCTTGCAGTTGATTTTCCCCATTTCTCTCCTCATCAATCCCTACTTGTCTTTGTACATACATCTACATCTACTGTTCTTTCAATCAAATGAACCCCTCGATAGGCACATTGCCTTTGGGTCATTTCATAATAATATCTACCTAGCGCAACTGATGTGAGTGTCAGCAAGAGTAAATAAGGGGGCTTTAATAGTATGTACTCTTGGTGTGAGCAAGAGTACTGTACTGTATCTTGCTGTGAGCTACCAGTACTAAAACGGTATTATTAAAATTTAATGCCATTTCTGGGCCATGCATCACAGCCGCAATACCTACCGTAGGACTGGACTAGTTCGGCTTCAATATCGGTAACAGGATTTTGAGGCTCCACTGCAACTGCAGGTCAAAGGGTTTTTTTTACTGAATACCACAGAACGATCAGATGCTACACAGCGGAGGCGGTGGCATATTGGATGGAAGTGCGCGCCATCAGCATGCCAATGGTCTGCTCAGCCAGCCAGCTCGCAGTCGGTGTGGCCAAACGAGATTCGCCACCGCAGGAGCATTGCTGTGGAACAGTTTGCCTAGAGAGGTGCGCACCGTATCCAGATTGCAAGGTTTTAAGCTAGCCTGCCTTCCTTATGTATGCCTGAAATAGGTTGTGTTTCGTCAGGTTTTGACATGTTCCTTTCTTCTCAGTATTCTCGCTCGCATAGTACTCCACTTTTATGATAATATTGCCTATGCTGTTGCTCATTAGGATTTTGGCAAATTCTATCCTTCGCTTTCATATAACTGGGCCAGGAACCCGTTTGAACTTGCGAAGTAAAATAAAATCAATCAATCATCAATCAATCAATCAAGTGGCGGCGGGGCAAAAGTAACTCCTCCGACCAAAGGTCTCGGAATCATCATTACTCCTGTGCGCCGATACATACATGTAGGGGAAAAGAAACATGTGTATCCAAGAGGGAGGCACCGGCTTTGCACACGATAATGGGGAGAGTTTGAGATTAAGATAGGACATAACAATAGTAAAAGCAGTGCACCATAGGAAGATGGAGAGAACTGATAATCGCATATTAAGGCTGAGCGAAGGGGATCAAAGAGGGGTGGAAGGGAGCTGGAGTGCGGTCAGGCTGGTGTGTTGGCTGCGATGGAGAGAACATAGCCTGTCTGTGGCCCACTTCCACTTGCTGCGCCGCAAGTGGTCGTTGACATTTTTCTTGAAGGTGTGCGTACCTCTGCGAGAAGGGAGAGACTGCAGAAGGGTAGGTGGGAGCTGATTCCACACAGTGGGCCAGTGGGACAACTGAGCTGATCCTAATTAGAGCATGGGACATTTGTCCAATTAAAAATTGGAAACGTATCTACACGATAGATACTGAGCATGATCAGCCATGGTTGCTATGGTTGCATGCTGTGAAACATCAACCGCAGTCTGCCCATGTCCTCATCATCGTAAGTGACTTGGATACTAGTATACTGAGCTTGCAGTAAACTAACTAATTATTACTTGCAGATTGCTAGTAATGGGTCCAGCGCATAGCCAGTTTACTAATCGGATCCGCGTGTTTCTAATTCCAGATCGATAAATGCAGTGTCCCAGCTCTGCCTCACTCAGACTCCTGAGGCATGTGGAGAGCCCAACATGGGACCTTGCGAAGCCGGAGGTGAGTCTACGTCCCCTCACTACTACCCATACTCACGTTATCATGATCCTGTCTCATCGTGTCGTTGATGATATAATTAAACTACATAAGTGTAAGTCTTTATACAAAAGAAAAAGGACCAAGGAACTACAAGTTACGCTATAATGTCCACTAACACCACCAGTTACTAAACAATCAGCTCATGCGATAACATTGCACGACACTGACCGACGGTACTGACGTTCTAGCACCTTCCCCTCCTTATGTTACTTCTATATCTTAGAACCTTCCAAGTTGGAAGGCTGTTGGAGTGCCCATCCTAGATGTGCTATTGGAGCTGTTAGCCAGTTAGTTGTAGAACGTCAGTACTGGTGATGTTAGTGGACATTATAGCGTAACTTGTAGTTCCTTGGTCCTTTTTCTTTTGTATAAGTTAATCCTTGGCTCTGCATCCGCGTACACAAGTCTTTTGTGGTATTTTTTTGCAATTTGCAGTATATTGGCGCTGCCCGTTCGTGAACAAAACTTGACTACAGCTGTAGTGACGATTCTCATGAAGTCTACTTGTAGGGTAATTTACTAAACGTTTCTTGATTTGCAGCCTCCACATGATTTCAGCAATTTACACATCACTCTACTCAGTCCCAGAACACTCACACAGACCATCAGATCCTTCTGCTCCATGCTGCACGCATCACTTCTGACTCTCCAGACCTTTCGTGCATGGCTCATGATCGGGGTAAAACAAAGGAAACCTGAACTAACGATAAACAAACAAGAAAGAAAGTGAGTACTGTCTTGTAGATACATGTACAGTGTATGTGTAGGTCTGTGGGCTAGTGCTAGCTCCAATGCGTGGGGGAAGGTCTGTCACTGGTATCGCAACGTGGGACAGATACATGTACTGTTTGAGAATGCTTATCTGTCCTGCACGTACGCGTACGTGTACGTTACATGGTTCCTTTTTCCAAAGCAAAATGGGTACATTACATTGACTGTTGTCTTGCCAAATTTCTCCCGGCAATAATGATATCTCATGAGTCATGGTTTGCAAGCCAACGAAATCACAAACACACCGTGCATCTCTCCACGCTGGCCTATCCACACCAACATTCTCCCTTCATTCTCCTCTACATATGAGGGTAGTTTTCAAATTCACCATTGCACTCCATATGCGGTATCAACATCATCCGTTGTTCAATTGTTGGTCTGTTTGCTTGATCATTATGTAGTCACGCATCTCACTCATGTTGGGTCCAATCCTTCGAAAGCAGCGTCTTTCCTGTTCCTAGTTCACCTCTCCTGCTCGGGGATAATTGCACGCCTAATAAAGGTTTTGTGATTTCAGATGAAGTCTTGGAGGGATTACTGGAATAGAACATCCACTGCAACTTTGTTCAAAGTACATTGTACATTAGATACTCACAACACAGCTGTTCAGCCATGACTTACATGTACATGTACATGTAAGTCATGGCTGAACAGCCGACTCCCTTCTCTGGCAAAACCCGTTTACCATTATATTGGGTATTACACCTGCTCCTCCAGGTGCTTCAACTTCAAGTACCATCATAATTATATGCCTGGCCTAATTGTGCAACACCCGGCCGAATTTCCTTATCCTACCATTGCATTGACCGACCTCAAATGCCGGATAGGCAGAATTTCACAGAATTGCTCTGAGCGGAGCAGGAACATTAGCTACATGTGCACGTAGGTACAGATACATGTACTTCATTGTAGACGAAAGACTGCAGCAGGACAGGGAGAGAGTTACCTTTGCCTAGAGTGGTAAGTGACGGTGTACGTACCAGGCTACTATCACTCGTACAACAACAAGTGACTGTATTTTTTCTGATTTCTTCTCCATTGTATGATTTATTGCATTTTAAACCATTGTGTTAATTTGCCCGTAAAAGAGGCCCAAAAAAAGAGAAAAAAGTGACCATGTGCACCAGGCGTCGCCGTATGGGTGTGCTAAAGGTGACAATGGGTTGAATAATGGCTAATACATGTACATGTACGTGTACGTTGTATGAAGCAAATGCATGGCCTGTTGACAGTTGTGCATAGCTAGGGGACAGTTTAGATACCCGCAAACTAATTATCGCTTGACAGCAAGGACCCACTCTGTGGCACCATTTCACATTCGTTCCATATGGTCAGGGAGATCTCCCGCAACAACATAACGAAGTGCCCCATTAAGAGATCGTTACTGTCAGCTTACCATGACGCTTTTAATTATAGTGTGCTGTGATGTTAGTCAGCAACACCGTTCGGGACGGGTACAGTTGATATTGGCATGAGCCAACCATCCTAAGCAGGATGTGGTTCAACTGGTGGTAACGTGGATATGCCAACCTTTCTTTTATTTACACTTCTGCACCCCACTACACCGTGCCACTCACATAAATATATCATGACGCATGTCTCCATTCACGACTAATATATACATGTATATGATTGTACACGTGGTTTTGGAGAAGTCCAATCCCTTCACTTGCATAATTATTATGACAATGTCGCGGCAATACTCTCTGGAGCATGAGGTTTCTACGACGTCCACATTTGTAAACTGTTAATCGTACGGTGCCCATTCAGTTTCTGACCATTGGACAATTTCTGTTGGGTCAGCTCAACAAAGTCATATAAATCCGACCAACAGCCAACATAAGCACTGATGCCTCACCTTATCGTTGATCGCCTCCCAAGAACTTGCACCAATACTCCAATACCAATATGAGCTTGAACCGACCGGCAAAACAAAATACACCTACTGAAGTAGTTTAAAAGGTAATGGATAATACAGTGGACACTATAGTGGATAGTCTTATTGACAAATCAAGTTGAGAACCGCCTGAAACAAGCGACGATAAAAATAGCAATTCAACCACAACGTGTGCATTTCTCTCTCAATGCAAACACACACACACACACACACACACACCACGTACCACGTATACACCCGTCGCAAGAGAAGCACGCAAATCTGCAAATGCACTGAATGTGCACACATACACACACACGCGCACACACGCACACACACACGCACACACACGCACACACACGCACACACACACACACGCACACACACGCACACACACACACCTGGTCTTTCTGCTGCAAAAGTCACTTCAAGTTCATCACATTGTCGGGCTTGCTCCATCACCAGGGTAAAACAATAGAAAGTAGGTAAAGAGTAGATTATGCTGGGTGCTGTAAGAAAGTTATACGGACAATGCGAAGGAACAAAATGAAAGGCCAGATACATGTACAGATGAGTATGTGTCGAAAGCAGCAGCGCTGGTGAAAAGGTATTGCGAGGAAGGGAGGGAGAGAAGTGGTGTATCTGTATGTGAATGTGTCAGCGCGACATAGAAAATTGATAGAATTGGCGCGCTGCATGCATGACAAAAGCACTGCAGGTGGGATGTAACTCTGGATTGTACATTCATTGTTGGTGTACTGGAGAAGAGATGCCATTAGCAAAGTCCACAGGATCTGGGAGGTCTGAATGTCCAATACATGTACGGGTTCACTGATGAGCATACATCATACCACATCGTACCACATTCTCCGACCGTAGATCTACGTGATGTTGATATGCACTGTCGATGTTCTGGTGTGATCAACGTGTGAACTGATGTCCTTAACCAGCATTCGTAGCCGATCCAGATCGTCAGCACTCCAACGCACACAACTAGATGCTTATTGAGCACCTGCGCGACTACCGGTAGGTGCCTGATTTGCTCAATTATGCTTCCGGATATAACACCATAACGTAGCATTCCATTGAGTGATGTAGTGGAGTGGTTGGACTTGGCTTTTGACAAGTACGAAATGGGACGGGCAGGGGGAATTTGCATAACCTGATTACTAGACGGGGACAATGGGAGCGAATAACAGTAGCTTGTTTAAGACCTGTGGCCATCGCATTACATGTAAATGTACAGCATAATTGTATTATGTCACCATGTGCTGACGGTGTGGACAGTACATGGACTCGTCCGGGAGTTCGACAACTCGTACTGACTAGTACGAGAAACATTAATAGTCTCTGTGGAGAGGCAACACCTGGAAGGTCATTGGGTTGCTGCCTCGGCTTCCTCGCTTGCGTGGCTGTAGAATCGTATTCCAACGCTATTTTCGTGTGGGATCACAGTACTGTTCCGACATCGCATGACCAGCTCTGACCAGTGACAAGGCCACACATAACCGCTATCCCCACGGCCACGTATACGAAGATCATTTTCGCCGGTACAAAAGGTGGCTGCAGGCACGACGTGAATTCACAAGGTCTTCACACCATCGCCTAT
This sequence comes from Sycon ciliatum, assembly GCF_964019385.1. Lineage (NCBI taxonomy): Eukaryota > Metazoa > Porifera > Calcarea > Leucosolenida > Sycettidae > Sycon > Sycon ciliatum. Next base: position 7,274,050 of record NC_088644.1, read on the forward strand.
CCGGATAGCGGTGAAAATGCTCTACTTCACTGCGACCCTTCTAGTCGCTGCCCTGAGCGGCGCACATGGTACTATAATCGGTGGTCGCAGTACGTACATCAACTACAACAGCGAGTGTGGCGTCTGGAATGATCTGGGCGTGCGCGAAGGCCTAGGGCTAGAGGAGTGCTGCCCGGTGGATGCCACCTTTCCGGGCAATCCTTGGCAGCAGCTTAGCTTGAGTTACACGCACTCCGGCGGCAGCTCTGCTCACTTCTCCGGCAACTCGGGACACAACGGTCTGCACCCGCCCGGTTGTCCTTCGTACACAGTTGTGCGCGAGACAGTCCTGCATGATGGAGTCGATCGAGTCGGCATTGAACACGAGATGAAGATGGGCCTGGTAACACTGACCAAGCGCGAAGAGTGGGGGTTCAAAGAGAAGACCATCAAGATCACGTTCAATGTTCGCTACGATGTGAACACGACGGACAGGCTGGCGTGCGAACCCATCAGGAGCTTCACCGTCATGCACGCTGTCGACCCTGATCAAGACAGACAACCATTCGGCGATTTCACCACCCTTAATGACGTCACGCACACCACTGGTTCATCAGGAGGACTGTTTGCCGAAGCCACCGGCCCAAGGAGTTGTAAAACTATCGGTTATGGGATCTGCTCAAACAAACTGGTGGACGGTGCCAGCGATGAGGTTGGCTTCTCAAGATGGAATCCAAAAGCAGATGCTGAGTTGTTTGATCCCCAAGGTCGAAGGTTAGATTACACGGTTCATTACCAGCACAAGGACACACGTCCATTGTACTGTGGGGACGAACGTGAATTCTCCTTCTTCATCGTCTGGGACCGATGCAACCCAGAAGCGCGCAAAAGATTCCTGGTAGCTCACGAGAGGTGCTGCAAGCTATGCTACAAGTCGCCCGACCCCTGGGGCCTGACCACACCAAGGTGTAGCGGCGAATGTCCCTGCCACGACAGGTTCTCTCGCGACTGCACATGCACTTATCGGTGTAACCGGGGACCAGACAAGACAGCTGATGACACAGTTGTCTCTGTCAGCCTCCTAGAGGCCGAAGTAGCCAGGTGCGACGGAGAAAGCGCGAAGCGCCTTGTTGTAGCGGAAACGCCCGTAGGTGATGCAGCGGTTGAGTTCAACATCAACGAACTGGAGAGCACAAAAGAGTCCTGCGATTTGGCCAGGGCGGAGTTGGTCAAAGCTCGACGAAAGTAAATCCTTCTCCAGAACATGTTCGCTAGCACCTTGTACTGCTTTTTCTGTCTTCAGATAGAACCTGTCCTCGCTACATTGTATCAGTTTAATCCCAGTTGTAGACAACTATAATCGTCCCCTGGCCGGAGTCACCTTGATCATGACTTCGATGCCCTCATTCAGTCACCTTGCCTCTTTATACCGCTTTGTTACACTGCCCAATATTCCATCCTGTCACACTTCGTTCAACACCGCATTCGAATGCCTAATTTCGTGAATACTAGTAGCATGAGGCTACCGAGAGCCAGTACCTGGTTAGATTCGTTAGTTCGTTCTCTGTTCTATTTTAGTGCAATTTCTTGTTCTTCTGGATCATTTGGTATCTTCCTTGCACTTAACAGTTCGTTTGGGTTCACTGCCGCAACCTTCACCCTCCTCTAGCCTCCACACTCTGTCACATCTATTTTGGGCATGTAACTGCACGAAGTGAAGTAAATCAATCAGCGAAAATGTGTCGCTCATCCTGTAAGACTCTCGCATGCAGAGCTCGATCTCTCCATATGAACTTTCAATAGGCACCGTCAATGTTCAACACACTACACACTGCACTACAAACACACACACACACACACACACACACACACACGCGCGCACGCGCACACACACACACACACACACACACACACACACACATACACACACACACACATACATCCACCATCCCCGGTATGAGGGTGAAACTCTGGCGCGGTTGTAACGCTAATACATGTACTAGGTGAAGGAGACTTCAGTAAGACCCGGGTGGAGAGCCAAGGATTAAATTAAAAGTTATTTCATAACGTAGACCCTTCCAAGTTGGTTTGCGCATCCAAGACGTGATATAGCTCATCATGAGGTCGTTGAATGGCAGTATCACGTCAGTCGGTATTGTGCTAGCTGTTGCACCTTCTGACTACACAACATCTTGCTTCTTTTTTCCTGGCACGAGGGAAACATGGATGCAGTGAATGGGATTTTCGGTCTTTGACCACTTTGTGATGGGTCTGATCTACTCACCTCCCACCGCTTAGGAGCTGCATCTGCGAGTTGATCGAAGTGGGTGGGGGCGTTCCTGCGGATGCGGAAAACGGGGCCTTTGGCCGAGTATCACGCGAACCGTGAAATTTTCTTTCTAATTTAAATACGCTGCCCAAGTTTTCAAACAGTAAACCTTGCATGCACTGACACGTGTGCACAACCCAGTTAGGTCACGTGTGCACAACCCAGTTAGGTCACGTGTGCACAACCCAGTTACATGTAGGTTGCACCTTTCACGTTGTGTGGGTCCTTTCTAAAGGATTCTAAAGGCTTGAGGATACAGATGGGTGGTATCTTAGAGTGGTACTGCAGCAGTTCATGGGTCAAATAACGTGTTTACACAGCAGGATACTGGAAACCCGTTGTTTAGTCGGTAGTTATGGCTGGATCCATCAAAATTCTCCATAATCCCTCTCTAATCATGGAGATAGTATAATGTCATGAGAATAGACATGTTAGCAATTTTAGTTGCCATCAGTTTAAAACAAGTTAGACAATTGTGCTTTTTGTCATGAACTTGAGGAAATCAACTCTTTCTCGTAGGCCTAGCTCCAGTCTCTCTGCCATTCTCTCTTTATTGAACTTATCAGTTCTCATTTGGTTGTTTTCTTGTGTTTTTTCATTCTTCTCTCCCTCCCACTTTCGGTATTTCTTTAGGTATCTCTGAACCCATCGAATGGAGCATCCCCACGGCCACCCGTATGAACCAAATACAAGAACTCCTCGGAATTCTCTCCCCGCTTATGGCCGGTTGTCACTCTCCTTGTTCTCTGTGAAGATGCTCGATCGCAACGTTGTTGTCCAGACAACACTTCTACCGGCAAGCACTTTTAGAATGCCATCGCACCATGCAGACTAGTAGTCATTACAGTGGAGGGTGAATGATGAAAACAATGCCCATTGTCACTGCATGGTATCTGTGTTATGCCCTGGAATAACCAGAATTCTCGCGGGGCATGTTTAAGCGACTATGGGTGCGCACTGGAATCAACCACGACGAGGATAGTGACAGCTCATCATCAGTACTTTAACCATGGCTCCGATGATGGATGGACACTACATGGCCAGGAAGCACTACACGCCCCGGGGCATAACAGCATATGGCAGTGTGTTGCATTGCACTAGGCGTGGTCCACCGATGGCCCATTGCCCAATAGAGGTATGATAGTCTAATCAAGTTATTCACTTCACCTTAGATCAGATTAGGAATCCCATGATTATAGAATTTAGTGCTACATTGTACAATATAATTGTTGCGTAAGTCTCTGAGTGCTGCGATCACGCCATAAGAGATTATAGAAAAGATGATTCAGCGGAGGGATCGGTGTTCGTACAACACTGAGAGGCACCGCGGAAATGGTAGAATGCTGTGAGACATGAGATGGATCCAGTAGAAGGAAGCGTTTGTGTGAGGTAACTGAGAACGTCGCAGTTGCGCAAGAATTATCTCTTTCACATTTTACACAAGGATCATGGGTGTTCCGTATCGAACTCCGTCAACGTATGAACATGTCAAATTGCTAACGTTATTAGGGACAAGAATGTGAATGGGACATGACGTACATATGTACGTGTGAGCACAATACTACTAGTAACGTTAACCATCATCACACACATGTACAGGATGGCACGTCTACCCTTGTGGAGTAGAAAGTGACGGGTTTAGTGTGTACGTCTAGATCTACATTATATTGTATTAGAGGTGTTCATCAGAATACATGCACATGTATATGCAAGGTAGTGAAACGGAGGGCAAACCAGAGTGACAATACGCTAGTACATGTACTAGTAGAGAGTGGTGGCGAGCCTCTTAAACTGATGAGGCCTAGCTCACTAACAATGAAAACGAAGCTCTGAAAGGCACCTGACTCAAGGTTACCTGTCCAGAGTCCTAACAGTGGAGAAGTTGATATTGCCCAACGAAGCCATCACTCCGACCTTGCACCGATCAGTACCACACCGGGAAGTTTCCGTTACCAGAAGTCCCGGCAGTTTGCTGAATACAAGCGGAGCATTGATCCCTATCCGTCACCTGCTCTTCGCTCTGTGCCACTGCAGGTTCACAATAATTATAATGCTCGTCTTGTATCGCTAACCTTCCCCTCACTAGGGTAAACCAGGTAGGTTTTTTAAAGCAAATTACAACGCCTCGCATCGTCAAAGAAAAATAAGACCACTTTTGAAACTGATCGCCTGTGCATGGCATGAAGAACAACTTCAGAGCAGCTAGGATAACTAGTAGAGCAAATCACACGTGCCAATTGTAAACCTGTAACCCGCCACATTTATCGTCAAGCTACAACACCGGAAAAAGTAGGTGACACACATACACGTAGCTCTTCGAATTCAGAGTCGGTCCAATAGCGCTCGAGTTTCAAAATCATCGGATACTTTACACAAGCCCAGGATAGCACTGGCATCTTGGGCTCTGCGAACCTCCTATTTATTGATAAGGTACGGCCTTTGCCGCAGCACCACACGCTCAGCCTTGCGGGGAACTGCGTGGCTCGAAGTGCAAGAGAGGTGTTTTCAATTGCCTCGTAAAGAAGTTACTTTTATTGATCCGAACTGGTATTTGCTGATGGAACGCAACGTGGCAGGACTGTACTTCAAAGTACGATCGAAAGGAGCAGGCGAGTGGTCCAATCTGGTGAAGCAGATTTCACCAGGAGCAAGTAGACATAGGGACAGATTCAACAATGGTATGTGAGGTTCCCAAATTGTTCCCGAATCCAAGTATCATGAAATATACATGCACTATAATACACCCTTGGTACTTCGGATAATTTTTTTTTTTTTTTTTTTTTTTTTTTTTGGTACTTCGGATAATACACCCTTGGTACTTCGGATAATACACCCTTAGTACTTCGGATAATACACCCTTGGTACTTCGGATAATACACCCTTGGTACTTCGGATAATACACCCTTGGTACTTCGGATAATACACCCTTGGTACTTCGGATAATACACCCTTGGTACTTCGGTTAGTTTTCCAACCTGCACATTACAATGTGCAGTAAAACCTGTTAATAAAGACCACCGTGACTAGCGACCAGCCTGGTACTAAAGACCACTTCGCCAGGCACGGTCGGTCTCACATTCATAATTATAATGGTTGTGCAGTGCAAACCTCTAACTAAGGACCACCTTCCACTAAAGACCGCTCTCTGGCCCCAAGGGGTGGTCGTTAGTTACAGGTTTCACTGTACATGACTGTATAGTGCAGTAGAGCATTCTGGTATTGTACCTTCGGAGAAATTCTGGAGATGCGTGGGCCATCGGTATGTTTTGGAATGGCCTCAATGGCTCAAAGTGAAGCCGATAGCAGCACTTCGATTGTTGTTTCTGCTCTGGGGTTTGCAGACCCAGCAACTGGCACGAAGAACGGTTTTCATTTAGTTTGATTATCGTTCGCCGCTGCGAAGTGCAAGAGATCCAAGAATGTAAACACTCATTTTCGCAGGAACGACCGTATTTGGTAAATTGCCAATGATACCATCTCGATCAATGTCGCAGCATAGAAAGTGGTGCATGCATGTATAGTACACGTACATGTTCATGCATATCCGTAAACGGGGAATCGACTACTGATGGGAATTTCAGCTTCCCTGTGCACCAGTGGTATTCGCCCTTCGGCTAACCATGTACACCAATCGCACCACAAAGCGACTCCATGAACGCGCGCAGTGGTAGACGGGAATTTGTATCTAAATTAGCTGAAGGCCGAAAGCTACTGCATAATGGTTCTTCATAAACAGTAACAACGCCCATAACTATTGTACATCTTCATCTTGTGCTCCTATACATGTACTCGATACATACATGTACATGTACTGCAGGTAGAATCAACGCCTAGCCTGCTGTCCGCTTACGTCAGTTTCACCAGTAGAACCCTATCTGGTAGGTGAATTGTCCTGTTTTTATAAGGGCTACGCTGTCTGTCGTGTAAGAATACCTGTGGAGCGTAGTGTGCGACTGTAGTACCCGTAGTCATAAATTGTGGTGTACTGCCGGTATCGCTGATACTATCAGCGCATACATGTCCATCCAATAAAACTTAAAAGTGAGTGGATAATGACAACTCCAGAACCACTCCCCAAACAACATTGTGACGCTCTTGGATCTCCGGCCATCTGTCCTGGAACAGACTGCTCCAGGCCAAAAAAATCACTTCAGATGCAAATCGGGTTGTCAAAGATGGTAATAGCACCACGATTGTTATCTTCCCCTCAATGCTAGGACTGTTTACTGTCGGAAAGAGGCTTGATTCTCGCCCAGGGGGATTGGCTGCCCGCATTTACCCAGGAAATCAGCACTTGATGCGGTCGTGCATGGAGTGTAGGAGACTGGTATCATGACTGTATTGATGTAACAAACAGCACTTCCAAGCATCACCGTACTCAGCAGGGAAAGACAAGTAGTGCTATAGTATAGTGGTGACCTCAGTATTTTAGATGCAGTATGCTGTACAATACATGATTGGGTACACACACGCGTACATGTATACGGCTGACAGTGTAAACTATAAGTGTTCCAAGGAGAGCCCCCATCCTCCCCTTTCCCTGGTGAGGCTACTGATGTATGGTACTATGGCACTAATTTTCGGAGCTAAATTACTGCCAACTGGCTGTTTTAATATGCTGTGTCAGACGGACCAGTGCACAGTTGTACCTCTGCTACGACTCAGTCGCGTGTGGTATGCCCATACACCGTTCGGTCACACGCATACCTTGGCTCGTTTCACCGCCATTAATTTCGCCTTTGGGTCGTCGGCACATGCCAAGACCAGGGGATGCCAGGGATGCCGTCAGTACAGATATTCCGTAATAATATTGACATGGCGTGATCACTGGGTTCACAGTGGGAGAGGACTAACTAATGTTACCACGCAAAATTCCCGTACACGCATGTATATGTGCGTGTCTCTCGGCCGTATGTATTTAGTTAAGTCAAACTCGACATGAAAGCACATGATTGTATTGGGTAGACGAAAGGATATGTGCTCCCAACCATGCGACAATCATGCTGCTGCAGTCACTTCCAAGTTGTGCGGGATAACTACTACGTCCACTTCTAGCATTCTCATGACAGCTAGAAGACACAGGGTTTATTTTCCAGGGCACTGAAATCTAACAAATGCTGGCATAGATATCGTTGCCCAAAGTAGGGAAGGACACACATGATCTTCCTCAACTTTCTTAGCTTTTCTACATCCACACAAACTGCAAAGTCCACACTGCATGCGTTCTGCGGCCGACCTCATTCACCACATCAGCAACAAGACTCCAGTTTGTTGCACATGTACTAATGAGTAACATGTACGTGTAGATATTGGTATAAATTCATTCCTGCTGCTGTTAAAATCACACAGATCTCATAGCTGAAGGGAGTCCGAACGAAGTTAATGATGAGAAGGTCGAAAACTGCTCCTTACCGGTACCCTTCTGTCTTCTTGAGTTGTTATGTTTAGAAGACTTGTTACATCCGTACCTCAGAACAAGGGAGTTATGAAAGCCCTTCTTTCACGACTCTTTGCTCAGAACCAACCGACTTTCAGTTGGTAACAATACTGTGGTCTGGGCCGTGCCCAAGCCACAATGTAACCGAGTACTGCAGAGAAAGCATCCATAAGTCGTGGATTGCAGCCATGCAGTTCCCAAGTAATTAGTTCCCTCGCCATGATGCATAGGATAAGGAAAGAGTGGTACTAGTACATGTACTACGCAGTTTAGAAAGACGTTGTATTATGGCACAGTCATGATTCATCCCTGGGTAGGAGAGTAGTCATTACGCCATCACTGACGTTATCTTTGTTCTGGATAGCCACGTCGATCCCTTGCATTTTGTAATGTTGTACCTTATGCTCTGAAGACACCGCCGACCATCGATCTATCGTACTCCTTTATTCACAAGTTAGGTACTTGTCCTGCAGTTCATTTACAAGAACTAGACTAGGAGTAGCACCAACCAATGCAATCTTGCTAGCACTCGACCATCCGCGATGACCTCGATTCAACACACAATAGGATTAGCCTACTGAATGATCAGGCTGTCAAGGAGTCCATGCATTGTATTTCGCTGGGATTTTCGTGTGGATGGCTGCCGGAATTTGTCACTAATCAACGAGCCTCAGACACGGTAAATCGTAGATATTTCCGACTCCGTGCCCGGAGCCGATGACCAACGGAAGGACTTCAATAAGGCCTCCATACCTTGCAGGTACGCAGGTGAAGTGATCTGTCGGCCAGAATGCATGTACATGTACATACATGTACATTGTATGTTCCAGAATGGATCCCCTGAACCCCTCGTGGCGTCTGGGACTCATTGCGTCGTGGAGTGTAACTCACATGAAACCATGTCTGGCCAAGATTCCAGCTCACAACAGGAAACACAACACGGGCCGCCACCCACAATAACAAACGAGACCGTGCGGTGTGACCACAGGGGGTAATGCTCCTCAGAATAACAATTTAGATTACAATTATGCAGTTGTAGAACAACCGGGTCAATGTGCCGGACACCTTACACATATTACATGTCCATTACACATCTACAATCACCATTGCACCTCAGCTATCCCACAATAAACAGCAGAAGCTGTGAGGATATTATTGTCCAACGCAAACAAATTCCTTTTATGGTGATCGGGCGCTACATTCAGGAAATGAAAATAATTGAAATCGCCTTCGCGAGTAAAATACTGTCATGGTAAGCCCATGGCAAATCGTACTTCTACAGACGTGCTATTAGTATTGTGTGACGGAAGTTCCGAACATTGCGAGTAAGAGCTGGTTAGTGAGCTACTGTGGCCCACCGCGATTAGTGCAAGTGGACCACTCCAAGTTAATTACTAGTATAACTGAATTACAGACCAGCAGGCAATGAACATGAAGGGCATTCTGCTGCCCTGTATTATGAAGTCTACGCACTGCTGCCCACGTAGTCTGAGGATTGGCGATGCTTACCAAGCCCCCCCCCCCGCCTCGCATGGGCCATGGCCACATACCGAGCGGACACCACAAAACATAGCGCAGCCCGATCAGACCACGCCAGTCGATGGTGCGACGTTTCCTGACAACATTCACTGTTCAACTCCTGTGTTGAGGTGAGAGGCAAAGGAAGGTTGCAGTAATGAGCGCGACTCTCATTCTGCTGGTCCTGACGACCATCGCCTTGAGAGTGTGCGATGCTAGTGTAGTGCTTGGGCGACATACTGAGATCAACTACAACAGCAACTGTGGAACATGGAATGACCCGCTCAGCATGCAGGGCAAGATCCTGGAGGAATGCTGTCCCATCGACGCCACCTACCCGGGTGCTCCTTGGCAGCAGTTGAGTCTGCGCTACATCCAGGGAACGCAAACGTCCCATTTCTCCGGCAACACGGACAGCAGCTGTACACAATATACAGTGCTCTCCGAGAAGGTCCTGGATGATGGTACAGGCAAGATAGGCATCGAGCATGAAATCAGCATGGGGCTGCTTCACGTTACCAAGCGCGAGGTTTGGAACTATCGCGATCGAGATGTGCTCATCACCTTCAAGGTGAAATACACCAAGCCGAAGTACATGACCAGCTGCCAGCCGATCCACAATCTTACTGTTATGCACGCTGTCGATCCCGACCAGGATCGGATTCCCTTCATGACGTTTATGACAGTCAATGACGTCATCTACGGGAATGGGGTGGATGACGGCCTGTTCGCCGAGGCGGTCGGCCCAAGGAGCTGTGCCGGCTTTGGCTATGGAATCTGTTCTGCCCGGGTGCAGGCTGATGGGTCGGAGGACGGTGTTGGATTCACGCAGTGGCAGTCTGTCACACCTGTTTCGCTGAATGACCCCAATGGTGACATTCGTGACGACACAGTTCATTACCAGCATAACGAGTCCAGACCGCTCTACTGCGGTGATGAGCGCGAGTTCCAGTTCTTCGTCGTCTGGGGAAAGTGCCACCACGACGCCCGCCAGAACTTCCTCAACGCCCACCACAAGTACTGCAGTCCGTGCCATCCACCACCGCCCTCAGTTCCCAAGCCGCCGTTCCCGGCGTGCGATGGTCAATGTCCGTGCCCTGCCACCAAGCATAACTGTACGTGCACATACATGTGTCCAACATGCGTGCCTATTCCACCACACCATCGTACTAAGAGCCTGACGGAGGTGGACGCCATGCTAACGCGATGCGGCGGCCGCAAGAAGCGCCAAGCCGGACCGGAGTTGATCAACATCGACGCGAAACTGCTCTCCTCGGAGGACTGTGGCCATGCAGCCACGGAGAGGGATTTCTACGCCAGTGCGCCAGTGGTCAACATGTATTACTGCGATCCCCCTCCAACAACACCGACCATGGGTACCTACTACCATACTACCCCCACCATGGGAACGTACTACGACACCACACCCACGATGGGAACGTACTACGACACCACACCCACGATGGGAACGTATTATGACACAACACCGACCATGGACACGTATTACCACACGGAGACAACGCCAACTATGGATACGTATTACCACACGGAGACAACGCCAACTATGGATACGTATTATCACACGGAGACAACACCGACTATGGATACGTATTATCACACGGAGACAACACCCACCATGGATACGTACTACCACACGGAGACAACACCGACCATGGATACGTATTACCACACGGAGACGGTGAGGACACCTCCAATGCCAACGTACTACGGCGAGGAGACAATGACACCGTTCTTCGAAACGGAAACCGTCACCAAAATCAAGCCTACAACGATGGACATGAGTTACTATGACCATGAAGAAGGATTCAAGAAGAGGAAGAAGAGGGATATCAAGAAAGAACTGCAGAACCTCAAGAACAAGAAGCTGAAGAAACTCCTGGTGGAAGAGAAGAAGGTCGAGAAGGTAGTGGATAAGAAGAAGTAATCAGAAACCAGTATCAGCTCAGCAGTAGCTGCAAGGATAGTACACTAGTAGAAGTCTAGTAGCCTGGCCTAGTACACTATACTGTCTAGACTATAGTACACTATACTGTCTAGACTATAGTAGGCTATGGGCTTGACATTACCACAATCATTTACATTCATTATGCACCTTGTTTGCTGTCACTTGCCCCTCAAACACACACACGCACACACGTATGCGCGCAGTAGGTACATACACAACAATGCACACACACACACACACACACACACACACACACACACACACACACACACACACACACGGGTATCCATCACACATGCGCACGTACACACAACACACACACATACACACACGCACACACACACACAACACGCACACATCCAACAATGACAATGACAATGCCTCTAGTTGCACCTTGGATGACTGAGGTAAGATCTAAATCATTCCGTGGCCGGCACAAATCATTGATTTCTCGTCACAGTATCACACTATTTGTTCGCTGAAATCTTACACGGTAGATCTTTATGAATGAGAGTCTTTGAAGTAAAAGAGTAACTATGCGGGGGGGGGGGGGATCTAGATCAAGAAATGGGGAAATGGTGCAAATGTGAGTAAACCCAAAAAGCCCTTCACACTTTTTGGGTTCACACTTGTTTTACACTCTATGTTAGGCCTGGGCGGATAATGCTAGTTATTTTGCGGGATAATGCTAATGGCAATGCCAGAAAAACTGTATCATAATGCTACTTATAATGCTGCTCCACATAGATTATTAATGCTGCTGTTTCTCTCTTAATGCCAGCAATTCACCAGTAGTAAGTATGGAAAAATGGCTTGGTTTGGGCAGTATTGTGCACGTTTCGTAGTTCTACGCAGACGGCATGGAAAATGCTAGAAAATCATGATCATTATGTTAATTTTATGCTGCTATTGCTCCATAATGCCAGCAAAACCGCAATAGTATGCATGGAAAATGGCTTAGTTTGGACAATGCTATGCAGGTTGTGCAGTTCTATGTACAAGGCATGTAGCGGTCCATGCACTAATGCTACATGACTGTACAAACATCAGCTGCTCCCACCACACATTGAACTTGTAGTGGCCAAACCTCCATATTTGAGTATAATGCCACTTTTGTGGAAATGTAGTGTTATATTTATAATGCTAGCATAATGCTCGTTTCAAATCGCACACTATTGATACTTACATGTATAATGCTAGCATTATCCGCCCAGGCCTACTCTACTCTATGTCGTGTAAAATGTTTTACACTCTATGTCGTGTAAAATGATGCCCGCGCGCATCTTCCGGAATCAAACTAGGAATACTGCTACAGTCAAACCTCTTTAGGACGAACACCAAGGGACCGATGATTATTTGTTTGCAATGACGGGAGTTCTTCTTATCCGTATGGTTTACCCAGTGAATACACAGTGATTTATCCAGTGGAGTTACGAATACTAGTTATTCTTTTAAAAGCAAACATTTGTCTTATCAGTGTTCTTCCTAACGAGAGTTCACTGTACTTCGTTCTGTGACATGAGCGCGGTATCATTACTTTTTGTTTATACATGTACAGTGTAGCTATCAAACTCTGTTACTTGCATTTCCATGTGCATTGTACATGTACATGTATACTGCACTACGTACACGTGCAGTGTAACGCAATTCTGCGCCTCTGATGGTGACTAAAAACATCATCACCAGAGGATCGGAATGGTGGTTTCCAAGGGTGAACACTTGCATCTAGGACAATGAATTCTAATACGGTAGGAGGGACGAGGTCCTTTCCACATCCACACATACATACCTGTACATTGTTGTTGTTGTTGTTGTTGTGTTTATTTTAATTCGCAAACCAAACGGGCAGATCTGCCCAATGAAAAGGTGGCGAATGCAGATAGAAAGCAGTAATAAATGAAATTGGGGACTGATGTAATTAGGATAGAGGTGGAGAAAAACTAAGCCAGCTGATCATCAAACAGGACGTCTGGTACTCTAGGTACTAAGGCCAGTAAGTGTGTGCGGGATCATGCTGGCGCGGAACTGGCGGAGCGTGGAGATGGCACGTATATCGCTGGGTAATGTGTTCCACAGCTGGGCGCCCCGGAACGCGAGGCAACCCTTGCCGAACCTGGTGGAAACTGGCGGTTGGCGCAGACCCATGGTGGAGTGCAACCTAGTTGGGCCAGCTGCCGAAGGAACTAGGAGGGCTTGCAGTTCAGAACTTGCGTGCTCATTCCGAGACCTCCAGACCAGAACGATGAACTTCTGCCTGAATATCTCGGATACTCTGTAGGTGTCCAATTGCAGCAGGAGGGTACGCGCGGAGGTGTGATGCGAGAGTACATGACTCTACTTGCACCCGATCTGCATGGACCGATCCCTGTTTCAGTGACTGCACAACTGTGGGTGAAGAGTAAGGGGGGGGGGGGGGGCAGGGTAGGGTAGGACAGGGGGAGAGGTGGAGGTGAAAATGGGAGGAAAAGAGAGTATGTTTGGGAGGGGGGGGGGGCAAAATGAAGAAGAAAATGAAAGCCCTGTAAGGCGTGGACAGATTTTCAGGATAGCATATACCACAGAGATGGAAAAGCTGCCTCCAAAACAGCTGATGAGGGAATGTCCCTGGTGGAAACTTACAGTTTAGCAGTAGTTAAGGTAAATTAGGTAAATTCAGGTACATTAGGTAAGATGGACGTACTGGCTAAGTCAGAAGCTTTTATAACGCTGAAAGACCATAAAGACAACGTCGCTAGAGCGTTGCCCTGCAGACTCATTTATCCAACCAAGTCCGAAGTGGGTGTGTGTGGGTTTATTTTTTATTTTTTTACAATGATCACAGCTCACACGTGGTGAGCAAGGCTGTACTGGAAAAGATCGTGTCTGCCGTGCGTCGCCAAACGGCCGGGAACCTATGGAGGAACACCATGCGAGTGGTTCAAGGAGATACCCCGGCAAACAGCGCCACGCGTTCCTATGCTTTGACGTGGTCAATTAGTGAGTAGTAGTAGTAGTAGTAGTAGTAGTAGTAGTACCCAAGGCCGTCTTTGCTGTCTGGACCGGAAGTGGCGGGTCAGTTGTCCCAGCATGAGCGCCAGAAGAAGCGACAGTATGCTGACCGGATTAACCAGGTGGATCGTGGGTCATTTACCCCTCTGGTTTTCGCAACGAATGGTCAGAGTGCGCCGGAGTGCAGCAGATTCCTGAAGACTTTGGCAGCCCGTATAGCAGATAAGAATCGGGATCTTCAGTACGCCCTTGTCCTTGGTCACTTGCGATCGAGGATAAGTACCTCCCTAATCCGGTGGCAGATTACGTGTTTTCGGGGGTCAAGATCGTCGTATGCCCGTGGTGTCTCCGGTACAGGCCGTCATGGTTTCGTAACCGAGTGCCGTGCACTGGCGCACATGTCACGTGTGCAGTAACTGGACTTGTCTATCGAATAGTATTCTTTTCTTTTTTTGTTCACTGTGTTGTTATTCTATTTTCGCTGTTGCTTTGTAATATTTGGATTCGTTCCACTTGTTGGTTGGAGTTTTACTTGGATCCGTTGAAATTTGTGCAATTACACGACCTCATTGAGCCTATGCTAGGGATTGAGTTCATTTTTGCCTCCTGGGTGCAATGCTTGAGTTCTCTTGGTCAGGTTTCTTTTAATCTTCCTTTTTCTCTTCTTCTTTCAAATCCAGCATTATGTTTCCGGTGTTCTTTTCTTTCTTTGCATCATCATTTTATGTGGTCAATAAAAACACGCTTCCAAGTAGTAGTAGTAGTAGTAGTAGTAGTAGTAGTAGTAGTAGTAGTAGTAGTAGTAGTAGTAGTAGTAATAATAATAATAGCCGTTTGGCATGGTACAATAACAATTTTGGTTTTATTTTTTTTATTTTTAATGGCTTTCTCTTCTTCCTTGGATGGTTTACAATTTGTATCACAATTATTTGTGGGTTCAGCAATAAAGGATGTGACTAGTAGTAGTAGTAGTAGTAGTAGTAGTAGTAGTAGTAGTAGTAGTAGTAGTAGTAGTAGTAGTAGTAGTAGTAGTAGTAGTAGTAGTAGTAGTAGTAGTAGTAGTAGTAGTAGTAGTAGTAGTAGTAGTAGTAGTAGTAGTAGTAGTAGTAGTAGTAGTAGTAGTAGTAGTAGTAGTAGTAGTAGTAGTAGTAGTAGTAGTAGTAGTAGTAGTAGTAGTAGTAGTAGTAGTAGTAGTAGTAGTAGTAGTAGTAGTAGTAGTAGTAGTAGTAGTAGTAGTAGTAGTAGTAGTAGTAGTAGTAGTAGTAGTAGTAGTAGTAGTAGTAGTAGTAGTAGTAGTAGTAGTAGTAGTAGTAGTAGTAGTAGTAGTAGTAGTAGTAGTAGTAGTAGTAGTAGTAGTAGTAGTAGTAGTAGTAGTAGTAGTAGTAGTAGTAGTAGTAGTAGTAGTAGTAGTAGTAGTAGTAGTAGTAGTAGTAGTAGTAGTAGTAGTAGTAGTAGTAGTAGTAGTAGTAGTAGTAGTAGTAGTAGTAGTAGTAGTAGTAGTAGTAGTAGTAGTAGTAGTAGTAGTAGTAGTAGTAGTAGTAGTAGTAGTAGTAGTAGTAGTAGTAGTAGTAGTAGTAGTAGTAGTAGTAGTAGTAGTAGTAGTAGTAGTAGTAGTAGTAGTAGTAGTAGTAGTAGTAGTAGTAGTAGTAGTAGTAGTAGTAGTAGTAGTAGTAGTAGTAGTAGTAGTAGTAGTAGTAGTAGTAGTAGTAGTAGTAGTAGTAGTAGTAGTAGTAGTAGTAGTAGTAGTAGTAGTAGTAGTAGTAGTAGTAGTAGTAGTAGTAGTAGTAGTAGTAGTAGTAGTAGTAGTAGTAGTAGTAGTAGTAGTAGTAGTAGTAGTAGTAGTAGTAGTAGTAGTAGTAGTAGTAGTAGTAGTAGTAGTAGTAGTAGTAGTAGTAGTAGTAGTAACAAGGCCTCTTTTACGGGCAAATGACGCATATGCGTAAACCAAAAGCAACAAGAACCTCAATAAACAATGTCCAACAAAAGAATCTGCAGACTGCAAAAAAAGGACACAAGGTAAAACTCAAGTCCAATAGATCGCGTATGGTACGTATGTGTGAACAAACCAAAAGCCAATTGAGTGGTGAATGTGGAATGTGTAAGTTGAAGTAGTAGTAGTAGTAGTAGTAGTAGTAGTAGTAGTAGTAGTAGTAGTAGTAGTAGTAGTAGTAGTAGTAGTAGTAGTTTTTATTATTTTACTAGGGGAGTCCCAACAGGCTACTGCCTTTTTACTGGGAACCCTAGGTGAAGTTTAACCATAATTAATGTGGGCCTGTCGACAGTCAGCTGGAAGAGAGTTCCACCTGCCTGCCGCCAGAAAAGAAATAGAGAGCATGCCATACTGCGTATAAACGAGTGGGAGAACTAAGGCTCTTTGTGCCTTGCCCCGGGTGCATGCCTGGTGACCAGGTGCAGTTGCCCGAAGCTGGTACAAAGACTAAAGAAGAGGACTAGCAAGATGCTGGGCCAAGCAGCGGTACACAAAAACATAGAGCTTGAGGCTAATACGCTGTTCCAAAGAATAGAGGTGATATAAGCGAAGAACTAGTTCAGTGGGCGTGGTACGATCGAGTCCAAACACTCTCTTCATTGCTATGTGACTAACGGTCACAATCCTATTGTACAGAGTTGTGCTTAAACAATGTAGGTAAGCATTACTGGCATAGTCTAAAACAATGTAGGTAAGCATTACTGGCATAGTCTAGGGTAGACTAGCTCCTCCGTCAGGCTTTATCGTTCGGGGATAGGCATGGGCGGGTAATGCTAGCATTATGGCTGGCATTATAGTCCCTTTTCCAGGTGGCATAATGCTGGCATTATAACACCATTTCGCATGAAAAATTGGCATTACAATTGCCGGTCGACAACGGTGGTATGCATGAAGCTGGCTAGGTCCAGTTCCGAAAACCGTGCATCTGAACCCGTCCGGCTTCGTCCGGAGACTCGACGTTGCAAATCAACCTTCTCAGGGGATTGTTTCAGACAACATGCTCACTGCTGTTTAAGTTTTTCTTCTACGCTTTGGCCTTGATCCAAGACGGCCTTCTTAAATCGACTTTTCCAACTTTCAAACTGGCATTATGGAGTAGTGTGAGCATTATAAGTGGCATTATATCCTCATATTATGAGCATTGCCTTTAGCATTATCGCAGTAAATAACTAGCATTACCCGCCCATGCCTATTCGGAGAACAATTCACCACGATCAGCCACATGAAATGGACATCATCCTTCACGCCCGAAAAGCGCTCCTATTCCATGATGGCTGCCCCTGGATGAAGGACAAGGGTGACATGTTTGACGGAACAATGGGAAGGTACGATGGCGCCGAGACGTGCGAACTCGCGGGCGCCTTTCTTCTCAACCAGCTCTCAAGCCACGTCGATAGACCCGCTATCGGCCTCTATAGAGACGATGGACTGGCCGCTCTGAAGGACGCCAGCCCACAGGCTGCAGACCGCCTCAGAAAAAAGCTGACGGAAATCTTCAAGCACTTCGACTTAAGAATTGCCATCGAAGCGAACTTGATGGTGGTGGATTTTTTGGATATCAGGATGAACCTAGATACAGGGAAATTTCAACCCTTCCGAAAGCCAAATGCCAACCCGCTCTATGCGTCAGCAAGCAGTTCAATCCCCCGCCTGGGATCACCAACGACATCCCTGCTGCTGTCAACACGCGTTTTCCCACTATATCAAGCGACGCGGAGGCATTCAACCGCGCAGTCCCCGTGTAGCAGAGCGCATTAAAGGCCAGTGGACACAATGAAGTCCTGAGCTTTCAGCCCGAGGCACATGAACAGAGGGGCAGGAATAACCGCAGCCGGAAGGTCATAATTATGGTTCAACCCCCCTTACTCCAAGAACGCCAGTACAAACGTCGCTGGTAGGGTCCTGAGCCTTGTTTGTAGTACTTCCCGAAAACATCCAAGCTCAGGAAGATTTTCAATCGTAACACCCTGAAAGTGAGCTACAGCTGCATGCCCAACATGGGAGTCACCGAGTGGTGATCAGGAGCCACAATAAGAGTAACCTGCGAGAGCCAGATCAAACCAGATCAAACCAAAGTTGCATAACAGTATTAACTGCAGAGTCAAGGAATCCTGTCCCCCGCGCGGGGGGGGGGGGGGGTGCCAGACCCAGGGGATAGTGTACAAGGCCACTACCGAATCTACCAGCAAGATTTACAGCGGTCTCTCAGAGACACCCTTCAAAGTCCGTCACGCCAACCACCTCACCTCCATGTGTCATGAAAAATACAAAACAGCACCGAGCTCGCGAAACACACATGGGAGCTGAAGAGCGAAGGAAAGCCGTTGACCATCACATGGAAGGTGCGGGGGAAGAGCCGATCATACAGATGTGAGCAACCAATGTACCACAGAAAAAATTCCAAATCCTGACGAAACCGAAGAAGCTCCTACTCAACAAGCGGTCTGAGATGATCTCGAAATGCAGGCATGAGAAAAAGCTCCGCCTCGCAAATTTCACACCTATCAAATGAGCTGAACAAGTACTAGTACAGATGTACTCCGTATGGTGCAGACCAGGTGTGCATTGGTGGTCGATTCACATGACTTCGCCGGTTGTGTGGATTAGACAGT
The DNA here is from genome assembly GCF_964019385.1 of Sycon ciliatum. Lineage (NCBI taxonomy): Eukaryota > Metazoa > Porifera > Calcarea > Leucosolenida > Sycettidae > Sycon > Sycon ciliatum. The sequence continues at coordinate 7,292,869 of NC_088644.1, forward strand.
TATCTGGCGCAAGTTTGATCTGTCTCATTCAGATCTTGTTCGCTATCGTTGCTATAGGAGGAAATCTGTGGGTGCACATCCAGTGCATTTGCCGATTTACGTGCTTCACTTGCGACGGGCGTATACATGGTACTTTACTTTTACTTTGCTTGAGGCTGAGCAAACCAATAACACAATCCCCTGTGGTTGGTTATGCCACTCTGCTCACGCCTGCCAGTCACCCAAAGATCCCCTAGCGATCTCACTGGCCCGTTGCCCGCCATCCTCCTTGCACCTCCACCCATCTGCCGTACACTGCCTCCCCATCGCCTCTGTCCGCACTTTCATGCTCACACCTGCCTGTTGCCTCTCCTAGCGCCTTGGCCCGCGCTAGCCTTCTCCCCATACCTTACGCCACCAAATGTAGCGCTAAATTGGCTTATGCTTGTGGCCATATGTGTCTATAAGGATACTGCTGGGTAGATCCGAGTATTAGTTGTCTGATGATTGCCTAGTGGCATGAAACTCAGAGCTACAACCAACCTGAACGTCCTCCGCTGAGTCTGCTATGCAATAGTTTATGTACATGTACATGTATACATTTTTGAGACAATGAGGAGGGCCGTATAGGAACGGAGCGTTGAGAAATGAGCCCTCATCCACAAGTTTTTATTGCGATCCGGGGCCAGCCACCACATCCTCGCTGTTCATATTTTTGGTTTCCCTGAATGGTATTTCATGCTCTTGGGCTTCTTGGAACTCCCAACGTTACGGTGCACGTGAACAGAGTTTCAACTTTCAAGTGTTGTCTGTGTGAGGGAAACAAGATCCAACTGTTCAAGCGACATCTCAGCGGTGTTAATACATGTACATGTACACTGACATTATCATTTTTGGAGGAAACTTAGTTGAGGTAACGATGTCGATGTCGCCGGCATTGGCAGAATTCTCAGTTGTCTCATGATTGCAACAGTTTTTTGCCTCTTCCTCTCCACAGCAATGTACGTGCTTTGAAGTACATTGTACGTAATTTAGAAGGTGAAAGACCTGGAGTCATGACAACGCTGATTTGTTCACAACTGTCTGATGAGCTTGAAGCCCACTCCTGTCGGGCACATATCACGGGTGGAAAAAAGCGAAAGCCCTTTGCCAGATCAACCGTGTCCCAACCCAAATACCAGATCTACATTGTACATGACTGTACGTACATGTAACGTAGTTAGGAGCGACTCAACAACAGAAACCTCGGCAGAGAAAGTAGCAGTGCTCAGCACCCATGTTGATGCGCAGTGCACCTCAACAAACGTATGCACCTTGAAGTATAAGTTAACCCTCAAAATTGAACGTGTGCCAGAAGCTGAGAACATCAGTTTCAGTCCGCTGAGCGAGAGGCAGGTGTTTAATGACGTAAAACACCTAGGCACATGGAAAGCAACATCAGATCCCGAACTTGTTCCCATCCTCAGGCAACATGCTGGAGAGCTATAATTATTGTACCTCATCAACAAGAGCCTAGAAGACACCTGCTATCCACGAGATTGGAAATTTGCAACAGTAACAGTACACCATTGTACAATGGACAAAGGGGGACGTTCTGACCCTGGAAATTACAGACCAATATCTCTTCTCAAAATCGTACCCAGAGTATTCGAGCAACTCCTGGCCAATAATCTGTGTGATTTCATCCATGCCACCGACTACATTAGCAGTGCACAATTCGGTTTTGTCTGAAACCGGTCTACGGAGGAGCAATTGCTTTTGCTCACACATCAAATGGCCGAGTGCAATGACAGGAAGCCGACGTTTGACTGTGTTTTCCTAGACTTTCGCAAAGCATTTGATCGGGTGGGTCATGAGGCATTGCACAGTGCATTCGAACTCATTGCCACCAAACAAACAGTCGATTGGTTGCGAAGCTTTCTGTCCGAGAGGCAATTGTCTGTTAGGTTGGATGATCATTACTCTGAACCCAAAACTCTCACGTGAGGAGTTCCACAGGGTTCCCATCCTGTTCAACGCTCTTTTCACTATTTGTCAACTCCTTGCCAACATCAGTGCCCCGTTGCACTCCTTACTTGTTTGCGGACGACGTCACCCTTTTGTATGTCCATGACACCAAGTAGTCTATGGAATGGAATCATACGTGTTTAGAGGAAGACCTCGCAAGTTGCCAACAATGGGCGAGCAACGGGGGGGGGGGGGGGGGGGGGAGGGGGAAGGTTTTCAGCAGCCAAAACAACCCAAATCTGACCCCAGACCAGTCCAGCACAATCCATTACACAACTGTGCTGAAGACCTATCAAGGCCGCGTTAGCTTGGGCTTCATGGGACGTCATCTTGCCCCGAAGGCCTTACTTCTTCTCGACAAAGGTTATGTCCGCCCGGCTCTTGAACATGCCACCTCAGCCTGGACCTATAGGTCCCTTACCAAAGCTGAGCTGGAGCGTTTAGAAATTTTGTAAGTTAGAGTAGCTAGGAGGTTTTTGACGAGTAAGACAGTTACAGTAGATACATGTAGATATGAAACAAAATCGCAATTAAATGCACTCTGTGACCTCGAGTCCTTACATTTTCGCAGACAAATCTCTTCTCTAACAGTTAGTCTGTTAGATTTGTTCTAGAATATTCCGGTCTTTCTTTTGTTTTGATAGTTGTAGTCCAGTGCATTAGTGCTGGTCATGCTTGGTAGGTCGACTGAGACTCATTCATGGCTGTTCCATGCATTGTATGCTATAGCCTAGCCGTAACTGACCACTGTTACGGATGTCCAATCCAGGTCAGTGTTTGACCTTTCTATGCCCCGGCCTTATGCATTCACATGTTATCACCATTCATGTCTGAGTGTGTAACCTGAGCACACTCTCTATGTGCATCGTACCATATCCGAGCATGAATAGTTTAGTAATCTACGCACTGTCCTGCCGTGCTCGTTTTCTATATCTTCCGTTGTTCTCATGTTCTTAGTTAGTTGTTTTAGTTTACAGTCTTCGTACCTTTCGTAATGTAGGTTCTTTACTGATTGCTGCAGTGCATTTAGTTGGAACATTTTCTGGTCCTTCGAGCCGGATCCGACGATGTCGGAGAAAAGAATTAGCTCGAGAACTACGAAGGGTAGGCCGCCTTCTAGGCTTGGTGAGTGGGACAGTGTCTCAAAGGCCTCGAGAACGTCCAGCAAAGCGGCTGAACTAGAGGTCTTAGTCGCGGAGAAAGAGTTCGAAGCGGCTGAGGAGCTGGCTCAACTTGAGATGGAGACAGCGGAGCAACTCGCGAAGAAACGCTTGGAGTTGCAGAGAGGCGTGATTCAGAAGCGCCTAGCAGCAGATAAGGCAGCTGTTGCACTTGAACTCTCCTCCGTTGGGAGTCGGCACTCTGTTGCAAGCTCCGAGGCAATGATGCCAATCGCCAGTGCAGGCAAGGAAACTCAGAGTCCAAGATTGACGACGAGTTTGCTGGAGCGTCATGCCCAGTTTCTACGTAGGCTGGAGCTCAGCAATCTGGATACCGGAGCTGGTAAACCCAGACAAGGAGCTGTCACGCTTAGTTGTGCTGGCTTTGACGCAGATCCTCGTCCGGAGGAAGAAGGCGATCTAGATCAGCAAGGCCCGGAGAATGGCGCTCAGAGTTTGCCTGACCTCAGCAAAGTTCAGTTGAGTAACAGTGTGGACCCACAAACTGCGGCGGCCGATTTACTAGGTTCAGTGCCTGTGCCTGTAGACCGTGTGGATAGCTCTGGAGCTGCAGTAGGTGCGCAGGGCACAGGAAGTGTTCCTGACGACCACAGCTCTATCGCTTCTGTGTCCTGGGATCATCACCAAGGTGTGAACAGTACAGGTCGTGTACTGGCTGTAGCTAAGCCGCCTGTGCAAGCTCAGCCAAGTCGGCCCCAGCCTTCCAGTCACCAGAGCCAGAGGCAGATTACCATTCATCCAGCCACTCAGGTGAGCCACGTGCACAGCAGCCTCAACCCTGGCCCAGGGCCAAGTGCATTGAACTAGGATCCAGTGAGCTCAATCAGACCAGGACTGGCAGGAGTAAGATATGGCTTACCTGCCATGACCCAGCCAGTGACAGCATCAGTGAATTTATGCCTAGGGCCTGGTGTTGGCAGATCATACAGTGTGGCCACTACTACTAGTACTAGTGTTACATGTGGTGTCACACCCAGTAATTGGAAACCAGTGACTGTGCAGTCCAGTTTTGCACCCATCAGTTCTGTGCAGGGACACAGTCACAGGGCACAGAAGTCAGCAGCTACCACAGTGCCAGCACCCACTGCAGCAGTATTGTCTGGTCCAGAGCAGCTGCAGATTTACAACAGCATGCTGTCCAGACAGCATTTGAGACCACTAGAGCTGCCGAGATTCAGTGGCAAGACAAACGATTACAGCCGGTGGAAGCAGCGCTTTAAGCAACTCATCGACAACGATGCATTCTTGTCAGAGGGGCACAAGTTCGCACGTCTGCGAGAAGCGCTGACAGGTGGTGACGCCTATGAGTTGATTGCCGAAATTGTGGATGGTCCTGGTGCCTACAATGCCGCACTGCATGAGCTAGATGCATGGTATGGCGGGCCAACACGGGACATCGACCGGTATGAAAAAGAATTGATGTCAGCGCCGCGACTCGTCAATGAGCGAGACCTCGACGGGTTGAAGAGTTTTGCCGTAAAGCTGAGGAATGCACTCATCAATCTCAGCGCCAGCGGCATCACGCCAGGGCGAGAGTTGTACCTAAGTGTCACGCAGAAGGTACCCAAGTCAGTGTTGACACGCTTTATGGAAAAGCACGACGATTCGCAGTGCGACATTAGGGATGTCAGCGCGGACACTGCGCAGGGCTTTGCGCATTCAATGATGTAATCGATTTTTCAACGCGGCGATGGCAGACTGAAAGAAAATGGCGATCGCCAAAAACCGGCTCAGTGAGTCGGTATTTGACGACTCCCCGAGCAGCTCGACCTAGATTTTGAAGTTTGGAACATTTTTAGAGAGAAAGAGAGGGAGAGAGAGAGAAAGAGAGGGCTAGAAAGAAAGATTACTCAAGCTAATGCTTCAGTAGAGTCACTAGAAGTTCTGGGCACACTGATAGGCTAATATCATCTGACGATTTCCACAGCTTGTGCCGCTTGTTGCAGAGCATAAGTGAAAATGCGCCGCCAGAAGATCGGCGATCGTGAAGTCGGCTTTGGCCATTTGGGTAGATTTGGCTTTCGCCATCCCGAGGAGCCGCTCCTGTTGCCTGTGAGAACCAAACCACGTCTCCACACGACTACTCGAACAAAACCCTGTCCACACCTGACAATCGATGTCTCTGGAACAACGGCCCATATGCACGGCGATATGTGAGAAATGCAGAAATTCACAAGAACGAACACCGTCACGTGGAACATGAACGCTTCGGTCAAATTTCCTGCAAACTCTCAACATCCAACATCAAGTATTTCTGCCGGGTTTACCATTGAATCCAGAGCTTTTCCCCGGTTAAATCCAGAGATTTTCAACTCGGAGATCGTGGCAAAGATCGGCATGGTCGCCATTTTCCGCTCTGAAAGAACCCTGTCGTTTGGAACGAAAACGGCTTCGCGCCTTCCAACGAAAGCTACAAATCGATTCCAGAACACATGGGCGGCCAACATACCAAACAAGATCCCATTCTGGTAAGCAGGTAGCCTGTAACCACCATCTCCTTGCAAGGAAATTTCAGCCATTTCTCCTTCGTTCAAGGTCTCAATTTTCTGCAAAAAAATAGCCAGTGTTTGGCAAAAATTCTGCATGCCACTTCTGATGCGCGTTTGGCTGCATGCGCGAACTGCATGCGCAGTGCACGCGCTGAGATCCCTAGCGACATTGGTGCCTTCTCAGAGTACCTGCTCAAGAGAGTCCAGCGTCTGCGCCAGGTCGAAGAACGAATGAGTGGCGCCGAGCTGGCTGAACAGCGACCAAGTAGTGGTGGAGCCAAGTTTGGCAAGCGGCCCGACCGTACGTTTGTAGCAACTATTAGTGGCCAGAGCCCAGACAGCCGCAACGGTTGCATATACTGCAACAAAGACCATGCACTCAGCGATTGCCGAGAATTCAAGCAGTTGACAATCCCTCAGAGATGGGACTTCATCAAACCAAAGCCCGTCTGCATCTGCTGCTTAGGCCCAGGCCACAAGGCGAAGTCATGCAAGCAGTCCAAGTGCAGCATCTGTAGTAGGCCACATCATCGCCTGCTACACTACACGAAGTTGAACCAACGGACAACCGGAGCCAATAGTCAACACAGCAAGGACCGCTCAGCTTCTTGCCAGGATACAAGCACGGAGGCATCAGCAGCTGACAAGACAGCACACACCCAGACTGCATGTGGCACTACCATCGAGCCCAAGTCTGTCGCGTTCATGACTGTTGCCACCACCGCAAAGGGTCCGACAGGGTCAAGGAAAGCTAACGTCTTCCTGGATTCAGGATCTTCTTGCAGCTTTATAACCACAGAACTCGTCAGCCAGCTCGGGCTACAGACAACGAAAGCTAACGTCCCGCTGGATACCGCTGTTCTGGGGGGAGAGAAGCTCCGTCTGGAGCATTATACATCAGCTGAACTATGTCACGCTGATGGCCAATCGTCAACGACCGTCAGAGTGTGGATGCTTCCGCGCATCATGCGTCCCGTCCCAGCCTTCGACTGGACAGAGGAACTGAAACGCTGGCCGCATCTCAGTGACGTCGTACCTGCAAGCAACGAGTCTAGAGTGGATCTGTTGATTGGTCTCAATGCGCCGCAGCTGCACATTTCACTTGCCGAACGATTCTGCAGTGAGGGAGGTCCAATTGCCAGGAAGACACCGTTGGGCTGGGTACTGTTCGGCGAAGGTCCGACTGACAGCGCATCAGAGATGACGGAACAATCACTACTGGCTGTAAGTGACAGTACACTGATAAACACCGTCAACAAGTTCTGGGACCTCGAGAGCGTTGGCATGCAGGCCAAGAGCACATCATCCTACCTGACTCCGGATGAGCGTGAGGCTGACGCAATGACCGTGCAAAGTCTCCACCACAACGGCACACGGTTCGTTGTCGGCATCCCATGGCGAGGCGACGGTAGCAAGCCAAAGATTCAGCAGAGATCGGAACAGTACGCCAGGAAGCGGCTCTGCTCGCTACACCGTCTGTTCCAGAAAAATCCTACTGTACAGCTGCGCTACTCAGAAGTGCTTCAGAACTACCTGGCCGATGATGCAACATGGTGGACAGGTCCAGCCTTCTTGTCCAAGCCCACCTCCACATGGCCCAGTAAGCACATTGTGCCGCCAGCAGAGCTTCCAGGTCAATTGAAACGAGCACACAGCAAGGTCACGCTGGCCGCTTGGGCGTGTGACAGAGGTCTATCCCGGCAAGGATGGTATTGTTCGAGTAGTGAAGGTCAAGGTGGCTGAGAGATTCTACAAGCGAGCTGTCCATCGGCTTGTGCCCCTTGAAGTCGAAGGTACTGAGTGAACACTACTTGCAGTCTGTTAGTTCACTTCATTGCTACGTTATTTGCACTTTCTTTTCTTAGACTCACTCAGATGCTATTTTCACTCTTCGTTCGTGAGGGAGGTATGTTAGATTTGTTCTAGAATATTCCGGTCTTTCTTTTGTTTTGATAGTTGTAGTCCAGTGCATTAGTGCTGGTCATGCTTGGTAGGTCGACTGAGACTCATTCATGGCTGTTCCATGCATTGTATGCTATAGCCTAGCCGTAACTGACCACTGTTACGGATGTCCAATCCAGGTCAGTGTTTGACCTTTCTATGCCCCGGCCTTATGCATTCACATGTTATCACCATTCATGTCTGAGTGTGTAACCTGAGCACACTCTCTATGTGCATCGTACCATATCCGAGCATGAATAGTTTAGTAATCTACGCACTGTCCTGCCGTGCTCGTTTTCTATATCTTCCGTTGTTCTCATGTTCTTAGTTAGTTGTTTTAGTTTACAGTCTTCGTACCTTTCGTAATGTAGGTTCTTTACTGATTGCTGCAGTGCATTTAGTTGGAACATAGTCACATTGTTTTAATTCATGCGTGTACATGTACACCTACATCTGTCTCTGTCTTCGAGTCCCTGAAGACCGAACAAACGGAACATTTATTGTCACGGTGTACGTTTTCCTCCCTGTGTTTCCACAACGCCAGCCTATTATGGAATCGTTTACCGCCATCTCTGACTTCCATGACCTCTCCTACCGAATTCAAACATTTCCTCTTCCAGAATTTTCGCCCATACACTCACGACGCTGATGGCATTTCAACACCTTTATAATTAATGAAGTTGCTCAATTGCTGAGTCTGCTTCTTTTCTCTGTTTTTTTTCTTTTTCTTTTTGGTACTGAAGTACTCTTGTACTCTTCCACCAATACTTGATATTTCTGTGAGTAGGAGGTTCCCTCGACAGGCCTAGAGCCTCTGGGTAATCCTTTTCTAATGTAATAAATACAAAATACAATACAACAGATGTGGCTGGGTGTACATACAAGGTTGTGTTGTGTTATACAATCTCATATTAACATGTACATGTATACGATCTACAGACGGGCTAACATTTCCAATGTGGCAGTGATATCTAAACCGATGGAAAAGATCGAGCAGGAGTGAAGGAAAGCTTAACGTTACTGAACTAACAACCTGTAAATCACCTTGATACGAACAGCATCCTCTCTGACAATCATGCGGCTTGGTGTCCGGAAATCCATTTGCACAGCTGACCTTTCTCGCGTCGCTACACCGTGAGTTGGACGCAAGGAAGGAACCAATCAGGTCATCGCCATCCACATACATGTACATGTACATGTAGCAGGTGCATTCCACCCTGCGTCGCCGCACGGGCTCTTCTGCAAATTTCGGACCGGAAAGCTGGCCCAGTTATCATCCCACCTACCGGATGGTAAGCTGCAAGCTGGTATTGTGGCTACGCCTCCATGACCTTTGTCACCAGGTAAGATATGCCTCAACGTCAAGAAAGCACTCTAGATCCCACATGGTTCCTTCCTTTGCGTCTCCATTGCCGTATATGCGGATGACACCGTTCAGCTGTGTCGCCTGGCCCAACTGCAGCTGCAGCTTCGTCTGCACTGTGACTTCAGTCAGCCGTAAACCAGCTGGAGGCTTGAAGGAACTGGGAATGTGCCCTAAATCAACTTTGAACCACAAACAGCAGAAAGCCAGCAATTCGTGATTGCCTTCTGTCGTGTTCCTCAGCATCATTATCCCTCAGTGCCCTGTCAGCATCCAGTTGAAGCTTCTTGGACTACGTTTTGAGAGTAGCTCCACTTCAGTACAATGACTAATGTATCATCATGTTCAAACATGTACAATGTACATGTCATGTACATCCTCCGTCCCAACGCGCACGTCAGTGTCTCCGCGTCATGCAGTAGATAACCATTATCCTAGATGCTGCTGGCTGTCTCAGCGTCTGAGGGCTTCGGAAAAGTGTCTACCTTGATACTGCTCAGACACCTCTGGAATCTGAATAAAGAACATTGAATATCCATGCAGCTAATTGTAGCAACAGACGTGCTTCAAAATAGAGTTAAGAAGTACGTCGTTGGATTTGGGGATATACATGTACATGTACATGTACATGTACATGTAATACATTTACCTTTACAAGGTTGTTTCCTACGAAACAAAGAGTAAATACGCTCGGAGTTTATTATAGTCTTGACGAAACATGACACAAAACATGACACCTTCCCTCTTTCTCATTTCCGGCCATGAATTATCGCAGTATTCTTTTCGATTGTCCCTGTTAGTTGTACTTTGCCAAGAACTGAAATACTAACAAACGAAACAAAAAACAGTCTAAAAATAGTAAAATGATAATCACGAACAAATTCTAGAGAAAATGGTGATGGACAAAGAAATAACTATGAATATGATGGAAATGTAATGTGAAGAACAATAACAGGAACGATGTTATTTCTTTGTCCATCCCCACTTTCTCTAGAATTTGTTCTTGACATCTCAATAAAACCTTCGTGATGAATGCCTACAGCATAACGTACTTGTACTTGTACGTGTAGGTACGTGCCAATTCGGCACCATGCATTGCAGGTCAGCAGCCACATGTATGAGTATAGTCTGCTATTCTTTTTTGAATACATGCCTACTTGACACAACGTTTATTACAATAAGCAAAATGTGAGAACAGCAATGGACAAAGAACGTTACTTAACGCATTCAAGTACATGACGTATTGGTAAACAGAGCCAGGCAACAGTGGTCCAAAATAATCCAAACAGTATCATGTACACGTACATGACATTGTACATGTACATGTACATACAGCACCTGAAACCAAAGTATTTAGGTGAAAGTAACTAATCTACTTCGATCGTTCGCGCGAAACCTAGCATGAAACACATGCGTATGAAAGCATAAAGTGATAAACGCTATAATTACGCAACTGTATCGTGCACGTCTCACCCTGAGATGGCAGAACGCATGATACACATGCACCGATACATGATACATGATAGAAAATCTGCCCTACCATATTGGCACCTGCACCCGTACATGTGTGCATGTATTGATTTGAGAATGTTAAAAACTATAATTATCATACAACGTCGCTTTCAATCTGAATTGATGAATGCCGTGGGTATATCTGGGTACAGCGTGCAAAGTAACAGTTTACGTCGAAATCCAGTGCGCTGTGTCATACCAGTATCTGACACGAGTACAATGCATTATGAAAATGATGAATCGCCAAACAATAGCAAAATGGACGAACGATGGCACTACGTAAGAATTAGCTTGTCACCCTGACCATGCTGCAGCGTTCAGTACACCCTTTCCTTGTGTAGAGAATAATGATTGTCCTTCGAAGTACAGTAGCGGAGGTCGTCGTCGTAGACTCCGAACGGGCATTACTCATCGAAATAAAAATAGTGAACTTGCTTGATACATGCACATTGTATTAGTCATAATCCAGATCCGCAAATTACTACAGGTCATAATGTAATAACTAACAGATTGTCCAAGGCAAATCGAGCAGGTCATCTACATGTCTCTACACTGATCTATCGTTCACCGATACATGTAGTAAATACAATAGTAGTTATACAAAACCTTGATGGCATGGTTGCGATCTTGGGATGTCCGCCCTACATGTAGTTCAAAACCTTCGAGTAACTTGTGTGCTATACTTTGCAAACTGAGACACGGTACATGTACAAGTAATATCGAAGGGCTATACTGTTATACATGTACATGTAAATATACCAGGTCCAAGCCCAAATGGATCGTATCGCTGTTGCAGCATTCATGTACATAATATTATAATGATATTATACTTCCTAGTACTTGTACATGTAACAAACAGTCGCCTAGTTTGAGGTACTACATGTACATGTAGTAGCCCTTTGCCTTATCAACACCGCCATGCATGAAATAAGGTCCTAAGGAGACTGGATAACGGGATTGACTTCTTCTTCCACATGCGCAACTCATGATGTGCTTGTGGGCAGCCCACGCAGTAAGCATGGTAAGAGCGAGCTGCTCGTGATAACCTTTCCCAAGAGACGGCGTTAGTCCGCGTCAGCACCGGAAGAAACAGTAGCTGTTCGTTATGGACACATGCCGCTCGCAAACATACAGATGATTGCGTGCCTCCGGAAGCAGCAGCAGGTGTCCCTGAACGCCTTACCCCAGAGCTGGCCGGAACTGGACTTAGTCTTTGCCAGTCTGAACCTTGTCATTTTCACCCACTCAGACTCTTATTGACAGCACGTGTAAACAAATAATTAATAATTAATATCTATAATTGGATAATTGAAGGTGATCAAGTGATTAACGTAGTAAAACGTCAAAGGTGGACAGAATTCTACTGCATGATTTGTTTCCATTGAAGAGGTTTTGTGAGTAGCGATAACTGGGAACAAACTTGTTTGTGCGAAAACTGTGCATGTTTTTAGCAATGCGCCGACAGCGCCGTCCCTCCAACGAAACCAATCCACCCACTTCTGGGCATTATTTTTCAGGATAAAAAGTCATCTCAAAAGCACACCATGGCATAGGCCAATTCACGTACATGTACATGTACATGGCAGTATTATTGTACTATACATGTACCTTTACATTGCAACTAACGTTAACGTTACTTAGCAAGCGAGCATAGGGTATACAGGGCAGGCCACGGACAATAATAATTGTTGAGGCCCTCCTGTTCCACCATTAATACTAAGTCATAATGACTGATGCTATACTAGTAGTAGTAGTACATTGTACTACACGTACAGGAACATTATGACTTCACACGGTCGCAGACAAAGGTCGTATCTTCTGAGTTGACCATTCGTCTTTCGAAAGCGGGATTCGTCTTTTCTATGACTGTATGACTATGACCGTATGAGTAGTACGAACACTGCTGCTCACCACTAATGGCACTAATATTAGTAATAATAAACAGTAGTTTACAATGCACATGCACATGTACGTCACTGTATTTTCGCCGTGAAATACACGTACATGTCCATGACGGTGACTATGTACAATCATGTACATCATGTACGCTTACTGGTCATCAATACACCAACACTAGGCAACAGTCTGAATAGAGCAGCTCGTCTAAAAGTGCCGGGTTGGACTTCTGAATGGGTCGTTTCGTTTTGGCGGTGTCTCTACAGGAGAAGATCGATGGCTTATCACACCCACACCTTGCATCAGCAGTACCCACGCGTTTGTGCACTATCACGCGCAAACACAAATTCCGCACTTTGATAAGCGTACTTGCGGCTTCCCCCAACCAGTGTCTAAAACGTTCACGGTCACAGTTGATCAGTGTGACATTTCATTCCGAGACTAATAGGGATAATATTCTTATGACGAGGAATCCCGGAGTACATGCACATGATTGTAGAGCTACATGTTGAAGTACATGATCATGTAGGTGCACATACACATAATACATGTGTAATTACTATTGTGCATGAACATGCACAACCACATTGTACATGTCGACACCGCGTACCGGTCGTCATGTCACAATACACGTACCCGTGCAGCCTGAATCAGCCATCGTACTGTAGGTCTCACCACTCACCAGACGAAGAAACCCCCAAACAACTAAATAATTATTTTGACCTTGTATTCGACTTTACGTATTGCCGCAAATGCCATGGTACTGTACGAGTACATCACCGTCCTATCAGACGATACTGCATTGATCTTGTCCTGTGATAACAATGACACTATGTGAATGTTCCCTGAGCAAAAATGTAACAATTACATTGTTTTTAAAAAGGAAAAGGACATTTTATTTATGGCTCAACATCCGAGTTTCAAATTACATTGTTGCACTGAATTATTTTGTCCACAATGTGTGCACGTGAACACACACTTGGGTACATGATTGTACATTCTCCGTCAGAACCCCATGAAGCTACATGACATTGTACTACTACTATACAGTGTAGTACAGTATGTCCTTTCTGATTTTATTACACTATGGCAGTGTTCTTCGTAGATACCATGCTCATAGTCATACTCCTGCTCATCGCTGAAGCGATGATACTGATAGTGAACAAGCTATGTAACTGTTAGACCTAGCAACACTGAGTGTTACTTGTGCTGGGATTACACCATTCAACAGCAGCATGCAAGCTGCAGGTAGATACCAATACCGGTACATACGTGTACGTGTACGTGCCAAGCGCAAACACGATGTGCCACATCATGACTAACACCGTCTTGTACAGATGAGCTGCTGTCAGCAGGGCTGGAGGTCGAACGTCAGCAGTAATAATTTGGGCGTTAGGCTCCACTGAGTAACACTGAGTTGTGGTCTGATAGGTAACAGTATAGTTGCGACATTGACCCGCAAAACGTCTTTCGCGGTTGAAGAAACCTCGTTTCCGACAATGTGACTGAGCAAAGCTTAAAGGGGAAGTATACCCTAAAATCAAATTTTCACCAGTTGTAGTCTTCGGGGTGCTGAGTCGAATGGTCTTGGTCCGAGGAAGCTGAGACGCTCCCTTCCTACTTGAATCCCAATCGAACTCGCGCACTTCCACCGAAACTGGGTGACTGCGCCCTACTAGATGGGGATTTGTATGCAAAATGTCACTAAAAGCGCCATTTCGTTCTTATAAAAGCACGGATGACCGCGATTGGCCCATATGTTGTAGTCTTTTGGACGCTGAGTCGACTGGTTTTGGTCCGAAAAGGCTGCGATGCAGCGTTCCTCCTTTATTCCCAATCGAACATGGTTGAAGAAGCGGTCACGTGCTCCTGCGTACACCAGTCACCTGGTCACCGTGCCTGCAGGGTACAACTTACTAGCGTGTTTGACCTTTTTTGGGTGCAGTCCTGTCACTCGAGTTGAACTCGAGTTGAACCTTGGTGTGAAAGTTGTCGCCTGCTGGCGCGGTGACCAGGTGATTTGGGCACCCAGGAGCACGTGACCACTTGTTCAACCATGTTCGATTGGGAATAAAGGAGGAACGCCGCATCGCAGCCTTTTCGGACCAAAACCAGTCGACTCAGCATCCAAAAGACTACAACATATGGGCCAATCGCGGTCATCCGTGCTTTTATAAGAACGAAATGGCGCTTTTAGTGACATTTTGCATACAAATCCCCATCTAGTAGGGCGCAGTCACCCAGTTTCGGTGGAAGTGCGCGAGTTCGATTGGGATTCAAGTAGGAAGGGAGCGTCGCAGCTTCCTCGGACCAAGACCATTCGACTCAGCACCCAGAAGACTACAACTGGTGAAAATTTGATTTTAGGGTATACTTCCCCTTTAAGGGTCACTTCTCTTCTGCCTACAGTGTACATGAATAAAAATGTTTTGAGAAAGCGACACAGTTACTGACATGGTTATGATGCAATGGATGTGTGTGTACAGACGCAGTTTTTGCCATTGTTCAAAGTGAAACGTTTGCGTAATACTAGTAATAATGTGATGCAATCACAATCAGGTCAGAGCAACAGGCGCCATACAGGGTGGTGGTTTGGTGTGGCCGCTTTGTTCTCAGTCTTATCAGCAATGGTCAAAGGCGAAATTACATCTACATGTACATGTATACGCTTTTTTGGAGTTGAGAAGTGAAGTTTGCTAAAATTAATGTACAATGTACATGACTGTACATGTATGTGTAATAATTATACGAGGACTCTACTAAGGCTGTACTTTGTCGAAAGGCTTCAAACTTACTTGCTTACACGTCTACTGTCAACCGCTGAAGTTACTTGAGTGTTACCAAGAGTACAGTCATGTACATGTACATGTATGCTGTTAGTGTTATAGCAGGGCGGCTTGCTCCTAGATCCTACTGTTGATCAACAATAGAACTCCACTCCAGTGCGATGTGTTGCTCTTGACACTTGAGTCTTGTGTCGGTAAACATGGCTAGTGTAGCGTCTCTGACGTTCTCGCATCATGACATCATCAATTGTTTGCATGTACACGTCATATTTTCCTCATCATCACAAACACTGATTCACCATACTCTCGCACACATTGTAATACCTACTACACGTACTTCTCTACCATAATAATTACGTAATGTTTGGCTAGCATAGTTCCAATCCACATTACGACATCTTTTGATGTTACGCACTCCTCGCCTACAACGCTATTGTAGAAAAGTAGTCTTTACTCATCTCTTGTAAGTTCTGTTTGCATCCAAACACTTCTTCCAAACAGCACACGTCAGATATCTAACAAAACAACAAACTTCATTGCACAGTCTTCTATCACAATCTCTTTCCTATATAAACCTCCTTTCTCTTCACTTTCTTCATGACATTTAGTGTTCGCCAGTCTTGTAAAGATCTTGGAAACTAACACTCGTTGCACTGTATCTAGACTACTAAATTGGTGACCCCCGACGTGAGTAAAGTGCAATATGTCCAGCGACGATGGTTCTTCCGCTTCCGCCTCTGGAGCTTCAGCTGCCGCTAGCTCCTCCGCCCCGGCCCAAAACCAACCACTCGCCCGCAACGACCAACACGACGCACCGGACCGTCCGGTGTCTGCCATCACCTTCCGACTGCCGCAGTACTGGCCCGGCGATCCGCAGCTTTGGTTTGCACAGGCAGAAGCGCATTTTGCCAACCATCGCATCACCAACCCGCGGGCCAAGTATAATGTCGTCGTGAGTTCGCTGGCTCCTGAATACGCCGCTGAGATTCGGGACTTGCTCCTAGCGCCGCCAGCCGAGGAGCCGTACCAAGTCCTGAAAGAGGCGCTCACCGCACGCACACAAAAGTCCGATCAGGCACGGTTGCGTGAGCTACTCTCAACAGCCGACATCGGGGACAGCCGACCAAGTCGCGTCCTCCGACGCATGCAACAGCTTTTAGGCAGTAAGTCGCTAGACCCAACTATCCTGCGCGAGCTATTTGTACAGCGTTTGCCCGTGACGGTCCGCCTGATTCTGGCTGCAACACCTGCAAGCCTCAGCCTGGACGAACTTGCAGCGCTTGCTGACAAGGTGGTTGAAAGCACGTGCTCAACCCCACTCACCGGTACAAGTGTTCACGCTCTGAGTGAAGCCCCTAGCCCTGCTCGGTCTAGTACGTATACGGCCTTATCATGTAGATCTACAGCGTCCACAGATGCGGAACAGGCCTGCACCGCTGACAGGGCTGAGATGGCCCAGCTCCGAGCTGAACTCGCCAAGCTGACGTCCGCTGTGAATGTGATGACCCGTGACACCGGTGCCCCTTCCCAGCGTGGCCGCCAACGAGAGCGTAGTCCCGGGCCACCGTCACGCCACCCAAGTGCCTCCAGGTCTCCCGGCCGTGACAATCACGACGACCTTTGCTGGTATCACCGTGCGTTCGGTGCGAAGGCGAACAAATGCCGAGACCCCTGCCGATTCCTGTCGGGAAACGGGAAGGCCAGCCACTAGTCGCGACCGCTAGTGTGGTTGGCCCCTCGAATACCGCTACCGGTCGCCTACTATTCGTCAAGGATCGCTCCCAGTCCGTCGAGTTCCTTGTCGACACCGGCGCCGCCGTCAGTGTTCTTCCTCCGTCATTCGTAACTCTGTCTCGTCGTGTTCATCGCAATAGCCCTCGCCTCCGTGCAGCGAATCAGAGCAGCATCGCCACGTACGGTCAGCAGCTGCTAGATTTAGACTTAGGTCTCCGACGCACTTTCAAATGGGTCTTCGTCGTTGCTGACGTCAGCTATCCGATCCTGGGTGCGGATTTCCTTGGCCACTTCCAACTCACTGTCGACCTGGCCGCCAGATGTCTCCGGGACTCCACTACTCAACTTGCCGTTGTCGGATCCGCCTCGGATGTCAGCACCTCCGCTACCAACCTGCTGGACACTGATAGCCCTAGTGAGTATTCTGCCCTGCTGAGTGAGTTTCCTGACCTTGTCCGACCGACCACTGGTGACTCGCCTGTCAAGCACAATGTGACACACCGCATAGTCACAGATGGCCACCCCGTCCACGCTAAGCCTCGCCGTCTGGCACCCGACCGCCTTGCTGTCGCTAAGTGTGAGTTCCAACACATGTTAGATTTAGGCATTATTCGTCCCTCCTCGAGTGCATGGTCATCCCCTCTGCATATGGTGCCAAAGAAATCCGGTGACTGGCGACCCTGTGGTGATTACCGAGCCTTGAATGACTGCACGATCCCCGACCGCTATCCCATCCCGCATATTCAAGACTTTACGTCCCACCTGCATGACAAGATCATATTCTCTAAGATTGACCTCGTCCGTGCATACCACCACATTCCTGTGCACCCTGACGACATCCCGAAAACTGCCATCACCACCCCCTTTGGACTGTTTGAGTTTGTCCGCATGCCCTTTGGCCTTCGCAACGCAGCCCAGACATTCCAACGCTTCATTGACCAGGTAGTTTCAGACCTTCCCTTCTGCTTTGCATATCTGGATGACTTGCTCATTGCTAGCGCCTCACCCGCTGAACATATGGCCCACCTTCGCTGCATATTCTCCCGCCTTGCTTCACATGGCATCTTGATCAACGTCCGGAAGTCGCAGTTCGGCCAGGATGAGCTTGACTTCCTGGGACATCACGTGACTGCCTCAGGTATCCGACCTCTCGACGCTCGCATGACCGCCATTCGTGAATTCCCACAGCCAGCTAGTGTTCGTAAGCTCCGTGAGTTCATCGGCTTCGTCACGTTCTATCACCGATTTCAGCCACATCTTGCTGCTAAGCTCGCACCTCTGCACGCTATGCTTGAGAAACGCCACCGCACCAAAGGCGCGCTCGTCTGGTCCGACTCGGCCATCGCTGCTTTCAATGATGTCAAAGCTGCGTTCACTGAGGCCATCACACTTCACCATCCTCGCCCGGATGCCGCCTACAGCTTGATGGTCGACGCTTCAGACATTGCTGTTGGTGCCGTCCTCCAACAAGAGCTAGATGGTGAGTGTTATCCTGTTGCCTTCTTTTCACGCAAGTTAAAGCCTGCTGAGACACGCTACAGCACCTTCTGTCGAGAGCTCCTCGCTATTTACCTAGCCATTAAGCATTTCCGACACTTCCTGGAAGGGCGTGTCTTCCATGTGTGCACCGATCACAAGCCTCTGACACATGCCATCCACAGCCGTTCACAGACCCACAGCCCGCGTCAACAGCGCCATTTGTCGTACATTGCTGAGTTCACGACAGATATTCGTCATGTCAAGGGTTCTCAGAATGCTGCCGCTGATGCACTGTCACGATGCCACCTACCCGATGAGCCCGTCTCTGCCATCACTGCCATTGACACAGCTTCCTTTGCCGCCGCTCAACAAGATGATCCAGACTTGCCCAGTCCTGGTAAGGATCCATCCACTTCGCTATGCTGGCAATCTATAGCTCTGCCCATGACTGATCACTCGCTCATCTGTGACACCTCTACTGCGTCTGCCCGCCCGTATGTACCTGCCAAGCTGCGCCGTGCTGTTTTCAATTCGCTTCACGGCCTCTCCCACCCTGGTACCCGCGCTACCAGGCACCTGATTACAGCTCGCTACGTCTGGCCCGCGATGAACAAGGATATTAGTGAGTGGTGTCGTTCCTGCCACGCTTGTCAGCAGTCTAAAGTTCAGCGCCACACCACATCTCCCGTGAGTGCATTCAAGCAACCTGATGCCCGTTTCTCCCATGTCCATGTCGACATCGTAGGCCCGCTTCCATCTTCTAGTGAGTCTCGCTACCTCTTGACGATGGTAGATCGCTTTACTCGCTGGCCCGAAGCAGTACCTATTCCCGACATTACAGCCGAAACCGTCGCTCGCCAGTTTGTTGCCACCTGGGTCGCCCGATTTGGTGTTCCCACTGTGCTCACAACCGACCGAGGTGCCCAATTTGAGTCATCCCTGTGGTCATCGCTCATGTCACTACTTGGCACATCTCGCATTCGTACAACGGCTTACCACCCTGCTGCCAACGGCATGGTAGAGCGCTTTCACAGACAACTGAAAGCTGCACTCCGAGCTTCCGACAATCCACAGCGCTGGACGGAACATCTGCCACTAGTCCTGCTCGGCATTCGCTCCTCCCTGAAGGCTGACCTCAACTGCTCAGTTGCAGAAATGGTCTACGGTTGCCACCTCCGCCTGCCAAGTGATTTCCTCACTGACGAGCCTGAGCCATTTCCGGATCCGACGTCCTATGTCAGCCGCCTCAAACAAGCCATGTCCGAGCTCCGCCCTACACAACCCCGCAAGCCACCCACCCAGCATCCGTTCATTCCAGCTGACCTCTCGACATGCTCTCATGTCTTCATTCGCACAGATGCAACACGAACGCCCCTCCAACGTCCTTACACTGGTCCACACCGAGTCCTGGAACGTCATGATAAGTACTTCCGCCTCGACCTCAACGGCCGCTCCGACACAGTATCCATCGACCGACTCAAACCCGCATTCCATGACAACCAGTCTGTCGACCATTGCCATCCGACCAAGCCGACGCCATCGCTCGCATTCGACGTGCCTCCGCCACGCCAAACACGAGCTGGTCGTCAAGTCAGATTTCCCGCCTATTTCTGACACTCTCTCGCTTATCCCATTTGCTTGCTCTCACTTTATCGCGCTAGTTATCGCTCATTACTCATTCACTAGGAGGGGAGCTCTGTAGCGTCTCTGACGTTCTCGCATCATGACATCATCAATTGTTTGCATGTACACGTCATATTTTCCTCATCATCACAAACACTGATTCACCATACTCTCGCACACATTGTAATACCTACTACACGTACTTCTCTACCATAATAATTACGTAATGTTTGGCTAGCATAGTTCCAATCCACATTACGACATCTTTTGATGTTACGCACTCCTCGCCTACAACGCTATTGTAGAAAAGTAGTCTTTACTCATCTCTTGTAAGTTCTGTTTGCATCCAAACACTTCTTCCAAACAGCACACGTCAGATATCTAACAAAACAACAAACTTCATTGCACAGTCTTCTATCACAATCTCTTTCCTATATAAACCTCCTTTCTCTTCACTTTCTTCATGACATTTAGTGTTCGCCAGTCTTGTAAAGATCTTGGAAACTAACACTCGTTGCACTGTATCTAGACTACTAAACTAGCATTGAGACAGAATATATAAACTGATGATCAATGTGTAGAACTCTATCCTGATGTTGTCAGGTTTTGCACGCAATAATAGCACAGCACATCTCACAAGCTAGGGGCCTGCCCGAAAACAATCAGTGGCTAGACATTTCCAAAATACATGTTTCATTCGTGTTGGGTTTAACTATTCACTATACTGATACATGTTGATGATTGTCCCTCGCTTTGCCCGTACAAGAGGCCTTTTCCACCAAATTACATGTTGAATTGGCTTTTGATGTGCGCGTTCAATTACGGCTCGAATCGAATCAATTAGCCAGGTCTTGCGCATTGCCACTGGAGGTAGTCGTGACAGGTGTTGACTGTATTTCAGTCGCATGGCTAGACGGCGCACATCCTCCCCATGGCCATGTCTAAAACAACGTCTGAAATCCTCAGTGCATACACATAATGTCATTGATTTGGTCTGCTGTCGGTAACAGCACTCGCCCGGACTGTCAGCTGCTGGCAAAACACATTCTGTTTGTAGTGGAGGTCGATGGCAACTAATACGTGTACAATAGGGTATGATTACGAACCGCGACGTTTTCAAAAGAAAAGAAACGAGGCGTCAGACAGCTGTCCAGGACTTGTAGGACACGCTTCGCTCAGCTAACCTGGAGAGGTTCAAACGTGTTCCGGCACAGGGCTCCTGGAGTGCTCAGCTGTCAACCAACCGTCCACTCTGTGGAGAGTCAGATACACCGACCCTTCGCCATACATGAACTTCTTGTATCGTACGCCGAATCATGTACATGTACAATGTACATAAGTCATTGTACTTTGTAGCAATACACGCAGTACCGCTTCTTCCGTTGAATACTAATCATTAATTTTATCATGCTTTGTATTGATTTCGATCAAGGCCAGGGAGAGTACAATAGTATCGAGCATTTCAATTTTCTACTTCGAGCCAGAATACTGCAGAACAGTAACAACGGTAACCACGGGTAATTAGTACTTTGATTTAAAAAATAGAAGAACAACACGAGAACGCTGGCGGCGAACCACAGAGACAGATACATCAGTAATAAATAAAATTTTACTGTTAGTAAAACATGCTATAAAGACGCGCTTGGCTATTTTCATGGCCAGTCGTTATGTCGCCTTCCCTGTGCGCGTGTGTGTGTGCGCGCATGTGTGTAATTATTTGTGTGGATCGAAATGCCACTGGACGGTGAAATAAAATAAAATAAAATAGAATAATAAAATTTAATGCTGAGTTGCAAGTAAATAAAAAAAATACTAATTATTTACATGTAGTACATAATGACATTGTAATTTTGTAGTACTGTTGCACATGCGGTCCTGCACAGCTCAGATTATGACGCACTTAGACATCTGTAGCTGGATCGCTGGCACAGGCACAGACGCAGTCACTGCAGCCATGATCAATCCCATGGGAGGATCAGGCACCACGCGCAGTCTCATCCACATTCACCTGCCCTTCTCTTCGTTTCGTTGCGGGAGGTTTTCTCCGTGTGCTTTCGGTTGTCAGCAACTGGCACTTTCAAAAGCACGTGAAACAACACAGCTCTGCATGAGGTGCGAAAATCACGTGGACAGCAAAAGATGGAAAAATCCATCAACGGGACTCGGTATTAGAACCATACTCCAACGATATACATGTACATTGTACATCTAGCAGTATTCAATAATGATTATAAAGACACACACACGCGCACATACACACACGGGCACACACACACATACACACACACGCACACACACATACACACACACACACACACACACACACACACACACACACAAAGCACAAAGCACCACACTAGGTGTGTGAGAGATGGAGAACTCGACGCTAGAATTACATAGAACTAAAAAGACTGTGTCATGGACAAAACAACTCGTCATCTACCATCATCATAATTCCGTCTCAGTTCCGCAGTGCTTGGACTCCGACTTCCGCAACAGCACCTGCTGGTCTTGCGTCCATGCCTTTGCCATTCACAAAGTCCAACTCTGGTGCCGCGTTGGCGTGTACATCTGGTCATTTCCCCTGGCTCTGTGGAGCCAATAGCCTTGCTGATACAATGTAGGGCTTTCTCCAACCAATTAGGCACGTCAAATACTTAACTACTAGTACATACATCACTAGTAGTAGTTTGCGTGGTTGCGTGCCCAGAACCCCACCCGCCTGGCATTTGGCCATACAGTATCTGCACACAGCACTCTCCAGTCCTCATCATTACTATAGGTGTGCCCAGCAAGGGGCCAAACATTCTCCAGCTTGAATGTGGATCAATATAGATAGAATATCTGTCAATGGTATTGGTAGTAAAACTTGTAAAGGAGTCAGGATTTTTCAAGGTCGATATGTTATTATTATAGTGGCAACAAAACGGAACATCCAAGATATGAAGTAATGAGTTGTTCACATAGTCTAGAACGGAATAATTCAATTTACAAGACCATGTTTCGCGATGGAGAAGCATAGAAATGAATCTATAGTATAGGCAGAATTCAGTGTGGGTAGAGTGCCGGTTTGTTAGGATAGTTCAAGAATAGGATCCAGCAAACCAGTGGCTTGTTTACAGGGCTGTACATCTCGCCTTGGTCTGCGGGGCCTCAACAAGCTCCTTGAGTACGGTCTTAGTGACTGTATTCTCAGTGATCTCAGCCGGTGTGCGTCCGAATGCATCTCGGTGTTGCAGATCAGCGCCGGCCTTGCTGAGCAGGCGCAGAATACGATGATGGCCGCTGATGGCTGCAGCGTGCACTGGTGTCCAGTCATCTTTGTCTGGCTGGTTGGGAAACGCGCCATGCGCCAGAAGCAACTCGACGCAATCTGTCGCACCGGAGAAGCAGCACAAATGTAGCGGGGTGATTCCCTGATGGTTGGCCCGGTTCACACCCAACTCCTCGGGTTCACGTAGAGCGCTGATGTCGAGATCCTCCAGGATAGCTTGCAGCTCTCCGAATCTGCCCTGTTGTACCGCAGTCCACATGAGCACGCTCGGATGGAAGGTCAGCGAACGCTTCGGTCTGGAGGTTGTGTGGGTTTTCCTCTTCAGGATGCTACGGGGTGACTGTGCTGAGGCGCTGGAGGAGTCGCTTGCTGGTGCAATGTCGGACGAACGAGACTCCAGAGACTCAGTGGATGTGTCAGATGTTAGCGAGGAAAACGAGGAGTCGGAGCAGATTGATGTCCGCTCACCGAATCCGGTCATGGGGAGCAAGTCACCAGTGGATCTGCACATGATGCAGGAACCAGTTGTGGGAGATGCGCAGGGGCTTACAGAATCATCCACAGGACCCATGTTGTTCTTGAAGAAGAAGAAGTCGTTTGTTACCAACTTTCGAAAAGGCTTGGGAGTAGTTTACTCGAAATACCTTGCAACGCAAATTAGAACTGTTTGATTATTCGCCGCGTAGTTTGTCAGCTTTTATACTCTCTGGCGTGTCGCCCTCCCACATGGTCCGCATGTTGATCTTGAGTGCCTGTGAGATCTGAAGAGCTAGCTGGGCATGCGGTGCATGCAGTCATCTTCGCGATCTCCCCATGGCCCACTGCATGCACTGACCGATGAGTGACAGGTTGCATGATATCCGCGTGGCTGCTGCCTAGCCGGACTCACACTCGCCGCCTCGGGCTCCGACCACCTGAGCCTATCATGATCAGCGCTGGTCTGTACTGCTGCTGCACTCCCAGGGAGGCCTGTCTGTGTGCATGCACGGATGGTCATGAATGGCAGTCACGCTCAGTGAGCTGATACAAGAGGTCCGGTGCAAGAACACTGTGGCCAGGCGGGTCCACTCAGTATCACTTCGCGTAGGCTTCAGTGACTCATTTCAGAATCAGAGCCTCTGCCAGTCTGCCTCCGCTGATCGATGCCCCAGATCAGACCGAAGCGCACCTTCCCTGCATGTCCAATCCAGTTTATCGTGAATTTCTGTCGCCGAGTTAGGTGTCAGGGCCGAGATGCATCGCGCTCTGCAGCAAGTTCATGTCACCCGACTGCACAGCGAACGCTGGACATGGGCAAAGTTGCCAATAGCAATCACTCCAGGTGCTAGGTGAACGATTCTGTTCAGCTAGCACTTGTGAAGCAATCCCCCAAGCGACTTCGTGCCAAGGTACAACAAAGTGGAAATCCCACTGCATTGGAATGTTTACACTCGACTTTAGAATTCACTGCAAGTGTCCCTGGCTGTGGCAACAACAATCAATCCCCTTTGAGTAAATCTTTTCTATAGCCTAATTGTTGATCTACAATACCTATTATATGTAGCTGTTACGGTTTTATAACACCAGTGCTAACAGTGGTCACAGGGATATAACCATTTGCAGCGTCCAGTAGTGAGCAAACACACACGCATTCAGCACCATCCGTGGCGTGCATCTACATGTAAAAAGGAACCCATTCTTGTTGAGAAGATCACTCCCAGAATCAACACGCGTTTTCGATAAATTCCGCTTCCTTCTCCTCTCCCTCCACAAATAGGTGATAATCTCACCAGGTTAGAAGCGCTCCCTGCAACCCCCATTGCAGCCAGAACTTCGCTCATACGCCTCAGCCCTCAGGCCTGGTGTTCGAATACTTCCAAGCACCACTGGATGTGAATATGGGTGCGAGTGTTTTAAACTGAAACAAGTAATTTACATGTACGTGTAGTTGTGATATGTGGTCTTACACGGCGCACTGACCCGGAATGAACTCTGTGGCCATCTGTCTCCAACATGATCGACACAATTCGGATTGGCTTCCTTCCAGTTAGCAATAAAGTCATGTACATGTACATGTACATGTACATTCTGGCTTTTCAATACTGTAATGCATGCAATTGGAGAATGGCTCACAAAACTACCCTCGCTATTCCGATATACTAGTATTCATGTATACAGTAGGGTTACCTGTACAAGTACAAGTACAACAGAGAGGTTCCAGGCTGTCCAAGAGAGTGCTCAATACCGAGTGGTAGAGCTGGTTCAAACAATAGGAGGACAGAGGAAGTGTTTTTACTCAGAGTTTCACGCACTAAGCGAGCATCAGAAAACACTGTTTTCTGATGCTCGCTTAGTGCGTGAAACTCTGAGTAAAAACACTTCCTCTGTCCTCCTATTGTTTGCAAGTACAAGTACATGTATACAGCCTTAAAAGTCGTGTTTTATTACAGCGTGATTTGTGAACCAAAGCAATGTTACTTTTAGTATAAGTACATGTATACGAATTGTGTAATCCAGGGATAGCTTGCTGTTATTCTTGAATATTTGTCGCGTGTCGGCCGGTTCCAGTTGTGCCGCAAAACTATGGCATGGCTCACAACATTGCCCATGGTGTCACTGCACAAGGGACTTGGCTGTTGACTGCCAAGAACCAAACTGTCCACAGCACATAAGCCATAACGTGCCCTCCATGGATATGAGATCACTATGGCATAATGCGTCTGACACTGCAAAGCCACACGCCTAGTTTGTCATACAGATGACACAGCGCACCTGTTTCACACAATACTGCTATCGAGCTTGTTTATTTCAGAGCTGTCCAAAACTGGTTGGCGAGTGCTTGTGCGAATCTCCTTGGAGGAACTTGATTAGAAGTAGAACTACGAAAATCGAGAATCACGGATCGAGAGAGCCTACTTTCTACTATAGAGGGTGCAGCGACATTACATCCTAAGGCTAAAGATGTGACAACTCCTCGAAAGGTGGTATTCGAGAACGTCACATCTTGTTTGGTCTGTTAAAAAATTAAGAACCATTGCTGGATGGATGCAGAAACTGCATTGTGGAGCTCGCACATTCAGAATCCACTTGCAGATTCTAGCTAAGCGCAATGACTACAACCATGTACCGTCATGTAAATTGTACATGATTGTAGAAGTAAGACTTGGTGATGATCAGGTCAGGTCGAGGGTAATCAAGGAATATTTACAATTATTTCCTCTCAGCAAGGATCAAAACTGCAACGGCACAAGCGTGGTTATACCCTCTACATGTACCGCTAGTATCCCACCCATGACCATGATGACTCCTTAGGTCTGAACTGATCTACGCACACGTTGTACCATTATCATGCTGGAAGTAACAGTAACTAGTGTAGTTACTTTGAAGAAAGTACAAACCCACTAGGGCAACATGCACATTCTAGACTGTATGCACATCATCAAACTCGTTTCCCTGTAATTTGAGCTGCTGAAATGTACATGTAGGTAGTTTTGTCGCTGACATCCAAATCAACTCAGCTGTGACATACAGGAATGAGAGGATGAGGTTATAATGGCAATGGCGATTCGAACATTCACCGTTCCACTGGGTTAGATTAATACTTCAGTGCGAGCAATTATTATCGTTCAACCAGCCAATTGAAAACTGAAGTGTTCGATGTATTGTCCTGAGAGTGATTACTAGTATCTCGGATCACTGTATCATACAGGAAGGCGTTGTCACTAATGTCAGTGTAGTAATGAACGTACTCTGCATGAGGGTGCCTGGGGAATGATCTACTACTAGTCTAGTACCTGAGACAACTAACTGTTACTGAATGTAATTACTATCAGCATACGGCGTAGTCCTGACTCCTGTGCAATCACTCACGGTGTGCTTAGCATTGACGTCGTAGTGAAGCACACACCCTGTCCCACATACATGTACTACTGAGTTGCCACATGCACACGGCTGGAAAAGGCACTTTTCAACATGTGGAGACTGGAGACATTAATGTCAATGATGCCTTGCGGTGGACATAAGGGTACGTTTACAGTGAGTTCGTATGAAGAGCTAAGCACTTGACTTAGCAAGGATGTTCCAAGTGACGCAAAGTGTGCCCACCATCCACTTCAAGATCAGCCCTCCATCCAACTGTAACGTGTGCCCACAACGGCACAAATGCTCTGCTCCAGAAGGATGCCCCAGTGAACGCCTAGGCAAACATGCCCACGTAAGAGATACATGCACATGATTGTATATACTGAAGTACGTGCACTTGTGCAGCTTTAGTGGACCATGACCATGTTTCCCCATCCCCGCATACAGCTGACCAGCCCCCAACCATCCCTGCAGTCATAACCTCTCCGAGCATTAGTTCAAGAGGCTTTTCATGATTAGTTCTAGCAAGAGTGAACTCTGCCATAGTTCATTGCCTTCATGATTATATCTTACTGCGCTATTCTTGGCGATTGGTTGGGCTTCATTTGATTTTCAATACCAAAATTCATGTACATGTACATGACTGTACATTTAAACAGGGTTCTGGCTGATGCAGATCGAGCAAGCGACACACACTGACAATCGATACCCACAAAGGCGAATTGGACGTTGGCTATCTAAGTTTGCACTGTTCCCTCAATGACTGCTGGTAAGAGTACCATCATGTACATGTACATGTAGATCTACAGTTCTCTCGCGACACGACCTTCTGCTTCAGGGCGGACACAGTACAGTGACACAGGTCTCCGTTGAAATATCATTCTGGAGGTGGACACGTACATATACATATACCGCCGGTACAACTACCATTATACACATGTACTGTAGTTCTGAAGTGAAGCAACCATCTGCCCGGTGTCACTATTCCGACTGTTACATGTGAAGCCGAGACCTCTGGTCGGCTGAGCTTAATCAATAATAATGGGCCCCACCACCATACTCCATGATTCACCCCAGTGTCTGGAGATACATGTACATGTACATGTACAGTGTATGTGGATTTTGTAGACAAAAATAGAAAAACAATTCAAACATGCTTGGGAAACACAACCAGACATCTCGGGAGACACATTATCTGAACGGTTTTGCAACACTGCGATTCGAGACACAATAATTGGAAGTTCAGTAGATGTACCACGGACACGCCCTAACATCAAAACAAGATGGCGAAGGACTGTGCCTCGTCAGCTGGCAATTCATGTATATGTACATGTATACATGTACTAGTACATGTATACATGTAGATTTCACATTTTTCGTTTCAAGTTTCCAACGATTTACTAAAAAAATTATCATTCCATCTTCAATCCTTCACTTACATCGTCGACAATTGCTGGTATGCACAGGGAGAAGACGGTAGAATATAATGTACCTGTACATGTACATGTTGTACCAGCCAGCCATCTTGACATTCCTATCCATTTGGTGAAAGGAAAACCCAAGTGGGAGAAACGCATTTTTGATCCGACAAAGAGTCCAGTGTCCATCCGTTCGATGACGTCCATGGCAACCGCGAGCATACCGTAAAGGCACCTGTATGTACCATAATCGCTCTACAGTCTACACGCACTGCCTACATGTAAGCATAGGGAATGTTTAAAAGTGCTTTGATGGAGCCATTAATGTAGGAAAGGTTGTAACGTCGCAGATGATTGCGAGCTATGGACCGCGGGGAGGACGCAGGTGCTGGGTCACACAGTATTGCGCACTGCGTGTCGGAATGGCACACGGTATCATCCCTGGTGGCCATTTACCCACGATGTCATGAGCTAGGATGTTTGTCACTCACCTACATGTAGATCTACAGTACTATGGAATTGAACCAGCTGAAGTGTGATCTTATCGCCCTTTTCATACTCCTTTCAAACCAGCTCTTGTAGCCCGAAGTACAGTACATGTAACACTGAATAGTGAATACACAAGTCTCCTGTACGGACAAAAGAAATACAATGGATGAAAATGCAATACAAATGTAAACCAGTATTAAAAGGAAGGATATGTAACCCAAAAGAAAAACACTCGGGTGGAGAGCCAAGGATTACTTTATAAGAAGAAATGAGGACCAAGGAACTACAGGTGATGCTAGAGCTGATTGCCAGTTCGGTGCAGAATGTCCGTACCGTTGGTCAGTGTCGTGCAATGTTATCGCATGAGCTGATTGTATTTGTAAAGTAACTGGTGGTGCTAGTGGAAATTATTGCGTAACTAGGCTTGTAGTTCCTTGGTCTTCATTTCTTCCTATGAAAGAGAATAATGTGTGATTAACACTATTATAATTATTATGTGAAGTACATGCATATGTACTCCGTGGCTACTGAAGTCCCACCTCGTGGATATCAACAGCCCCCGTGGCCTGGCACTACCACGTCGAGCGAACGTTGCACTATTGTGAACGCGGTTCTGCATCACTTTTGGAGTATCGCCTTCAGTCCTATTTCCATGTATTTCCTGCACGTAAAATCCACACAACGGCACCGAAAAAGATTCAAATTCATGTTTACCAATAGCAATAAGTTGGTGAGCAGTGCTACTCATACCCGCGCTTCATTCAGACTTGTTTCTCTTTGCCTCCCTCTAGTGTTTGTCTGGACTTCAATTTTGGCTTTACGAACACGTCCTGTTGTTGTGTGTCCGTGTGCCCGCTCCCGAAGTAGGGGCGGGTTTGCAACTATCGTGTCCGACGACGTCTAAAGATAGAAATGTGCTGACGTTCCTCATTACTATACTCTGCACTAATCAGACCATGGCTTGTTTACAGGCTAAAGTCAGAGAAGGAGTCGTCCGTCCCGGCGATGGGATGCCCAGGGTTGCTAAGGGCAGCCAAACAGGACCTACTACTTTCCTACATCGTACCACTTGATGAAGCCAGTCGGAAATCTGCCTGCAAATGTCAATCTCTCACGCTGACGGCGTATCGCCCAACAGCAGGTACGTGTGTGGATACGATTTGTTTGCTCCGCTGAAACGAATTATAGGAATCAGAACCGAGCTCCTCATGAAACCCCGACACTGGGTCCTTAAAGACGCACTCCAAATCAGAGCCGGTACTTGAGGAGCTCAATGCTTAGTGTCGTAGCCCTTGAAACGGAATGCTAATCCCGATTTGGAAGCTGTGGCACCAAATCACAGAAAATTACTTAAGTACATGTAGGATGTACGGTATCGTGTACGTGTTAGCTCATCGAAAGGGTCCTAGACGTCTTTCCTGACAGCTGCAAGCTGCAGTCAAACGAAAGGGAAACCATCTTAAGCCGCCCAAGGTGTTGCCACAGCCTTTCAACACCGGAACGGGCAAGTCATTCTAAGAATGTTGGAGTGCCAGCTCGCAATCAAAGTCTCAGCGTGCTCTCCACATTCTCACAGTCAGAATTGGGAGAAAGCTCTTGAATTGACGGATTGGACAATGGTAATTGCTCACTCTCAGCACTAAGCTCGTTTGGCTGCTTGTCAGAAGGTGGCCATCCATTGGATATGGAAGCTGGATGTCAGAGTTGTGCTACATGTATTTCCTACAGGAAAAGCGCACATCAAATTGGCATACAACCAAGTAGGCCCGGCAAGCCCATTTAAGATCAACCTGGCTTAGTGGAACTCAGCAGGAATGGACAATAGTGTTGGCGGGATACGAATTGTGGAAATTCGAGTACATGTATCTACATGTACATGTATGTTTATACTGGTTAGTTACATGTATTATTATACAATTATGTTCTGAACATTATCAAAGCGTTTTCAGACCATCATTCTAATTTCTACTTTTGATTCACTAGAAACAGTCTTTAGTCTCTTGATGATTGAGAATTTTTTTATTCTTTTGAAATGCATGTCGTACTATTCACTACAATATACTTATTTCAGTGTACTCAGCCATCAGACGGACAGAGTGCTTCGATCAGGGGCGCTTCACTTACAGTTCTGAAATGTTTACAATCGTGTTTGTTTTTCATCTGTTTATGGCAATATTGACACCTCCAGCGCATAGCTTTAGGAAACTTGCCACTTCCACAAACAACATGGCAGATCCGGTATGGTGCTTGATTCCCTGGCTCCTCTATTTCATGTGTTGGCGTGGCATGAGTCATGACACTATTTACTTCTCTCGTATTGGTCACATCTTTACGTACGTGAGAGTTTGAGAGAGTAACATTATGATACTCTTGCAAAGACTTGATCTTGACGATATAATATTTCTTCTGCTTTTCTCTTACCAATTTTTTTCTACTTTTCTCTTACCAATTTTCCCATCCCACGTACATTTTGTATTTCATCACTTAAGCGAAAACAAGAAACCCGCTCGACTGGCGAACAATACAAATACAAATGCAAAATTGTAGTTCTTAGAGTAGTTGTAGGGATAGTTCTGGTAAGGCCCGATTAGCCTCATCCATGCATTTACCTGTTGAGCCTGTCTACATGTAGATTGTACATGTTCGGGCCGACTGCAGTTTGTCACGATTGTCTTGAAAACAGGAAAGCAAACCAAGTCCAGGCAATGTATTTAGACTTAGAGAAGATAAAATGAAATATTCAGCAGTTTGAACGAATGAAAAGGGAAACAATGTGAAGAAGAGGTTGGTGCGACTTCGGCGATAGTAGGGGAAGAGTGTGTTGCTCCCTACATGAGAGCAAGAGGGAAACATTCTTAATTTTTAATTTTAAAAAATATAAGATATTGTGATGATCCATTCTGACATCTTGACTCTTGAGTGTATCCAGATTGTTAAAAACATACTGTACAGTCATGTACATGTAAAATGTACATGACTGTACAGACAGTATTGGTAGCTCACATGCAGCAATAATTGTACTGTTACATGGACACGATGTGCAGGATTGACATGTCGACTTGTACATGTATTTCTGTGTACCCTGTCCATGCTTCACTCCTGTGGGTGAACAGTACATTTGACTGTTCATGCATTTTTACTTGTGCCTCCTGCAGTGGTGGGATCACATGCATGGCAGTGCGGGTGATACTTTTATGCTTTAGAAAAAGGTGCATTCCGGTGTATGTCCGGGCAATGTACCTTGGCATGATCAACCGCATTACATGGATAGCCAGTCAATGGAGATGTCTACGGAGCTGGAGGTCTTCCTAGCATATTTGAAACATCTGATGTTGATTGTGTTCAGCTACAGCCTACACGAGAGATACAAGTCAAGCAACAGCCCCTGGCTACAGCTCAAAAACTATAAGCCCACCAACCGCCATGCTCTTTATTGGCATCACCACACTGGCTGTTTTTTCTTGTCACCGAAGGCTTCGCAGGGACAGCGCGCTCACGTGTAGGTGCTTGCGGGTGTAATTTGAGCTCTGTCTGTGAGAGACTCATCGAGGCCTAAGGGCTTTGGAAGTTGGTCACCGTGCTATGCTGGCTGACAATACACGGGCCCCGGGTTCAGTTCGTGATCTGAGGGAAGAAGGCCTGCCCGGGATCGCAAGCAGTACAGTGGGCACCAGTAGGCAATCTCCGCGTGGGTCAGCTATCATCGAACAGCAGAGGACGGGATTTACCAGTCGAAATAATGGAAGCAGGCCCACACTTACACCCGAACTCACTGTAATTACTTACTAGTAGTATGCTAATACTACCCCATGATCACCCCCGCACGGATACCCCACGGTGCGGCGTGTACAGATACAAACTTTGTTTTACTCTCCACATTATACATGTACATGTACCTGCACTTGAACTCAACATATCACCGCATATGATCGGATGACGATACATCTTCTTCAAAGTTAACATACTGTATATCACCTTATTTTCGGTGTTGTAAAATTTCGGTAAAAGCCAACCCCTGACCTTTCGGTGTAAGGATAAATTCGGTATGCATGGCACCAAAAAAAAAAAAAAAAAAAAAAAAAAAAAAACGCTCTTGCACTAATATCTCCGCCAAGGCCAAAAGGCTCCACATATGCATACATGTTATGTATGTACAATGTACTACCGGTATACCAGTATACAAGTAAGTTACAACTACACATGTAGTTGATTTTTTTAATTTGACAGTGATTTTCATGATGTTTACATATTTTGGTATTTCGGAAAATTTAGGTGTAATGTTAAATTAGGTGATCCAGGACCAGTACCGAAGTTACCGAAATTTAAATTACACTGAAATAAAGGTGTTATACAGTATGCGTGAACTCTCTTCTGTATGCAGTATGCATGTCCATGTACATGTAGGTCCGTGAGAAAGAGTAAGTCCGAGTGTGGGGAACACGATTGTTCGTCGCCTATCACAGCTCATCGGACTCTGACAATCCATCTTCTCGACAGGTCGGTGTCGATAAGATGTCAAACCACAGGTGGAGGATGTCGACAGGTTCAGTGCGTGGTGTGGCTAATACTAATACGGTATCCGTGGGCTGCCAGCTACATGTACAATCATGTACATGTACATGCACCCTACTAGTATTTGCAAAGCTGACGCTCCTGAGAAGCTGCAGGTTCTCTGCATGGCGCGATGGGATTGCGTTGGAACGCGTGAAAATTCTCGCACCGGATTGCCCGCATATTGCCAATTGCCCCGCTGATGACACTGGTTTGACAATTGCCTGATGACATTGGGACTTCACACGTCCTTGCAACTAGCTTTAGGTGTTGTAAACTTGTATGTACATTGCCAATGGTCAGGAGCGTACTCCCAGACTCCTCCTGGGATCTAGGCGAGGTATTGCCTCCCACGCATTCTCATGGTAACGGACACGCATTATCCATGGTGCTAGGGACCGGCGGATTCTGCTCGAAATTTGTCGAAAAGCAGTGAAATTGGCAGAACCATACAAACCTTATGGCAGGCAATTCCTCGAATTCTGCTCCATTTTTATATCCACATACCAAACATGCATGAAACTTACCAGAAAAAGTGCCGAAATCTGCCAATTTTTCTGCCGGCAGAATCCGCCGGACCCTAAAATTGGTGACGCACCTCCATCTCTACCCCAGGCCCAGGCTTTACCCTACACTACGGTGACTACATCAGTACCACATTTGTACATGTATTGAAGTTGTGTCCATTAGTAGCGCTGCCCATGACGCTGGTAAGGATGGTGGAGTAAGTGTGGGTCGTCCCTTGCAAGGACCCATGGGCAGGCTAAGAAGCACCGAAGAGCCGCGCATACTGCGTAGCCATGATGACCGCGTATACATGTAGGTAGACTCCGCTGAGTCTACTAGGTACATGTACATGTAGACTGAGTGAGTAGCATAACATTAAACCATCGGTATTAATGGTCACCTCCCGTCGTCAATAGCTGCAACCCATTCATCATTGTTTTGAAGTATTCTACTTGTGTCAGGCATAACTCACTGCCCTCCCACTACAATGGACATCTTCGGACCACAAAGACGCCGATTCCCTTTCTCCTCGCAGACAGGCGGTCGTAGGTTAGCCAAACTTTACGAAAAGAAGGCGAATCATCGACATGCAGGTTTTCTTGCTGGTCATCCCTACCTGTTTCATACTCCATTAATATGATTTGGTGAATCACGATCTGCTGCTTATCGTGTCCTTCTATTATTACCAAACACATCGGTTCTCTCATTCTGGACGGGGGAGACTGGCACCCTCCAGCGATTCAAACACTATGCTCACACTAACATTCTATGTAGACACTATGCAGACCGGTGCAAATTTTTGCGTGAATCCGAGACTTTCTCAATCGGAGATCTGCATATCATGTATGGATGGTTACTGCACTCTCAGGGAGTGTTTGGTTGGTAGCCACAAAGTTTAAAGGTGATTCTGGTAGATGGGGCTACATGTAAGTTCTATTAATTATTGGTATTTGGTATTGATTTATTTGAATTCGGTATCTCAACAGTACAATGTACAACTTGGAAAGATCCGAATGACATAGATACATAAACATAAAATTCTATCAGAATATCTCCGTGGTCACATGAAGCCAAGCACTATATCCAGTTAGTTGCTAATACGGTATCCGTGGGCTGGCTGCTAGTAGCACATGCACCCTATTTGCTAAGCCGACGCTCCTGAGAAGCAGCAGGTTCACTGTATGGCGCGATGGGATTGCACTGGAACGCTTACAAATTACCAACACCGGGCCCGTATTGCAAGTCATCCATACCGCCTCAAACGCGACAGCTATTCATGTCCGAAATTCACACAGGAATTGCGCGTGGTGTTCATCGAGAAGCAAAACATGGTTTCTTATCCACTCTGACTCATTTCCCAAAGCAGTACGCGTTGGATTAAACGCTCTTTCATCGTGCAGCAAGTAAATTGAAGCATGAGCACGTATTCCAGCACTCTCTTGCAACCATCACTAGTACTCAGACACTAGTCATGATTATGTAAGTTTTCGTTACACAAGAGAGAGATTGGAAGCTGTGTCGCCACAGCTTCCAATCACTCTCTTGTGTACAAGGCTCTGCCTAATGACGTGTGAAAAATGTAATGTGGGTATTGAGCATTCTTCGGACAGTGGAGCGCGCTACCAGATTACGTCAGTTTTAGTTATACATGTCTCATAAGAACTCCGATGATCGTTCATTTACACACAAAGCAGTAACAAAGGTTACATTGCTCACAGTCACGACGTGTACAGGTATTCAGTAGCGCTTCAAATGTCTTTCCGAACGTCATACGTGGGACATGCTGGCACGCGAAGAATCAATGAAGCCTGGTGGCTTTGAAATACAATGACTATGTACATGTACATGTAGCCATGCCAGGGAGCAGTCGTGAATGTGCACTTTGTGCAGAGCCTGATGTCATTTGACGGCTGCGAAAGACCGCCTTCAATGAAGGCTTCATCATCAGACTCGTGTTCACTTATTCGCGCACATACAAATCAAACGCAGATCCCTAGTTTGTATGGGTTTCGTAACACAATTTTATGTATAAAACTGTACGCGTGAGTTGATATTCTTCGACTGGAGACAGGGCTCCGTGGAATGCTCCCCAATAAACATCTCCTGCAACGCAATTCATACGAATATGCATACTGAATGTTCTGCGTTCCAAACCATGGAGAGATCTTCCTGATCAAAGGACCTCCCCGATTTCTGCTTATCATTAGTTTAGATCTCTTCTCACGCGAAGTGACTGCACGTGATTTCTTGAATGCGATGTAGACAGCCGTTAATCACACTGCTGCATACCATTGCGGAGCCTCGGTGGGTACCTTCCAGGGGTCGAAAACACTACTTTTGTGCATTGTAGTGCCTACCCGCACAGGGACCATTCCTGTAACGGCCAGGTCTGCATGGAGGATTACTCTCTTCGGCGTAGGGCTCCGGCGAGCTCCGGATACAACAAGCCAGGGCTATCAGCCATGTGGGGCAAGACGGATTTCGATTTGTGACAAAAACATGAGCGACTGTGAAGAGCACTTGAAGGCTGATTATAATCCTAGTCAGCTGAACTGTCCGACACGTGCTGCCTGAAACCAACAGCTAGAGCTGGGGAGAAGATGATTGCGGATCGATAAGACAGGCGCAGCGTTCTCACGATACGTTCATGTTATCTCTCACAACCGAGAAGATGTGGCATTGCGCTGCACCATTCCCAGGCACTCTTGCACAAGTATCCCTCATTCTTCTGCAAGCATGTCGTGGGATCGTCTGGAACAGCACACTGCATGAAACGCTGCACGTCCATAGAGACCCAACGTGGAGCGAGAACATGATCCGAAAACAGGTCCTGAAAATAGATAAAATCAAGAGGAGGTATTTTCACACAGAAACTGACAAGCAAAAGCAAATTTGATTTAGCCTGCATTCTTTTGCAATGGACTGGGGATAGTGAAACCGAGAGAAGAGTCCACAGCTGGATCTTATGTTGTAAGCCGTGTAAACAAGAGGTGCTCTTGCGTAAACTGATCGTGGGTGACAAACGAAAAGGTCGGTCAAGGTTTGTGGCTTTGTGTATCCAGATCATGTACATGTATTTCGGAAATTCCCAACGTCTAGACTATCGTTTTGAAGTCCATGTACCTGTATACATGTAGTCGTCGGTCAGGTTACATACCTCGGTTAAAAACTGCACTGCATAGACCTGTGACCAGACAAGCATACTTTGTCTAATAATTATACATGTACATGTAGTGATGTACATCTATGGGATACGCATGGACTTTAAACCTCTCACACATGACTGCATGCTGCATGATCTGAATTTCACAATGGGTTGCGACGTAGAGATCAATCACTATCAATATTATTGCATAACTTTGTAGGCGACCACTCACGTCCCACACAATTCTAGCCACATCTTCAAGTCGTACACATAATAATTATGATGCATGGCTTGGCTAGACTGGCATTTTGCTCACACATCATGACCGTACATTCAGCAATATAACTGTCTTGATTCAAACCTGCGATATCTAGAGCAGTATTACGCAAGATGAGACAGATAATACAAATTACAAAATTGAACGCGATAATTCTTGAGTACATTTGATTGATCGAATTGATGGTACATGCATACTCCATTCATTCATCATTAATATATTATGCACATAAATTCATTTACAATCAGTGGTTGGAAAAACTAATTAATATGTACAGGTGGGCACGACGACAAACACAATAACATTTACATGGACCGGTACATGTATACAAGGTTTAACGCGCAGAACACAACACAATGCCATGCCTACTCAATCTCCGGACAGCTACAGTGCCTTGCAAAAGTCTCCTCGGCGAGAGTCACAGTGACTGGCGGAACCAATCGCAATGAAGTCTAATGAACAACAAAGCATTTTAAACCGGCTCAAAACATCCAATCATTACCTCCAACTCCAAGTCAGAGAGCTCTTACTATGATAAAAACAACGAGCTTTGCACGAGGGCAGATCACATTGACGCTAACCAGACAGTACTCAACCAAGCGGAGGCGAGGGAGCGTAATAATGTACATACTCATATTGGTGAGGCGTGTCAGTACATGTATCAGTAGAATCGGGAATAACGGGTCTGAAAATGGTCATTTCCCCCAACGACTGTCCTGACATTGCCATCAATCATCATCATTATTTTTGTACAATCATGGTATAATGTTTTGCCTTGCTCAATTCAATGTCTTCCTGTACTTGGTGTACGTTTCTTCCAATTACAAATTGCGGTAGCATTCCTTGATACTCTCCGGGGCATTATGTAAATGGCACATCTCCCTTCCTCTGTGGTTATACAACAGCATTGGTGTGTGTAGATGTTTATATAATTATATATCCCACTACAATGATCAGGTTTCTGGGAGACAAAATATTGTCAACCTAAGGAATAGTACAACAGGCGTGAGATCCGAGTTTACAACCAACAGCCAGATGCAGAGTCTCCACTGCAAGTGCTTCCATTGCCTTCTCTTCAGAACACGGGCAGAAGACGATATTTGAGCATTGCAATAGCGTTTTAAGATAACGTATCATGCTGGTGCAGTAGCTGGATAGAAAAAGGAGTCAAAAATCGGCAGCCGCAAACACATCACCGCCATCGACAGAGTTACATCGGAGGTGACAAACGCACATTTGATATACCAGTAACCTGTACAATGTAAGTCTTCCATTCCTATGCAGTTACATACCAACACTTGCATGTGGTAAAGTTTATTCCCATGGTTGTATTTCAATTCTGTCCCGTGTATGACGTATTGCCAAGTTGTTGTAGATTGTTATGGAGGCTGTCTACAACATGTTCACACAAGAAACAGAAATCTCAGAACACATTCACAGCTCAGGCGCGAAGCGGTTGGGTAGAATCTCCACATTCCGTTCACTTGGCGCATTTTATTACCACAATGCGTATCACGCTGATCATGCGTCGCTCCTCACAAGTCCACCAACAACTGCATAGGATTTTGTTATGTTTCCATAATTATGCGTGAGAATCATCGCTCTAGTGCTATTTTGTGCTTGCTCTCGCAAATATACAATCATGTACCTACTGCTGCTTGTTTCACGTATACTGGGCATATGAAAAGGTGTTGTACGGCCTGTATCCACCTCAGTGAAGAGAAGGCAACGAAGGCACTAGCTGAAACTTTGAAAGTGTTGCGAAAATAAGTGTAAAGACTGGCCTGCTGTGTGTTCCATTCCTTAGTCTGACGGTACCAAAAATGAGGGTGAGTTCATTTTCTTCAAAGTAACATCAAGGAATGGAAGTACAATTTGGATCACTGGTGTTGGAGAAAGCTGCTGCCGGAACGTGGAGGTAGGTTGAATCTATCTTGATTTGTAACATAACAGTTTTATACGCTTGTAGTGAGCCTATAACAACATATGCAGCACACTCCGAACTGCGTATGTCTGGCAAAATGTACAAAAAAAAAAAGAACGATAATTGCACACTGTCCCGGAAATGCTGGGAAATATTCAGCAGGTAGTCTGACTAGAACCTCTTTCTATCCCACGCCCTCCCTTCTCTCTTCTCCTCTCTAAGTCGTCTCCTTGTGAGAATGCACCTTTCCCTGTTTTGTTGAACGACTCGCGATAAAATAAAAGCACAACAAGAACTGATTGCGGTGATGGTTTCACTCTACTTGCCCCGCACATGTTCAGAACCATAAAGTGTAGATATACATGTACATGTAGGTAATACATTGTAGATCAGCAAGACTGTGTTGTTGTTCACCCAGGATCATTGCATGGCAACTCCCTGGTTCACCACTGAGATCAAGAGTGCGTACATTGTACATGTACATGTACGGCATGGAAGCTCCCAGGGAGCATATTTACTCCTGCCGAGATGCGTCACGTTTTGCTTGAGGTCGCTGTTAGGTTTTTACTTTTTTAGGTAGCATAACATGCCAGTAGGTAACAGTCACCAGCAATAATGCAGAATGTAAAGTACATCATAGACCTCCCTATGTTGATCACACTGTTCAAGGAAAAAAAGCATATTCTGCCAGGTGGTACCGAAAACACCTACTTGAAGTAATTGGGTTGTACCGTCGCCCGTGTGCCTCTCTTCATTGCCAGTATCACCATGGTTACTGACATTGCCGAATCATACTTCAAGTAGTCACATGACAGCAGTTATGATGCAAAATTCAGGTCTGGGAGGTCTGGGAGGTCTGGGAGCCATCTCAGCCAGTGCAACTAGTAGTACAGTTGTGGTCAAAGCCTGAAATCCAACCCACATGCCGATAACAGGGCCAAGTCTCATGTAGCCCCTGCGGCCCTCAGATCAGTTTTGGGAACATGCATGATGTAATTGAAATGTAAACGCGGCGCTACTTTTGACTCGCGGGTCGGATGTCTTTGGCAACGGCTGTATACATGTAGTTGAATGGTTATCCTTTAGGCTTATAGCGTGCCCTATCATGTGGGCATTCTATTTTTGGCTTCACGTCCTGTGATAGCATCATGACTCTTGAAAAAACATGAAAAATTTATAGTGATCAAGTCAAAGACTCAAAGACAACAAAAAAAGTACATGGTGGGTCTATAGATGAGCCAACCGCGATAAGTTTTTTTCCTGCAGTGTGCGGCATGATCTCGCCATGTCTGATACCGACTTACTTCCCGGGATCGAGGCCCGGCATTCTACGGCAACACTAACGTGAACACGACAGTTGTGGGTAGCCCTTGGCGGATTCTGTGCTGCCAGAAAGTTTGTAGATTTGGCACATTTCTTGAGAATGATGACGGTTTCCGCCGCGATATTTTTTGGAGTGGGCGGAAATGTCGCAGGCCGGATGCTTTGCACAGTGCATATACATGTATATGCTTCTGCCAGCATACTTCTCAAGCAGACATCTGCCAATTTTTCGAGCATCATCCGCCTAAAGTTAATCAGGTACATGTCAGTGAAAAGGGGAAGCTAAGGCTAAAATTATACTCTTTGTCTGATGATTGGTTCAGCCATGAAACTCTGAGTCACAACGGAATTTGCCCAAGGTTTTCACTGTGTGCCTTTCTGTAAGGCTAAAATCAAAATTTCAACAGTTGTAGTTTTCGGTGTGCTGAGTCACAGACACAGAGTCAAATGGTCTTGGACCGAGGAAGCTGAGACGCTCCCCGGCTTCCTCCTTTACTCCCAATCGAACCCACCACTTCCATCGAGATTGGTTGACTGCGCCCTACTACAACTGTAGATGGGGCTTGTATGGAAATGTCACTACAAGCGCCATTTCGTTCTTATAAAAGCATGATGACCGGGATTGGCCCATTTGTTGTAGTCTTTTTGATGCTGAGTCGAATGGTTTTTGTCCGAGAAGGCTGCAATGCATCGTTCGGCCCTTATTCCCAATTATGGCTGTATATATGAGCGGCCCGTGTTCATGCGGCGTACACCACTCACCTGGTCACTGTGCCTGCATGGTACAACTTACAGCCTGTTTGGGCTCATTCCTGTCACTCGAGTTGACCCGTTGATGTGAAAGTTCAAAGTGAGTTGGACCCTGCAGGCACGGTGACCAGGTGACTGGTGTACGCACAGGCACATGACCGCCTGTTCAACCATGTTCGATTGGGAATAAGGGCTGAACGCTGCATCGCAGCCTTCGACGGACCAAAACCAGTCGACTCAGCGGCCAAAAGACTACTGACAACATACTTGCGGTCACCCGTGCTTTTATAAGAACGAAATGGCGCTTTTAGTGACATTTTACATGCAAATCCCCATCTCAGTAGTAGGGTGCAGTCACCCAATTTCGGTGGAAGTGGCGACTCTGAGTTCGATTGAGAATAAAGCCGAGGAAGGGAGAGTCTCAGCTTCCTCGGACCAAGACCATTCAACTCAGCACCCCGCAGACTACAAATGGTGAACATTTGAGTTTAACACGGTGATCAGTAAGTGGGAAGCCGACTCAAGTTGCCATCAGTACTTCATTCAAATTGGACTGGCGTGGGGAAGCGCCGCATCTAAACATTTGGACTGTAGTTGAGCATGCAGTTCAACTTATTTGCCATATCGTGCGACCTCCGGACCCGTCCGGCCCACTTTCAGAGATGAACTCGCGACATGTCCCGTGCCGCTGAATACAAAATCAATTCTTTTGGCGCCGGCGGTCTTTGTGCATATCGACTCAAGAATATGAATTTATTTTTGTGAATGCATTACGAACCCTCGCTGGTCAGTCACCCCGGACCGCGTGAGCCACAGCCGGCTTGCATTGTCAACAGTTTGGCCCTCATTATTATTATTATTTTTTTAGATCCTCCCCGGGTTGCCGCCGAACGAATACCCCCCCCCCCCCCCCCGCCTCATTACCGTGATAACATATAGCCTACACACAAGGGAATGGTCTCAAACTGCGGAGAGTGCTCAATGCAAGCGAGGCAGAGCTTCATCACACACAAGCGGAAAAACCGTCAGAGATCAAATTCCATTACACAGTGTTTCACCGTTCAAGCAACGGATCATCAGATGGATGATCCGAAACAAAGTATGATACACTGGTTATATACTCAGAAGGTGTGAACTCCGTCACTATGGAGTGTGAAAATTATCATTATGTCGGGTTCCGGATGTGACCCTGGCCATTCAGGAAGAAGATGGCCTTCCACCTCATGCGGCGGATAACGTCCTCGACTTTCTCGATAAGCTTCAAGGCTTCTTGTACTCCTTTGGTGATGGCAACGGAATGTTCTTCAATGAGTATCCCAGGTTCATACGTGACGGTTCATCCATGGTTGCAGATTTCGACGAAAGTGCTCAACTCAATAAGAGGAGCTAATTCACACAAGGGAATGGTCTCAAACTGCGGAGAGTGCTCAATGCAAGCGAGGCAGAGCTTCATCACACACAAGC
This sequence comes from Sycon ciliatum, assembly GCF_964019385.1. Lineage (NCBI taxonomy): Eukaryota > Metazoa > Porifera > Calcarea > Leucosolenida > Sycettidae > Sycon > Sycon ciliatum. The sequence continues at coordinate 7,335,821 of NC_088644.1, forward strand.
GGAAAAACCGTCAGAGATCAAATTCCATTACACAGTGAATTAGCTCCTCTTATTGAGTTGAGCACTTTCGTCGAAATCTGCAACCATGGATGAACCGTCACGTATGAACCTGGGATACTCATTGAAGAACATTCCGTTGCCATCGCCAAAGGAGTACAAGAAGAAGCTTATCGAGAAAGTCGAGGACGTTATCCGCCGCATGAGGTGGAATGCCATCTTCTTCCTGAATGGCCAGGGTCACATCCGGAACCCGACATAATGATAATTTTCACACTCCATAGTGACGGAGTTCACACCTTCTGAGTATATAACCAGTGTATCATACTTTGTTTCGGATCATCCATCTGATGATCCGTTGTTTGAACGGTGAAACACTGTGTAATGGAATTTGATCTCTGACGGTTTTTCCGCTTGTGTGTGATGAAGCTCTGCCTCGCTTGCATTGAGCACTCTCCGCAGTTTGAGACCATTCCCTTGTGTGAATTAGCTCCTCTTATTGAGTTGAGCACTTTCGTCGAAATCTGCAACCATGGATGAACCGTCACGTATGAACCTGGGATACTCATTGAAGAACATTCCGTTGCCATCGCCAAAGGAGTACAAGAAGCCTTGAAGCTTATCGAGAAAGTCGAGGACGTTATCCGCCGCATGAGGTGGAAGGCCATCTTCTTCCTGAATGGCCAGGGTCACATCCGGAACCCGACATAATGATAATTTTCACACTCCATAGTGACGGAGTTCACACCTTCTGAGTATATAACCAGTGTATCATACTTTGTTTCGGATCATCCATCTGATGATCCGTTGCTTGAACGGTGAAACACTGTGTAATGGAATTTGATCTCTGACGGTTTTTCCGCTTGTGTGTGATGAAGCTCTGCCTCGCTTGCATTGAGCACTCTCCGCAGTTTGAGACCATTCCCTTGTGTGAATTAGCTCCTCTTATTGAGTTGAGCACTTTCGTCGAAATCTGCAACCATGGATGAACCGTCACGTATGAACCTGATACTCATTGAAGAACATTCCGTTGCCATCGCCAAAGGAGTACAAGAAGAAGCTTATCGAGAAAGTCGAGGACGTTATCCGCCGCATGAGGTGGAAGGCCATCTTCTTCCTGAATGGCCAGGGTCACATCCGGAACCCGACATAATGATAATTTTCACACTCCATAGTGACGGAGTTCACACCTTCTGAGTATATAATCAGTGTATCATACTTTGTTTCGGATCATCCATCTGATGATCCGTTGCTTGAACGGTGAAACACTGTGTAATGGAATTTGATCTCTGACGGTTTTTCCGCTTGTGTGTAACATATAGCCTATAAATATTTCTAATGATTGGGGGGGGGGGGGGGTCATGGTCATGGATTACGATGTACATGTATCCAAACAAAACAATCATCATGCTGCGCTATCATACCCTCCCATCGTGACAAGGCTAAAAGTACATGCCCCTGCTCAGTTTAGGGACCATCGCAAAAGTTCGCAGAAGCCCCTGAAACGAAGAGCATACGTTTGGGGGGGGGGGGAGGGAGTCGGTGTCGAAAATCGCAAACCGGGCTTCAATTCAAAAAAGTATTAACGACATGTAGGAGCTGATATAGATTAGCATGCCATCACAGCCGGCGTAGATCGCTTGTCAGGACGCGTAGTCCTCTTTTGGTACATGGGGAATGTGAAAGCAATATACACCAATCAACGTTCATTGTAATGCTCAAAGGATACAACTGCATAGCTCTAGCTGTTCTCGTTCTTAGATCACCCACTGCAAGGTGATATCATCGTTGCATTTATAAAGTGCTGTACATTGTTACACACTGATACAACAATGCTTGTGTAGTATATAAGGCCAAAACAAAAAATAGGCTTGTTTCCGGTCGGCAACCCCTCAAAAAGGAGACTCGGTCGGCCGGAATGAAACTTTTTTTGGATACTTTTTTTGGTTCCTCAATCGTTGTGGTATTGATGGACAAGAGCACCTACACATATACATTGTACATAATATCATGGCAAGGATCAATGTCAAAGTGACTGACTCACTGTTCTTGTACAGCATATGGTGTTTTCTGTTTTCGTACATCCTGAGAAATCAAGCAAACAGTTCGAGTCCTTCCAGCTCCGTTATTCTAGCTCGTATCGACCCCAGAGGTTTTCGAGCCGACATCTGAGAATCTCTGCTACCTTGTAGGTGTTTCGATTGTGGAATTCGGTTGAGATTTGACTGAGTTATGACTCGTTGAGTGCACTTGCATACATGGCATTGCCATCGTTTGTATACATTTGGGACCAAAAAAAAGTTTCAGAATTTGGGAAAAAGTGGCCCGGTCGGGCGACCGGAAACAAGGTCATTATTTGTTTTGGCCTAATAATAATTATTATGTGTGAGCATCCAAGTTAGTTGAAGCCCATATTGTGACTGTCGTTTCGTTTGAGGGGGGGAGGGAGGGGGTCAGGCCCGAAACTCACGGTCTTCGTTTCGGGGGCTTCTGCGAACTTTTGCGATGGTCCCTTACAAGTTACAACAGCAATCGATATCACAATAGGCCAGAAGTCGAGTCCCCCCGCCCCATCGATCATTATGCATTATTCTTACATGACACGTGATCGTTGCCGATGTAACAGTTTTCCCCTGTTCTCTATAACTTTACACTCCCTCGCACCTCGTGCGTCTTACGCCTGTCTATTAGCACCTTCATTGGCGCCATTGCCACATGTATACTATCACATTTTGCATATAACTGGTCGAGGCACGCTCAACCAGGCCTCTTACTTTTCAAGTTTGATTAAACCTGTTACACTGGTAGCAGAGGATGGTTACTACTCTGCTTTTGGCAGGTGTTCTGGTCGCTCTGCTTACGCTCCTCGTACTCGTCGTTCGGCTGATAAACGATATCAAGACCGCTCAGCGCGTTAGCCAAGGACACCGAACGATACATCCGAACTCGGAACCGTGGGAGCCAACACCCCGCCTTACGAAAGAGCCGCCTGTGTTTGGAGGAGATTCCGCTACATTCAAAGAATGGACGTTTGCAATGGACATGGCCCTACGGTCATTGGCACTCCCAAATGCGGCACAGAGGGTCGACTACGCGGCAGGATTTTTGACTGGAAACGCTCGTCTTTGGTTGATAGCGGCATTGGAAGCTAACCAAGTGTTTTCCGACTGGCCTGCTCTGAAAGCGGCACTTGGCGATGTGTACGGACCACGGCACAACGAGGAAACATCGCGTATGGGACTAATTTCCGCAGCGCAGCGCGGGTCGCTGGACGCATACATTGCTGCTTTCACTCGCCTCAGCCTGCAAGTGCCGGAAATCGACCACCACACCAGAGCGCTGCTGTTCGTCAGGGGTCTAGTGCCGCACATCCAGCGACAGGTCATGCGTGAGCATCCACGTACCCTGGAGCAAGCTGTCATGGCAGCAAACACCGTGGAGCAGTCGTCAGGGCCACCGGCGTCGGGGCCACCAGCCAGTAGAGAGTCGCGTTCCGTGCCCAGCTTCCGTGGTCAGGGCCTCCGCAAGCTGACGGACCAAGAGCGTGTCCAACTGCGAGCAATGGGACACTGCTTTGCTTGCAGGAAGCCAGGCCACCTCGCTAAAGACTGTACTGAGGGTGGACAGCGCTACCCAAACGCTGGTCGCCAGTAAGAAAGGGGGTGCGCTTACTGGCGACGACCCAAGCGCCCACGCCGGTACCAGTCGCTAACCGGTTCGGAGCTCTGGAGGTTGAAGACGTTGCTCTCCAGGAACCTACGGAGCCGGAGACACCCATAGCTGTAGGAAATTGTCCCGTTGCAGAAAGGTGTCATGTCAGCAACGTCAGCGTCGGCAATGAACCTGAACACGACCTACTGCGCATACAGGGAAAGATCGGCGGTCGCCGTGCAGTGATGCTGATAGATTCCGGTTCGACGCATGACTTCATTGCAGACAGTTTTGTTCGAAAGCATCATCTTGACACGGATGCAAGCTCAGCAGTGCTGAGCGTAACATTGGCGGACGGCTCGACCAGCGAGGTCCCGCAGATTTCCACACGCACGCTAAGGGTGACAGTCGGGGGCTTCAGTGAGGAACAGCACTTTACTGTGTATCCCCTGACTCGCTACGACGCTATTCTTGGCAAGCCGTGGCTTACAAGGAACAACCCCAGCATCAACTTCCGTACGAACGAAGTTCAGTTGGACGGTGAGCCCTTTGTTGCCAAATTGCCTTCAGCTAACCCGCCGACAGCCGACCGGCCATCTGTGGAAAGCATGTTTATCAGTGGCCGACAAGCTCGTCATGCCCTGAGGAGTGGAGCCGAGGGGTTTCTTGCATGGGTCACTGCTGCAAACGAGGAGAATCGTTCCGGGCCACAACTCCAGGAATCAGAGCAACAAGACATCCAGAACCTGCTCAAGAGGTACCAGGATTTATTTCCAGACGAGCTGCCGAATGAGCTTCCACCGAAGAGACCAGTCGACCATGAAATCCAGATAGAAGATGGAGCCAGACCACCGTCTCGACCCGCCTACCGCCTGCCGAAACCAGAGATGGACGAGCTCCAGTCACAGCTATCAGAATTACTTGAGAAGGGATTCATTGAGCCAAGTAAGTCGCCATACGGTGCACCTGTGTTTTTTGTGAAAAAGTCGGATGGTACTCTGAGAATGGTGTGCGATTGGCGAGAATTGAATAGAATTACGATCAAAAACAAAGCTTGTCTTCCTAATATTGATGACTTATTCGACACGATCCAGGGCAGTGCATATTTCTCCAAGTTGGACTTGCGGTCAGGCTACAATCAAATCAGAATTCAAGACTCGGATGTTTCTAAGACGGCCATTAATACGCCGTTCGGCCACTTCCAATTTAGAGTCATGGGATTCGGGCTGACTAATGCCCCGGCCACCTTTCAGTCTCTCATGAACTCTATTCTGCAACCGCATCTCCGAAAATTCGTTGTAGTATTCTTGGATGACATTCTAGTTTTCAGCAAGACCTGGGAAGATCATCAGCATCATCTTCAAACAGTTCTAGAAACACTTAGAAATAGTGAGCTGTATTGCAAACAGTCTAAATGCGAATTCGGCGTGAGAGAAGTTCTCTTCTTGGGGCATAAAATCAACGGCACATCAATTTCCCCTGATCCCAAGAAGATAAGTGCTGTGGAAACATGGCCAACTCCGTCGTCAGTAACTGATGTGAGGAAGTTTCTTGGCTTTGCAAACTATTTCCGAAGGTTCATAGATCGACACTCGACCATCTCTCGTCCATTAGAAGAAATCACCGGAAAAAATTCACGCTTTGAATGGAGCGCTGCTAGACAGAAGGCATTCGAGTCTCTAAAATCAGCATTACTCGAGGCGCCAGTGTTGCAACTGGCCGATGTTGAGAAAAGCTTCATGGTAGAAACTGACGCAAGTGACTTTGCCGTGGCGGGTGTGCTCCTGCAGCAGGGAGAAGATATGGATTTGCATCCCGTAGCCTATTGTAGTCGGAAACTGTCAGCTGCAGAACGCAACTATACTGCGGCCGAGAGGGAAACGTTGGCTGTGGTATTTGCATTAAAGTGCTGGAGAATCTATCTATTCCGCCACTTTGACCTGATGACTGATAATATGGGTGTTGTCTATTTACGAACCAAACCGACTCTCACCAAGCGTGAGGCAAGATGGGTAGAGTTTTTAGCTGACTATGACTTTACGGTCTTTCACAAACCAGGAAAGAAAAACATTGCCGACCCGCTTTCACGCCGTCCAGATCTGTTCAGTGATTCTGAAATAGGCGGGTCATCCTATCCTCCTAACATTCAGTTGAATGCCATAGAGCATACCCTAGAGATTAATCCAGACTTAGCGCAGTTAATTGTCAACGGTTACAAGTGCGACAAGGATCTTGCTCCCATTATCAGGAGACTGAAAAATTCAAGCCATGACAATCTGCACGACCGTTACCTTCTAAATGAAACACCCGGTTATCTTTATCTCAGATCTTCACCACAGAACAGGTTATGCATTCCAAAGAGTAGCAAACTCCGACTCGCCCTGCTTCAAGAATACCATGACTGTGTGACTGCGGGGCATCCCGGTCGAGATCGCACCTATTTCAGACTCTCTAGATATTTCTATTGGCCCAGAATGGGACTGGATGTAAAGGCGTTTGTCAAGTCATGTGACGTCTGCCAACGAGTTAAAGGCGGCCAGCTAAAAACTGGTCTCTTGCAGAATTTACCAGTGCCCAGTCAGCCGTGGGCAGATATCTCGATGGATTTTATCATGGGTTTGCCTAGGACCGATACAGGTCATGATGCTATATATGTATTTGTAGACCGCTTGACAAAGTGTGTACATTTAGCACCTACTTCCTCTACTATTGACGCTAAAGGAAGTGCTGATCTGTATATTCAACATGTATTTCGACTTCATGGTTTGAGTTCTAGTATTGTATGTGATCGTGATCCAAGATTTACGGCAGCATTTTTTCAGGAATTGTTTGATCGCTTAGGAACGAAACTAGCATTTAGTACTGCCAATCACCCTCAGACAGATGGCCTAACTGAACGAGTAAACAGAATAGTAGAGGATGTGCTGAGGGCTTTTGTAAATCATAAACAAGATAACTGGGATATGCTCCTACCTCTCTGTGAGTTTTCTATCAACAGCGCTACTCAATCATCTACAGGAAACACACCGTTCTTCTTAAATTACGGTCTAAATCCCAGAGCGCCACCCGACTTCCTCAACCCTATTCAGGGAGGCAGAGATTCAGCTGATTGGTTGCAAGCAAGACAAGACGCGGTCAAGATCTCACAAGATGCGCTAGTGGCAGCTCAAGCTCGTCAGGCCTTCTATGCAGATCGGACAAGGGTCGAGGGAAAGCTGAAGGTGGGAGATTTGGTAATGGTCTACCGGGATTTCCTCCTGACTCCTGAAGCTCGGGACCGACCATCCCATAAATTACGCCCCAAGTGGTTTGGCCCCTTTCCTATAACCCATGTGGTCGGCCCGAATGCCTACAAGCTCAAGTTGCCTCATACCAGCCGCTGTCACCCGGTATTTAATGTGTCGGCACTCCGTGCCTACGAGAAGAACGCTATTCCTAATAGGAGACAGCCTACGCCTCCGCCTATCACGGACCTTGATGGTCATGCCCGCTATGTGGTGGAGAACATTCTCAGTCACCGCCGTCGGCAGAATCAGCTTCAGTACCTAGTCAAGTGGCAAGGCTACTCTGATGCCACTTGGGAGCCTGAACATTATTTGTTGGATGAATCTGGTAATGACATTGTTCCACTTCAGAAGTACAAAACCTTGGCTTCTGCCCGCTGAGTTTTGCAGTTGAACTTCTAGTTTCACCTTACACATTTGTTGAGCTTATTACACTTTATTTGCATGGAGTTTCAGTCGTCTTATTGTGTTACTTCAGTGCGAAGCCTTTTTTCGTCTCGCACGTGTTTGCGCTTATTGTACTCTATTCCACTTGAGCATTTGGGTTATAAGCTCCTTCCTCTCCATAGGAGGGGGATGATGTAACAGTTTTCCCCTGTTCTCTATAACTTTACACTCCCTCGCACCTCGTGCGTCTTACGCCTGTCTATTAGCACCTTCATTGGCGCCATTGCCACATGTATACTATCACATTTTGCATATAACTGGTCGAGGCACGCTCAACCAGGCCTCTTACTTTTCAAGTTTGATTAAACCTGTTACAGCCGGGGCCATGGCCAATAGGCGATCTTCCCGCCGCGGGCATAATCAGGCCATCAGGACCGTTTGACGTCATTTCGGGAATGTTCGGACCGTTTGACGTCATTTCGGGAATAATTTTTCGACCTTTCGAGCTTTCCACCTTTGACCTTCCCTAATATGTTGCTTCGCGCTGTAAGAAATCAAATCAAGCACGCTCTGTCTGTCATGATGGCTGAATCTTGCCCTTGCCTGCAGCCCTCGGGCCTACGGCCCTTGGGCTGCAGGCTCGGGCAAGATTCAGCCATCATGACCTCCTGAGCGTGCTTGATTACATACTTCATGACATCAAGAGTTACCGCCCGGATGATATGAAAGCACACTTTTTCGATGATTTTCGAATCAACGCGTATCCTAGCAATAGAATATGGCGCCACAGTTCAAGGACCTTTCGCCGGTGAAGTACGAGCAGTTTTTCAGAATGATTAATTTTTGGTTTGAATCGACAACAAAATCAAGGTCTTGATGAGGCTGCTGAAGAGCAAGTAACAGCTGCTTGATTTGCTCTCTATCCTGAAGTAGTTTATGGAGACCGTTGGGCTGCGAGCCGTCTCCAAAGCTGGACAATCAGATTTCCCCTCTCTCTCATCAATTCTTTCACCAGTTTTATGAATGGCCGAGGAGAGCTCGACAGTGGAAGGGTCGCTGTATGCTGTGCTGAATGTTCCACAAAATGCATCTGAGGAGGAGATTCGCAGTGCATATCGCAGGCTGTCTGTCGTGTTCCATCCCGACAAGCATGCATCGAGCTCGGAGGACGATCGGCAGACTGCCGACAATGAGTTCCAGCGCATCAAGTATGCCTACGAGGTGCTGAGTGATCGATCACGACGAGACATCTACGATTTGTATGGACTGAAGGGATTGCAGGCGGACTGGGATGTTGTGCCCCGTGTCGCCACTGGTCTGGAGATGTTGGAAGTGTACGATCGCATCAGACGCTTGCGGCAAGAGGAGTACGTTCAGAAACTGAGCAAGCCGTGCGGCAAGGCTGTTATCAGATGCGATGTGCGTGAGATTGGAAGGCTGTTCGCGCCTGCCCCGACGGTGCAAGAATATCAAGATGATGAATTCGATGATGATGAGGAGTACTTCATGGATGATGATGACGATGAAGCTGATTTTCTGGATGAAAACAATGCCGAGCAGAGTGTTGAGTCGGAGCGTAGGTTAGCTGATGTAGCATCACGGCCGGCAGTGCGGGTGGAACGTAAGACATTCTTTGACGGCAACACCGGGCTGCCGTTCCGACTGCAGGGCATAGCGGTGGAGCAGACACTGGACGTCGCGCTATCGCCGTACGACAGCATGTCCTACACGTGCAATGTTGCTACTACCGGTGAGGAGCGCGGCTGGGGCACGGTGGGTGCCGTCTTCCGGCACACGCTGACGACGACGCCGCTGCACTCCAGCTCGCTGCATTGCGGCGTTCAAGTCGGTCACGTTCCGCAGCTGTCCGTTGGTGGCCATCTCTCGCTACCGTCGTCATGCTTCGTGTATGCCGATGCGGCATGGCGGCCATGGTCTCATCAGCCATTGTGCATACTACCACGTGTACACGTGGGCCGTCAGTTCACATCGGACGTGGTGGGCAAGCTTGAGTTCCAGCAGTGCGAGAAAGACAGTCCCAGCGGCGAGCAAAGTCTACGGTTGGTCGTGCAGCGCGACAGCTATTACGGCAACCTGCGGACTCATCTATCCCTCGGTCCAGAGAGGCCGCCGAGCATTGGCGTGCGCTATTCACCTAAGCTGCTGTCCTCGCTGGACGGTCTGCTGCAGGTGCAGGCCAACGTCGAAGGGGTGCATGCTGCTGCCGGACTGGAACAGGCCGTTTCGCCGATGACCCGGCTCGGTATGCGCGTGCAGGCCTCGTTCCCTGGTGGAATTGAGCTGACGTTACGGTAAGCTGTGACACCTATACGTTGTGTACTGTAATACATGTAAACAAGAGTAGATAAACAAGAGTGTGCAACTCGCGGATGGGTTGGCCCACGGCGGAATTTTTTGTTGACGTAATCTTTTCGACGACGCACGCGCTGCGAGCCTTTTGGAGAGTTTTCCCTCGTGCACTTGGCTGGGCTTTACACTACAAGGTCGGTGCCCAGCACGTGCTCTCACACTGCTCTGCGGCAAAGCCGCGTTTCTCTGAAAAAAGGTGACGTAAACAAAAAATTCCGCCGTGGGCGCGGGGTATCTGCAGATTGCGCAGGAGAGATCCGGAGTTGCACACTCTTGTTTATCTACTCTTGATGTAATTTATAACGAGGAAGTAAATCTAACCTTTTAACGATAGAGATTTCTTCGTTATTATTACTTCTGTTGATGCTGTAATGCCTGGTATGCGTTACGTGCGGATATGCCTCAAGACTGCAAGATCGTTAACGTATCTTCTCGTTAGCCTAAGAATTTGGATAATCGTTAAATTTGCGACTCCTTATGATAACATGTCTTACAGTATGTCTGTCAAGCCCAGTGTCATCTTCAGGTCTGCTCGTTGTTAGGCTTCTTGTTCGTTCAAACGCCAGCGTTGCGTACAGTTGTGGCAAGTGAAGTCCGGGCGGTTGTATCCATTTTGATTACCTTGTGTGCAGGTGTGAAGCCGCCTGGCCTTGAGCGCCGTAAGCGTGTATCGGTCCGAATTCCACTTGCCACAACTGTAATGTTCTAAATTTTTATCAGTTTATCACCCAAAAGGCACAGAGGAGGTTTCTAGAGTTTGTCGCATCTCCGAGTTTCTCGCTAAATGCAATCATCAGGCGGCTTGTCTGCTGGTGAAAGAAAGGGAACCTCTTTGTAATCGGTATATCAGCAAGATGTGTCAGGTAGCACCCACAGTGAGGACAGGTGCTTTGAAGCATAACCGTCGGAAAGTATATCTACGCTCACTGGGCGGAATCACAGTTAATTAATTGCACATGGATATCATAACGACTTCACTTTGTGTGTACAGTTGTGGAGAGGGAGTCTCAGGAGTCTCCCTTTTGTTTGTATGGCTGCGATAAATGGCGACATTTTTTGGACAGCTGGCGGAAACTGAAGCAGCTACAGTGTACACTCAAACGGCAATTACCCGGACGCCTCAGATACAGGCACGTCTCTCTACCGAGTACCTTCAGCTTGGGTTACTATGGCCAAAATGCTTTAATATTTTCAATCGTACACCCGTGCAATGTGAAAACTCTTGTCATTAGAGAGGTTCCAGAGTACGACTTTCGTGCCAAAATCCGTAGAGGCGCTACGGATTTTTTTATACGTCGTTTTCGAGCAGTGAAGTGTTCCGGAGTACGGAACTTATGTGTTTGCCGTCATTACCTAGGTCACGATTGCAAACACGTCACATTCCCGCGCTATGCCTTTTTATTTTGAAAAATTGTACCGAAATCAAAACTTCCCGCGGAAAATCGATGTTTCTCGTACCAAATTTGTACGCGAAAAATCTTTCTGCACCCAATGACGCAAAATCTCCATACGAAACATGGTTCGTATGAAATCCAGTACACATTCTCCGTGCCGAAAAATCGTATGGAGCACACCTCGAAAAAATCCGAAGCGCCCATACGGATTTTGGCAGTGAAGATCGTGCCCCGGAACCTCTCTACTGCCAACCTGTAGCTGTGTGTGCACTCTACAGTTGTCATGAATGCACCCAGTGTTATCCGGCACATGATGTGCACTGTGTGCAGCAATGCACATGAAAACTGATATGATACTACACTGTAGTACATGGCAAATGAGCAGCCCCGAATAATCCCCGAATTACGTGCGTGTATGAGATGTGGGTAGTGCCCGGTCCCAAGGCGCCCGGATGAGCGACGTTTGAATGTACATGAAAACATTAGTGCATAGACCTGCCGCCATTACCAACAGAGTGTGCAACTCTGATCTATGTCCACTGCCCATGGAAATCGCTGATCTACGTCATTGCTTTCTTGTAAGTGCGTACAAAGTGGTCACACTTTGTACGGTACACTGCAGTACCTTTCTCACTAGCAATGAGTACTTTTTTTGTGGTTGAGAGTATGCAGAGCTCAGATTGGCCAGTAGGGATCAGGGATTTTGATGGAGCTCTACCCACTGGAGTAACACTCTCTGGGCAGGGGTATGCACTCTTGGTGAGATCAATTGTACAGTGCACAGGTGTACAGCAATCAGCTCCGCATTCTTGGATTGGCAAAATCCGTGGACTATGCCATGGCATAGGGCGTTTGCACGAGGCTCTGTAGGTGCCCGCGACTGCCGGATGCAGAATTTACTTGTATACAACAAGGCAAACGACACCTTGAAGATAACATAGTCCACAAATCCTGCCAATCCAGATCGAATCACTGGAGTTGCGTACTCGTGGGACTATGCGCTGTATACTTCAAAGTGGTGGGACATTGTGAGAATTTGTGACCAACATGTCTCCACTCTTTCGCCTCTCAGCTAAGAGTTGCAGGCCAGGATTGAACAGTGCAAATCACGTCCGTTGCTTTGCAACATACCTTTGAGTTGTTCACAGTCATAAGTTTGCAGAGAAGAAATATGTGCATCTGCCGAATGTTGGCAGGTGCTGTTGCGTTGACGTCATTAATTATTTTGTGATTTGTATGGTATCCGTACAAGTACATCTAGGTGTGCTCCTTACTTTTGTCGCTGTGTAGATGCTTGACTGTTTCATTGGACTTCTTTCTATGTGCTCAGGTGCCGTCGCGGAGATCAACGTCTCATTTTCCCCGTCACCGTGTCGGATGACGTGTCCTTGTCAGCGTTACTCTACAGTACGTTTGTACCGCTCACCGTATTCTTCCTTCTCCGCGAGTGCGTTATTCGACCGTACGGTCGTATGTGTGCCGCCGAGGAAGCTCGCCTTCGCTCGGCCCTGCTGGAGTCGGAGTTGTCAAAGAAGCGCAAGGAGAACGAGGCCTTCGTCCAGCTCATGACGGAAACCTACCAAAACAGTGTTGCGGCCGAGCAGAATCGGCGCGGCCTGGTGATCCGCAACGCCTGGTACGGCCGACTGGTGTCCAGCAGTAACGATTCTGAGGACAGCTCGCAGACAGATCAAGACGGAGAGATTGTCGATGTTACCGTTGCGCTCCAGTGCCTTGTCAAGGATTCACGCCTCCTCCTCTACGACACCGACAAATCGTCGCTGCCCGGGTTCTACGATCCGGCGCCGCAGCAGCCGAAGAAGCTGCGCGTGCGTTACGAGTTCCGTGGCAAGCTGCACGAGGTCACGGTCGGTGATTCAGAACCTCTGCAGCTTCCCAAACAATCTCACACACTCTAGCCCTGGTCATTTTTAGCTGTTTTTACATTGTAGTACCAGAATATGTCATGCTTCACGGTACCTTCTGCCCTAACCCAGATTGTCTTGCCATGTCTTGCTTGCTTGTAAAATTAATAACAAATTTGTTTGCTGATTTATTGCCCCTTTTTTTCTTAAGAAATGCTTTTTAGACATGAAACTTGAACATATGCTGCTTTTGCTGTGTTCTTCATTTCCGCTCATCCCACTTGGCCATGAGAGATGCAGCCGAACTAACTCATAACAGAGATTCATGATAATTCAGAACTGGCATGCGCATCTCCATAATTATTACCCGCACTCAGGTTTAGGCTATTTTCTTATAACTCCCGGCGTGTCAGCTTGCTTGCCTGGCGGGTTTCGTTGATGAGATTGTCCACACAGTGGCGCTTGTGCATTCATTTCATTGTGTCTATTGGTTAGTACGGGCCGTGAGTGATGGGTGAATGTCATGCTACTTGTAGAGCTGGTGGATCAACATACAGTGCTTTGTTTTGCAGATCGTGTTGCGACCCTTCTGTCCGGAAGCTCACTCGTAACTGGGACATCCGTGCACATTGTACTGTATTGTACAGTGAGTTGGTCCGTCTCAATGAACCTTCTTGCAGAATTTGGTACTTGTCTAGCAGACAGACTGTAATAATGTCTCATGCATGGATGGAAAAGATAGGCGTAGAAAAAGAAGAAGAGCCATTGAGAATTCGAGGAATTGCCCGCCGAACGCTAGCTTTGCACAGTTCTGCCCAATTCAATGCTTTTCGAGCAGAATCAGCAATTTTCAAGTGTTATTCTAATTCACCATGTTCACCAATATGCAAGGCCAAAGCAGAAAAGTGGGCAGGGGGAGTTGCAAGACAGTCAACATTTTTACTATTGACCATGTCCATAAACATTTTTTATGGACTATAGGGCGCGTTTGGTTGGTACGAACTAGAACAGGATTCACCAGAACAGCGCGTTTGGTTGTATTGCCTATTGGGACTGCACCTGTTCTGGGTCGGCCAGAACATGTTCTGCTTGCTCCGGCCTCCCGGCCGCGGAGCAGACCGAGCAGTTTCACTTTTTCACAGTGAAACCTGGCGGGAACATCGATTTTGGTCCCAAATGATCACGTGCATACGCTTTTTGGGTTGGACTCGATCGTTGTACCGCACAAAGTGACCATGGTGACCCATACACATTTTGAAGAATGCACCAAGTTTGGCACATTTTTCCACAAAAATGTGCTCAGTTTCTGGAGTACCGTTTGGTTGGCATGAGGCTGCTCCATGTGCACCAGCTGTTCGATCCTGTTCTAGATCGTACCAACCAAACGCACCCTTAGTTGATATCAGGGAGTCGTAAAATACCGGTATTTTACGACTCCCTGGTTGATATCATGACATGATACCAAGAGTACATAAACGGTTTATGTACTCTTGATGATACTGATAAATCCTGCACAATTCTGTGGAGTCATGTGATTTTGATTTGATCTGCCATGACGCCGCACGGCTGCGCTCACGCGTGCACTCCGAGGCAAGCATCAAAGTCAAACAGAGTAAAATGTACTACAAGAGATACGTGAACCTTTTGAACTGAAAATTTGCTGTTTCCTTCAACCTCCTAATCTTCTGATCTCTGCCAGGCTTTCGTCCGTGACAGGCTGTACTGCCACTACATTTGTAGTTGCACTACTGGGGTGGAACACCTGGTCTGAGGGTAGTTCGGGACATGATTCGCAATACAGTCTTTGATCATGGCGGATGCACTTATGTCTGAAAGGCAGCGTTTATTGGAGCGTCTTTTGGAGGCTGTGAAGCAGGTACGATTGGGCTAGTGATTAGCATGGTGCGACGTTTGTGCTGGAAATGGCCTTGGTACACGGTGATCGGTGATGTTGAATACTCAAGAATGCGTTTTTGATGAACTGCAGTGCCAAGTTCGGTTCGGCGGACGTAGTGAGGTTGCAACCGACAGCGACAGTCGGTATGTGAATACATGCACACGGATCATAGCTTGAACATGTTTTGAAAACCTCTTGTTTTCGTGCATGATGAAAGTATGATTCACATTCATAACCATACTATGTATGTAGAAGTTAACGTCATTACAAGTGAGGCTCTAGTGTAGTAGTGAGCTCAACTGGGGGTGCGTACATGTACATCGACTCATCAACATCACACTCGTTTTCCTGAGAAATCAATTCTAATTCACTTTGTTTCTGAAGTTTTGAAAACTACAAATCGAGTCCTGATTTTCTGAGTAATGATGCTCACTGGACAGTACATACAGTATGCATGCTCGCTTGTGGCGGGGACCTAGAATCGTGATCATTCTATCACCCAGTGTTATCCTGGAGTGTGCTGGTTTGCGTGAGTTCAGGAAAGCGGAATTAATCTATTATGTCATGTTGAGTCATGGAAGACGCGCTGCACTCGCAACTGCAGTCTTGCTCTGCATTAGTACGGCGAGTGACATCAGTTTCATCGTCACCTTGATGCCGGCGGATAGTGTATACGTATTGGACGAATTGCGCTTTCCCGAACTCATATGCGAAGTAGCACACTCTGCGGTATGTACTACCGTTGTAGTGCTTGTATGATCAGGACTCGTACCATCAGAACCCAACATGTACTCCGGCACATAATATATCAAGAGTAGATAAACAAGAGTGTGCAACTCGCGGATGGGTAGGCCCACGGTGGAATTTTTTGTTGACGCAATCTTTTCGACGACGCACGAGCTGCGAGTCTTTCGGAAAGTTTTCCCTCGTGCTCTTGGCCGGCTTTACACTACAAGGTCGGTGCCCAGCACGTGCTCTCACACTGCTCTGCGGCGAAATGCGCGTTCTTCTGAAAAAAGGTGACGTCAACGAAAAATTCCGCCGTGGGCGGGGGTATCTGCAGATTGTGCAGGAGAGATCCGGAGTTGCACACTCTTGTTTATCTACTCTTGATAATATAAATATGAACCCAACATGTACTCCGCGGCACATCATAATTATATCATATGAACCCAACATGTATAGTGCAGTAAAATAAAGGTAACATAACATGTACTCCAGCACATAATATGTGCCGGAGTGCCGGTTCTACTCAATGAACCAGTCCATCATGGTCTGTGACCGCAGTATACCGTATTTCCCTGATTATAAGTCGCACTCGATTATAAGTCGCATCCCCATTTTCAGGTTTGAGCAATATTGTTGCGATATATTCACTTCAGTAGTAAGTCATGCTCGATTGTAAGTCGCACCCCCTTTTTTACACAGGTAACCCCGAATTTTAGTGTGAAAAGGTGCGATTTATAACCGGGGAAATACGGTAGGTGGCCCTGGAAGCCAGAGTTACCCTTGCACAATCTATGCAATTCACAGCCAAACAAATGGTCTTTCAGACCGGGTGGTTGTTTATAAACCAGGCTTAACCTACTTGTACTACCGTATTTGCCGAAGTGTAGTGCGCACTTTAGAGGTACTATTTCTAGCCCCAAGTCGTAGGTGTGCACTACGCTCCGAGTATGGAAATGCATGTACATGTGTACATGTACACGAACTTCGAAAAGTAGTGCAATGCATCAAACTGTTACGAAGTGTGCCACCTCTGACCCTATGATAAATTCTGACAATGGTTGCACTGTAGTACTGTCTTTATCGGGTCGATAATGCTCTCAAATCTAGGCTGCGCATTATACTCCGGATACACCTTGAATTGCCAAAACATTGCTCAAAGGGGGTGCGCATCATACCAAGAGTACATAACCCCCCAGAGTGTGAATCGCCTGATCCAGCTCTGCATAGGGTCTTGGTCGAGCGTAATCGGATCTTTGCGTCATAATACCATACACATCTGAGGGGAACTCTCGGATCAAAAACGACGATGCCCTGCCTCGAGACCGGCCTTGCGCTGGTGTGGAGTGTACGCATGACATCAGAAGATCCGATTATGCTCGATCAAGACCCTATGCAGAGCTGGATCAGGCGGTGCACACTCTGGGGGGTTATGTACTCTTGATTATACTCAGGTGCGCGTTATACTCCGGCAAATGTGGTATATCAGAAATCGCACCTAAGCCCTATTGAACAATTTCGTCTGTCAGCTATTTGCAATTACATTATAGGCAACTAACAGTAACTATCTGTCACTGTACCCACTACCACTTACATGGTTATGTTTGGTACGTATTTTACAGTTTGTACAGTTTGAACTCCCTCAAACTTGTGAAAGAAGCTCCTACAATAGTAGTTTTTCTTTCTTTCTCTTGTGCACAGTGTATCATGCCTGTGCACACAGCTAGAAGCGGTCTTTCAGCATGGCCTCAAGCGTAATCGTAAACTTCTGTAAGTATTGGTTAGTGTGTGTGTGTGTGTGTGTGTGTGTGTGTGTGTGTGTGTGTGTTCGTGTGCATGCCTTTGTGTCCTGATGTTATCAATCGTGTTTTCTGCCTCGTCGTCTCCACCTACTTACGATGGTGTGGTTGGCCCATAAGTGGGGTCAATCCCAAGTTGATCCAGAGTCCGGGCACTGGGGTTGTCAGCTGTTAGGGTGCTCTGGGCCTATTCAGTGCCACTGGGTTGTTGATTTGGAGACTGGCAATCGCAACTCATGCATGCGGCGAAACAAGTGCAGTGTGAATTACATGTATAGGACATGAAGGTGTGCATGTACGTAGGCACTTTCCTGTTTTCATCAGCCGGGAATGAAAAGCAGAGCAGGCAAGTGATTTTTCTTCTTCTGGATATCTCTGGCGTTGTAAGGAAAGTGTCTGAGCCTTCCTAACCTCTCCATGACTATTCGCTTCTGTGCCTGCAGGAACCTGAAGAAACCAGAGAGTGATCCAGGTACTGCTTATTTGTTTTCTAATGTGTTACATTTTCTTGTGCTTTCACATCACAGCAGTCTATTCATATGTTCATAGGTTCTCCCTCCCTGGGCTGTTAGAAGTCCTCAAACCATAAAATGCATTGTGCCCTCTGTCTTCACTCTCTGAAGGGACTTATTTTCGTGTCATGCGATCTTAGTTCCCGTCAACTCCAATCCTTTCTGTACTTCTGCAAATGTGTGTGTGCGTGTGTGTGTGTGTGTGCGTGCGTGCGTGCGTGTGTGTGGTCAGCTTTGTGGTGGAGACCAGGCTAAAATTAGTGGCGGTCAATTCATCAGCCTTGCAAGGTGTTGAATGGTGTAATCCCAGCACAAGTTGCTATGTCAGACATAGCTTTTCGCTGTCATCGCTTCCGCAATGGGCATGTTTGAGTCTGAGTGTCTGTCTGTCTGTCTGTCTGTCTGTCTGTTTCACAGTATTCTGGCACTGTATCCGGGAATCGATCAGCAAGGATGAAGTCGATGCAATCCTTCAGCTCAAGAATGTCACCACAGATGCTGGACGTGGTGAGAATCTTTTAAAATTAAAAGGAGACACTCGTACTTGAAGTAGTTTCTGATCAGCAAGTGTGTATGTGTTTGTGTGTGTGTGTGTGTGTGTTTGTATGTGTGTGTGTGTGTGTGCGTGTGTGTGTGTGTGTGTGTGTGTGTGCGCGTGTGTGTGTGTGTGTAGATGTGTGTGTGTATGTGTGTGTGTGTGTGTATGTGTGTGTGTGTGTGAGTGTGTGTATATGTGTGTGTGTGTATGTGTGTGTATGTGTGTGTATATGTGTGTGTGTGTGCATGTGTGCGCACGTGTGTGTGTGTGTATGTGTACGAGATCACACATGTCAATGATGTCATGTGTTCACCACCTCTTCTCTGCATCTTACAAAACGATGTCATGCTTGCCCTTTTCTTTGTGTGTTTTGTTCCGTTCTAGGTCGGGCTTGGTTGCGTGTGGCTCTGAATGAACGCACCCTGGAGACGAAGCTGCATCAGTTGCTTGCTGACTACAAGCAGTTGGGGTAAGGCTCATTTGAACACCGTTGTCTTCATCCACGTTGGAGTTAGAATGCTTGCCTTTGGACATAAAATTACTCCTCAAATTATAAGATATGGAGAGTGTTGGAGAATAAGCGGTCTCTCGCACCCTCCAGGCAGGGGGGGGGGGGGGGGGAGGAGGACAGGAGAATGATTGTGCCAAGTTACATAATATTATAATCCGCCATTAAGGAAGCATGTCTAACGTGCCATAACTTCCTCGCACATATGGACATTGTTCGGATCAGGCCCTGTTATGCACTACAGCCTGCAGAGGTCCTTGGCTCATCGAGTGAGTAGCCACTGAAAGTATCGCCCTTCTGTTTTTGTTGACCTGGCTATAGCTGTGCGAGTCTTACTCTTCCTAATAGTTCATGCCGATTGCTTTGGATCACGTCCTCCATTGTTATTATTTTATTATTATACCCACGGAAGAAGGAGAAACAAAATAAAGACAAAACAAAAAAACAACAATGGGTGTGTAGGCGCTACATGAGCTGTACTGGTGAGGTGCGGTGGACTCCCCCGACCAAGGGTCTCAAGATCGGTGTACACAGCAAGCACTGGGGGAGGGGGGGGGGGGGGAGGAGGAGGAATGACGTGTGTCTGTTTGGGGGAGAGAGAGAGAGAGAGAGAGAGAGAGAGAGAGAGAGAGAGAGAGAGAGAGAGAGAGAGAGAGAGAGAGAGAGAGAGAGAGAGAGAGAGAGAGAGTACTTACCAATACCTGTGTTTGCCGGCGGAATGGTGCCTGTCTTGTCCAACACAGGGTGTTCTACGAAACCAGTGCGTTTCTTTTTGATGTGGAACGCTCATCCATGCTCCCAATCATGGCGGCAGGTATGTCTAGACATGGAGTGTTCTAGAAATGTGCTGATTTGTACATATACGATAAATCCGTGTCCTCGAACTGAGATAGCATCTTGTGTGCAACGAGAAATCTGCATACTACCTCTTGGGCTTATTTTTACAAGAGTAATGATCCACCATTGCGTACCTGATGAGGGAAATTTTGCCGAAACGTTGTAACGATTGATTGATAAACGGTTGATAAATATGGTGGTAAAGACACACCTGGCAATATGGCGGTAAACACACGCCTGCCCACACACGCTCTCTAGGCTGCAAAGTTCTGGCACAGAGCTCTCCTTTTCACCACCACCACCATCAGTTCGCGCCTGGCACCTGGCCGATGCATGGTTGGTACATCGAGTAGCGCATGGCACATAGAAGATGACACAGCAACGACATAGCTCAATTGCGAAGTACGTTTCGTCCCCGCTGGACTCATCAGGCAATCTTCTTCTTGGATGTCTTCATACGGAGCTTGACCCAAACGTACGTCGCAATCGAGCTATGTCGTTGCTGTGTCATCTTCTATGTGCCATGCGCTACTTGATGTACCAGCCTGCTATGCCGGATACCGCCAACCATGCATCGACCAGGTGCCAGGCGCGAACTTATGGTGGTGGTGGTGAGAAGGAGAGCTCTGTGCCAGAACTTTGCAGCCTAGAGAGCGTGTGTGGGCAGGCGTGTGTTTACCGCCATATTGCCACCATATTTATCAACCATAAGTACAGCTGCAGTGGTGTCTTCAACTTCATTCTCCCGATTGATAAACGAGTTTGATATAGTTGCAGAGTGAATGAGAAAGAGAGGGTCTGCTCAGAAACCATTTCCTATGAATGAAGCTGCAGGTAGCCTCGCCACTGCTACTAAGTAAATGATCCATGCATGGGAAATGGAAAAAAAAACGCAAGCTGACTATACCTTTTGAAGAGGTGTGAAAACAAACAAATCATTCTTGTGTTGTTGCTTGGAGTGAGATGAAATGTTGGAGGGTGACTTAGGCGGAGGAAAATTTTTCATTTTAAGTTCTAGTTTTGTCAAGGTAGAATGTTGTTGGTGGGAGTGCTTAACTTTCTCTTGCGGATTTCTCATCCTGCCATTGTGTTGTGTCCGTAGGTCTTGGCTCTATTCTCTTTGCCTTACAGCAGGACAAGGCAGATCTGGACTCAGCAGCCAAGCCTGTGAGTACTGATGGCGTGATGTTGCTGACGTGTGACACCTTTGGTGTTTGTCGACTCTAGGGAACGTGTTGTGCGACACATTCTGCTCATATTCTGCTTTTATTCTCACCCTAGACCGCGCCTGTCTCTGCTCCCAAAGTTCCACAAGGAAAGACCTGGTCCACCCCAGCTGCAATCATTCCACAAAGTGCTCAAGGTAAGAGTCACTCTGATCAATTTCTGGATTGTATTAGTGTTAATTGGAGAGAGAGAGAGAGAGAGAGAGAGAGAGAGAGAGAGAGAGAGAGAGAGAGAGAGAGAGAGAGAGAGAGAGAGAGAGAGAGAGAGAGAGAGAGAGAGATTGAAACTGTAACACAAGCGTGTCACCTTTACACCATTGTGTCACCTGTAGTAAGCTCTTTATCTACCTTTCGTTCGAATGTGTTTGTGTTTAGCTTCTTGGTCGTCCTATGTTGTAGCATGTGTTGTGCACTTTGCTGTGTGTTTAAAATGATAGATGATGAACTGGTAACTTCATCCAGCACCCAGCAGCGCAAGAAAAAGAAGAAGAGCCTAAATCGCCCGGCCATCCGCAGTGTCAGTGTGGAGTCGGACTCTGTATTACGCAACGACACCCCGCCTTCTGCCGCACTTGCGGCGGCAGCTGTTGCAGCAGCGGCAACGTCCAACTCACAAACCTCACCCGGTATGAGTGACGAGGCATCCGGTGCTAACATTAGACCAGACATGGGTGCAGATGCCAGCTCTCCAGAGCATCTGGTGCAGAATGCCATCGCTGGCCATGCTGAGGTGGTGGAGCGCGTCCGTGCCTATCTGGACACGGCCGACGCAGCACAACCCGGTGATGGCGTCGCCTCGCCTACACCAGTGAGTCCCGATGCCGCCGAGATCAGCTGGGACAGTCTTCTGCGCCGCCCCACGCCAAGAGACCTGACGGAGGAGGCCCTGAGTTCCATGGCTGCCTATGCGGACAGCGATACGTCGTCGACTTCCGACAATACCGTGGGATCAAGGGCGGCCGACTTTGGCCTCGACGATTCCGTTTTGGCGATGAAAGCCATGCGTTCCCTTAGCCTTGCCCAAACCGAAGCTGATTCTCCTAGGTGAGTGGTTAAAAACAAAGACATTTTCTGTCACAAGCACCCCATGACTGTGTGTTGGTTTGCTTTGTTGTACGGTAAAACTCCCCTAATCTGGACTCCCCAGATCCGGGCACTCCCGTCCACTGGGCACCTTTCTGACTCCTCCATGATCCAGAGTCACAAAACGCGCTTTTCAACGAAAAATGTCACCAAAAAATTGATATTGATTGGCATAAAAAATATGTGGCTACTTGCATGGAATCAGTATGCCCTTTCCCGACATGCCCAGATAAAGGCAGTTCTACTGTACTCGGATTCTCCTTGTAAATGGCTTGTGGAATTTCACCTGGTCAAAAGATACGTTAGTGCTTTCATGGTACATTGTGCCACGCCATTTATTCTACGTATTCTCCCCGTCTCTTCCATTTTTTCCCCATTGCAGCACTGCTCAGACCGTAAAGGTAAGCGGGAGTTGTGTGTGTGTGTGATTGCGTGTGTGTATGTGTGTCAAGGATTACAATGGTGATCATTGCTGTAGTGTATATCTGTACTGGTATTATTTGGTGCACTATTATAATGAACTGATTATGCACAACTACTTACTTGCAGTGATTGTGGGCATGCTGAGCGAATGCTGTATATATTTTGTTTTCTGTTTGTCTCTGCCTTTCAGGCACCGGGTGATGTCTCATCAACGTCGCAGCTTTCGAATGGTGAGTTGGAAATCAGATAGCCTGAAACTAAGGTTTATGCCCTGCTGTCATAGCACTGTGTGAAGGCATGCGTAGAAGACACTCTCCTGTCTGTATGTATGCTGTTTCTATTCACTGCAGAGGACATGAGGACAGCTCTTTTGGCCATGGCCAAGCGAAAGGATGAGCTGGAGCTCCGCAACAGGTAGGACGTGCTTGCTGTTCGAATGCCAGCCTGTGGGGTGCCTGCCAACCATCTCTGTATCATGCACTGCACTGTGTCTCTTCAGTAGTAGTAGGCTAGCTCTCTACATACTAGTGAAGATCTTGTTTTTTCCTGTTGTTTTGCATGTGGTGCCTTGATGTTTGACGATGATGGTGTTCGACCGGTTGTGGAAGGGTCAGTCTGATTAACTCTGCAGCGAGCTGTGAATTTTATTGCAATATGGCCACTTGTAGTGGGCACCTGCATGTGTATTTGAATGTTTCCTCTTCATTCCTTGCTACAGGATCTTGGAAGAGGAGCGAGCTTCAGAGATGGCGCGATCGAATGAGTTGCTTCAGCAGTTGCAGGAGCTTCGTGACCTGTCCAGTACGCAGAATGAGCAGAATAGGACGCATACTCAAGCCCTTACCAGGTAAGCGTAGTGCCTGCATTGCTTGGTTTAGACCACCTCCGGAAACATCAACTTTGTGACTTTGGGCGACCTGTCTGATCTGGTGAATTGAGCTCTGAGGAATCGAGGGATGGTGACTCCGATTGCAACTTAAACAGTGCTATTTTGTTGTATTATAAATGTGCATACTTCAAAGAAGTATATCCGCTCACTGTACTGAACTGTTTTCGTTCCACTGAATCTAATTTCTTGATCACGGTAACACCCTAGAATGTGAATAAGAAAGTCACGGAGTTTTTTCAGAGGAAGTATGTATTTTTCAGGCACATATAACTCTATTCTATAACTATCACCTACGAAAAATGTACAATTATTTTAGTTGGGCTGGCAGATGTGAACAGATTGGCAGTCACGCAGACAGAGAACTGGAAGAGAGAAATGAGAAGACTTGAGCTGATAACCTGACGCTTGCCGTGTACTTCTGTGTGGCCATGCAGTGTTCGATAACTTAGTATGCCCAGTTCCCCGTACTTGTTTCATCACCCCTCTTTCCCCTTTTGTGGTGTGTGTGCACTCAGGGAGAACGAACTTCTCAAGCATCAGCTGAAGAAGTACGTTGGCGTTGTACAGAGCTTGAAGCGTGAGACGATAGCCAGCCTGCCGGCAGAGACAGCGGAAGGTCAGTGTTGTGTCAGGTCTACTGCCTGTAGTTCCAAGCACGTGTTGATTGAATTGGATAGACGGGCATATCCTGTGGTTAAAAAAAGATTTTTGCCTGCATGATATGTTTGATTTCCCTGGATTTTATCCTAGCTGGCTTTTGATGCTTGACCTGCTCACCCTGTAGGCTTGGCTAACGTTCTGTGGTGTTGTATATATGTCTTGTGCAGCCATGGCTACTCTACGGCATGACGCTGTAGGCATCGAACCCATCCCGCCACCGCGCAAGAAAATCAAGGAGTATGAGAGGTGAGTGACACATACCCGCGGTGTCCTCCTCTTCAACCATGCATTTACTGTCGGAAAGATTCCTGTGGACCTCTTCAACACCACCGTATTCTTTCTTCCCAGCGTGTGCACTGTCTCTGTGCATGTGCACTGTCATCACACTGTCTGTATGGACTTGCATGTTCCCTTACCATAGTATCGTACTTTACTGGACATGTGCCTGTGTACGGTGAAACGCAGTGGAACCCCATAGGTCCGATCACCTTCTGCGCCAGTCCAAATAATCCCGTTTACGAGGTGGTCTGGTGTGTTTAGTGCGCGCACATGAAAAGCCGCGCGTGAGAAAGGTGATTGCATTCCACCGTGTTTGAAGAGCAAAGTTCCACTCGGCGCTGGCACTGTATACAGGTCAACACAAGTTGTCCTGGCATTGATCTCAGCATCTGTATTATGAATGTATTACTAATCGTTGAGATTGGTCTTGTCCCCCGATATGATCTTCAGGGGTGAAGAAGACAGTCAATTTGAACAGAAGCTGGTCCAGGTGAGGACACTGCGACCCTGATTCTGGCTGGCTTGTATGCTGCATTTCGATGACGTTAGCCACTATTGTCTCTCAAATCATGATCAGTTTGTCCCCAATCTTTGCTGACTTTCTTGTATTTCATGTTGACTACTGTCTGGGGCAGGGTGGCTGTGTAGCGTGAATACCACCACTCCCTGTAGTGTCTATACGAGTCTGTGTGCTATGTTCTGCTGTAGAATGTGTACAATATACAGTACATGTACCTTTCATGTTCCGTACATTGTACCAAGAGTATATAACCCCCCCAGAGTGTGCAACGCCTGATCCAGCTCTGCATAGGGTCTTGGTCGAGCGTAATCGGATCTTTGTGTCATAATACCGTACACATCTGAGGGGAACCCGGGGAGTCGCGGGTACTCTCGGATCAAAAACAATGGTGCCCTGCCTCGAGACCGGCCTTGCGCTGGTGCAGAGTGTACGCATGACATCAGAAGATCCGATTCTGCTCGACCAAGACCCTATGCAGAGCTGGATCGGCGTTGCACACTCTGGGGGTTATGTACTCTTGATTGTACATGTTCAGTGTTGTGCATGGCTTAGGTATTAATGTGCTCTGCATGTAGTATCTGTGTGCTGTGTTGTTGTATGATGCCCATGTAGTAAGGACAGCTGCCTTTGATCTATACATTGTGCCATTGTGCCAGTATTCTATGCTCTGTGTGCCATGTTGAATACTACAATTATAGGCCTATTCATTCCATAATCGTTTTCATCCTTTTCGGTACTGAGTACTGCTGACGGTTGCCTATCTTGTGGCGCCATGCCCCATGTGTGTTTGGCTGCATTTTCAGGTGGCTGAAATGCACGGTGAGCTGCTGGAGTTCAACCAGTTCATGCACCAGCAGATGGTCAACAAGGACAAGGTCATTGCTATCATGCGTACACAGCTGGCTGCAGCCCATGGCGTGGTGAGTGTAGCTTGCGCATCGTCACCCTGCAGATGTTGGTGCCGTCCAATGGCCGCAACGCAGTGTAGTTTGTCGAGTGCACTGGGCTTGCTTCATGTCAGAGCACTAGGAGATCTGCCAATGTGCTCTTTCCAAGGTTGATAGAATCCCCCCCCTTTACCAGGAATACTTTCATCGTCTTACTTATTCTGTCTCAGACGGTGCTACGATAGTACTCATACTCTGTAATTTCAGGTGTGGTGTTGTGCCCATTGGCACTTTAAGGCCAATCATGTACTTTAAGTAATAGCTTTTTTCTGTTTTGAATGGCAGAATGTCAGTGTGGACAACCTCCTAGTCTTGTCATGCTGGCACATCATGCGTGGAGAATTTTGTTTCATCTGAGTTCATCTCTCTACGTCGGCTTGCTTGCTTGTGTGAATGCCATGTGTGTATGCATGTACATGTACATGTACGTGTGTGTGTGTGTGTGTTTGTTTCTTTCAGCCGGTAAATGAAATCCGTGTACCTGGCTCTCCACAGACAGCATCTCCACCACCTGAGCAGGTGGCGGCAAGCAGTGGACCCCCTTCAACTGGCTCTCAGTCTCTGCCGTCCAACTCTCTGTATGTAGTAGCTCACTGCTGTTTCCTGTGTGGGTGGCAATGGTTTCACTACTTACTGTACAAAGGGAAGATTTTGATAGGAATTTATTTTTCGGTCAATTCGGTGGCGAGGGGCATTACCTAAAATAACTCTCACGGAATAATGACTATTGCAGCCCAACTAAATATACTTGCCTTGATAGTGCTGTACTGAGAATGTCTTCCTACCTTTCTGCCAATACGAGGTTCCACCGAAATTATGTGACCACCTATCTGACCTAAGTTCTCTACTTGTACAGATAGTGCACTGGGTATAAGCTGGAGTGCATAACCAAGAATATGCAGTTGTGCTTACTGGTCAGTGCGCGGCTTACTGCCTTCATTGCGTAACTTGCCTGCATTGCGCCCTATACGTCTGCACTGAAACCCGCCGTCTCTCGCACCTGCACACCCGTTCTTGCTTGATTCGTTCGAGAACCAACCCGGTCGCTAAATTTTGGGTGCATGAAAATCAGTTTCGTACGAAAGTTTGGTTTGTAAGGGCATCAGTTTCATACTCTTGGCTCTAGTGGTGTACCCCTGCGTTCAACTGTAACTAACAGTTGTATGTCTTTTCACATGACATTCTACGTGCACTGATCATGCAAAATTGCTCAGGTAGCCCTCAAACTATTGGACAGGCATGCCGGTTGGGGTGGACAAGGGTAATTGTCAATTGATTGGCTGAGCTTCGTTGTAGGGAGTTACAGCACTTCGCACTTGCCATGAGGAGATGCTTTATTTTTTATTTTTTTATTTTTTTCTAATTGTCCGCAAACTCCAACGCAGCCACTTACACATTTAAACTTCACTTCTCAACTCCAAAACGGTCTTTTCTCTGCGATTCAAACCAAAATTAAAATTAACATCACACCAAATTTTCGGGCCTGGCCCATCATCAGGATAATGAAAATAATGGATTCATTATCCTGATGATGAGCCAGGCCCGAAAATTTGGTGTGATGTTAATTTTAATTTTAATTTTGGTTTGAATCGCAGTGAAGAGACCCTTTTTGGAGTTGAGAAGTGAAGGTTAAATGAGATGCTTTATAGAGAGAATTTTACGAATGGTATCATTCCCCGTTGCTGGTTTGCCATTGTGTTTCTGTTTTTGTTCAGCATTCCAAACTGTCTTCTAAATGTCTGGATTCCGTCCGTGTTCCTGTACGGCAAGGGTGGTGAAGGCTATCATGTCTATCAGGTATGTGGCCTGCTGTCCGCTTGTCAGTGTTTGGAAAGCAGTGATTCGGCTATGGGCGTACCTCATACCTCGCTTACCCGGGCGGTCCGGGACCGGGCAGTGCCTGTAATTTTGAAATGTCCGTGACTGCGAATCACATACATTTTGATGGGGGAAGGCCATAGATATGGCATATGGCATCACTAGGAAACAAGGAAACTGCAGTATAGCATACCCTCAAGTTTGAGTTTCGTTCAGGCACGCGGTGGACATGTTGTGTTTTCATGTTATGGGCTTGTTCACGATGAGAAACCTTTGCAATTTTATCTTTTCACTTGGATCTTGCACTGCCTACAATCAATGTGCGGTGCAGTCTGTGGCGATTTATATTCGTAAATGTGTGATGGCCGCGAAAATAGCGAAATTTAATCTCTTAGTAACGAAAGTTTCTCACTTTACAGTTTGTACCTACACGTAGTAGGAATAGCCTACAATTTCAATGCAGTCGAAAATTGTCCCAGCTTCTGTTGTGCGCTTTGGAAACAAGTCAATTGACAAAAGTAGACTCTTGCTTAAAGCAGCTTTCCAAAACTATGCTACTTCTTCATAGTGCGTGGGTGTGGGCTCCTCGATGAGCCAGTGACTTCGTCCTGTTGAGCTGGTCGAGTAGCAAGAAGATGATGGTATGGTGATCGCAATGTATTACTGGTTGGTGCTGATCGTAATGCTCTTCTTGTTGTGTTTATTTATGTGAAGGTTTTCATACGCGTGCGAGATGAAGAGTGGAATGTGTATCGACGCTATGCTCAGTTTCACGAGTTCAGAAAACACGTAAGAGAAGTGATGTTCGGCGTCTTTTGCACTTCAGGTGCACCTCTGCATGTATTTTCCTGTTGCCTGGTACTGGCAATCGTGAAGAACAGTGTGAAACTTGGAGGTGCAAAAGAACTCTCCTTGCCGCTTGCATTGTATTTTTCTGTCATGCTCTCTTGTTAGGTTGCTCTTGGTACAATGTACCTTTGGAGACCCAGTCTGGCGTCCCAATCTTCTAGCAGTGCTTGCATTTACAGACTATGGAGTTACATGGGCGTGTGGGCAGTTTTGTGTATGGACTATGGAGTATAAATCTAGTGTTCACTTTACGCTAGAGAATTATTGCCACCATTTATTAGTGTAGTGCTGTACAAGAGAGTTGGTAATAGCTGCCGAAACAGTTCTCGATGCGCTTAGAGCAGAGCATTTCACCCATAGAAGATCACCCGGAATTATATAGTGCGTTTCGAAAGTGTAGACCTCTAGACTTTTTCGAATAATTCGAATTCGGTTTGAGCTTTTTGAGAAATTTCTTCGGAATATTGCTCAGGCAGCTCCTGCAATTTGTCTCATATAAATTCCTAAGCGATTGGATAACGAACGGCCCATTTCGGAAATTTTATGCACAAAGTAATCACAGATTTTTGGTGCTGGCCTAACGGTTTTTTGAAACCAGAGGTCTGGACTTTTGAAACGCACTATAGCTGCAACTCCTACTTGTGTAGCAATCATCAGGCAAGTGCTGTGCTATGATTGTGTTCATTTACTCTGATGTTGAGCCAAAGTAATCATGGATTAAAGGAAAGGACAAAATGTTACGAGTTTTGACTAGCTGTCTTAACTGATCTGATTACGTTGGTGGACAGTTAGTCAAAACTCGTAACATTTGTGTCCTTTCCTTTAATTCATTTACTCTGCTGTACTTGTGTGCAATGTTCTATGCTATAGGTCATTCAAAGTGTACCCAGTGCTACTCGCCTGGACTTTCCCAAGAAGAAGTCGTTCAGAAACAAGGTCAGCTTGTCGTGCTTGCTATCAGGATTACAGGCGATTGTAATGAACTGACTGGTCCAGGTGGCTCTCTTCGTCTATTTGGTAGCTTCTGGTACAGTTTGGTAGGGTTTTGCACAGTCTGAAGACTCAAGTGAAGACGGCTTGTGACAGGGTCTGATCTTTAATTCTTAAATTCTTTATAATAATGCTTTTGACTGCTGAAGGGCAACTTCGGAATTGGGAAAAAGATTGAAGTCTGCTGGCTGGTTGTTTCGTTTTCGGTGTATAGTCACTAATCATGTGGTGGTGCTGGTGTGCTTACAGGAATCTAGCTTTGTTGAGTTACGACGCCGAGGCCTGGAGAAGTTCCTGCGGTCTGTGCTACAGCTGCTTGTGAGCGGTGCTGCCAAGGGCACATCCTACCACATGCCGGGTGATCAGCTATCCAAGAACCTTCTCAGTCACCATCTGCCCTTCTTCCGGTGAGCTTGTCAGCAATCTCACATTCTTGTTCTGTTCCCCACCCAGTGACCCATGTCTGTGCCTCTACCTGCTGTCTGGCTCTCTCTCTCTCTCTCTCTCTCTCTCTCTCTCTCTCTCTCTCTCTCTCTCTCTCTCTCTCTCTCTCTCTCTCTCTCTCTCTTCTTTCTTCTTCTTTTTCTCTCTCTCTCTATCTAACTATCCATCTATGCAGCTCTCTTTCCCTTTTCATGTATGCCTGCATACGCACATTCACAAGTACGCAAGCACACGCGCACACACCATGAGGCACACACACACACACACGCATGCACACACCATGATGCACACACGCATGCACACACATGCATGCACACACACACACACACACACACACACACACACACACACGCACACAATACAATACAATACAATACAATAATGCCCATCCGGAGATGATGGCAGGTCCTGAAAGGACCGACAGTGTTTCAGTCACGCGGAACAGAACTTCGAGTGGCGAGTGAGGTCCTGGCGACGGCGAAAATCTCGGCCGCAGTGGCACCTGAAATCCAGAGACACAGGTTTAGGCGGCTGGATGGTGCTGCAGGCCAGTCTCCACGCACGACGGTCCTCGGCTAGGCTGTACCAGTCATTGATGTGGCGTTCCTCTAGGTCAATCACGATGTTGTCACGCCAACGCTTGCGTGGCCCGTGGCGAGGGCGCGTCTTCTGGAGCTCACCAACCAATACGCACTTCGGTATTCTGTCGTCCGACATGCCCCAACCAGCGAAGACACACACACACACGCCCGCGCGCACACAGACACACATGCATGTGCAGGCTCACACGTTCCAATATACTTGGCGTGTGAATGAGTGGTACTTGACTACTTTCTTCTTGTATACTGGTGCTATTGATGGAAAGAGCTGTTTTCTTCTTTCCCTGTGTGTGTGCTTTATGTGCCTTATGATGTGTAGTGAGCAGCGTGCAGCACCTACTGGTCAGCAGCTGCCACATCGTCCAGTAGCTCAACGCAATTCCCCTCACTATAACGGCCTGTAGTGTAGAGGTCTGGCTCCCCTGTTCCCGTCTACGTCCCTGTCTCTCTCTCTCTCTCTCTCTCTCTCTCTCTCTCTCTCTCTCTCTCTCTCTCTCTCTCTCTCTCTCTCTCTCTGTCTCTCTCTCTGTCTCTCTCTCTGTCTCTCTGTCTCTCTCTCTCTCTCTCTCTCTCTCTCTCTCTCTCTCTCTCTCTCTCTCTCTCTCTCTCTCTCTCTCCCTCCCTCCCTCTCTCTCTCTCTCTCATAGCCATTATCACTGTTCCATGTGTAAGTATGTATACTGTACTGTACATTGTCTGGTTTGTGAATATTTTACTGTGCTACGCTGCACGTGCGTCCTCCCAGAGCCATCCGCATTCCTGTGTGAGCAGATGGTTTGTATTTTTTACACTTTCCGTAATTCTGAAATGCCCAGTAGCTATGTAACTAAGTGTGTTCTTATCTACTACTGGCCATTTTTTGCAAGTAATTTCGAGGCTTCACCTTATGTTATTTGATATCAACGCTATAAATACTGCGTTCTTAAACAGCATCTTCGCTTTTTATTCTCATCTCGACTCGTAGCTTGACCCAATCTCTTCCCTTTGTTGCCTGCATATTTATGATTTGAGATTTGTTCTATGGAGCACCGTCTCTTTTATTTGCACCCCGCATATGCTGTATGAGCATATCATACCATCTGGTCTTGTGTGTAGGTCGATTTGTTGTGCTGGATCGCAACGATTAGAAACATGTTTTAGTACGCTGCTCTGACCACCAAATTTTGCATCGCCAAGTTATTTCGGTGGCTAACCCCTTTTTTCCATAACAAAGGAGTTCTTATTTAGTACTGATTTCGCTTCCAGAATTCAGTTTCTCTTTGAATATTTCCTGTTGAAAAAACGTTATCAGAGATGTGTGGACAGTCGAATGCGTGCTGTTGAATTATTTTTGATGTGGAGTGTGCAAGTCTACCTAACTTGCCCTAGCCCCAGCCCCAGGCCTGACCCTCTGTACAGAAGTGCAATAGTGGGCAGCCTCTGTGATTCAGCACCGAAAACGCAAGTAGTCTTGCCCTGTCTGGGAAAGACACCGGCAACTTGTAGTAAAATTAGAAAAGGTAAAAGAGAAGGCACTATTTCAGTCTATTTGCATAAGAAGCAGACAATTCAAGGTAAAAAGGATTTATTTATGCTGACAAAATCCACAGCCCTATCTAACCACCCACAGCCAGAGAGTCATAGAAAAATTCAGTTGAATGAGGACATCGCCTTAAAAATCCAAGCTTCGACCGTGACCTCTGCCCCCAGGTGCAGCGGCCGCTTTGTTCGGCTTGACGGGGTCCTCTTGAGTACGGCTGGCGGTTTCCGACAAGTCCGGCGGCAGATGCAGTTTGTCAATGGAAAAGTTCTTCCGCCGGAGTTTGAACGCCCAGTCAGTGGAGTCGAGCGGGATAGGGGCTAGGCTGTTCCAGCAGGGTAGTTTGCAGATATGGAACAAGCCATGATAGTCCTTATACAGTGGATTCTGCTGTTTAGAGGAGCCGGCAAACGACTCTACATGCACAGCATAGTCAACAAGCTGACGCACACGATGAGCCAGTGGAGTGCCATTCCACAGGTGCGAGGGAATAGTCACAAGGGCAACGGCTGACCAGCGGCGTAACCGGGCCTGCAGCACGTGAAAGAACTGCAGCAGACCGGAGGATGACAGGGGATCATTGTCATCGCACTCAGTCCACAGTGGCGAACCTATGCAATGCAAGCACAGGCGAAGGACATTCGGCGAGCCCGCCTGAAGCGAATGCTCCTCGACAAACTGATCCAGCGCTTGGAGAAGCTTTGTGTATTTGCTAGAGCATGGTTGTACTAGTCCATCAAATGTACCGCACGTCGTGCTACTGGGGATATCCAACTTATGACCAAGGTCAAATGTGTGACTGAATCGATTTGGTTGTGTGCCGGAACTGTTTGCAACGGTGGCCTGCTTCTCGTAGCGCCATGCTATCTTCAAACTGTCAGCACTTGTGTCGTCATCCTCCTCTTCTCGGATACTACCCATCGCCGTACTGCCAGCAGTGGTGTCGGATGTAGCACCGCTTGTTTGCACTGTCGCTGTTGCTGCCGAAGTATTGGTGGAGCTGTTTGCGAGGCCAGGCAAGTGATCAAGAATGGACGCTGGCTGTACACTAGCTGATGCCACGTACAGAGAATGTCCACTCACAACGCCCTCGGCAGCAAACAGATTCATCAGAATCCGCGCATAGGACCCAAACTCATCCTCTTCCACCGCTATGCAGCTGCCCACATGCAGACCACCACCCAGCAGATTGTCCAATGAAGGTACACCTGACGCAACAACTGGCAGCCCATTGCTTGGAGACGGTCGACAACCAGGTAAAGTTGTGCTGGCTTTTCTGTTTCCCTTCCTACGGAACGCCATGAGGAGAGTCTACTTCTCAGGATCAATAACAACTTTTTTGATGATTTCAAAAGTTGATGTTCAAGAAATTTATATTATTATGTGTTTACTGACTGCAGATCTGGACGCTAGCGCCTCAAGACAAGTTGCCATACAGATACAGCTGAGCCTCGGGGCCCTTCAGAACAGCAACATCCAAAGCCAAACGTATCCACACTGCACAAGAGTCATACCCTGACATGAATGATACAATTGTAGGCATGAAACATCAAAACATAAAATTATTTCATTGAACGACTTTTGCGAAAGAGCCACATAAAAAATATTGTTTTTTTGGATCATCATGCAGAATGGTACGTAGCTCGATCGAGAACGTTCGAACCCGACGTAGATCTACTCGTAGATCTCATGATCTACGTGAGTACAGACTGTACGAGAGAGAGCTCGTAGGTCTACGAGTAATACGAATCATGATGTATATAATAACACATGGTACGGAGGGCATTAATCCATTATGGCTGATTTATGCCCTAGTGCGTAGCCCGAGGTCGTGCACCGTAGCCCAAGGGCCGCAGGCCCGCGGGCTACGGTGCACGACCGAGGGCTACGCACTAGGGCATACAATCAGCCATAATGCACGACGCACCATGTGTTTATTATAGTTCATACATGCCACGTGCCTAGTTGTAGACAAATAAGGTAAACATGGTCAAGGGAGGAGGAAGGTTCCAATCAGCTGTCATAATATTATGAATGAAGGGTCGAACAAGATCGGAAGGAGCTTTCTCCGTGGAATGATAGAACGTTTTGTGTCAGATTTACTTGCAGTTCCAGGAATATGTCTTTGCATTTTGGTGTTAGTGTTGCCTATTGGGCGGTACGGAAGTTAGCTGATTCGCTGCTGCTTTGGCGTTAATGTTGGCCGCAAACATCCTTGACCAAGGGGCACTAGTAATTAGACTAGTTTTGAGAGTACATTGTAAGTGTTCTTATTCGGAACAATGATACTTTTTCACATACATCTGAGATTTTGTTCGCATTGCTTTCAGTTTACTTGAGGTCCATGTGTACACTGGACAATCATGTAGCTAGGTACATTTGAAGTACAATGTAGATGTAACTGTATATTTTGTAGGAGTTCGAGATACAATCTGATCTCTTCCAGATAGGTAACTTTGTGATGCATGTTCACCTATTGACTTGTTCGTCTCAATTGACTTGAATTTAGTAATGCATGGTAAGGACATGCTGTGTGCTATTGTCACGTTGTTATAAGTTACTTCTCCTATGTCGACATTGCTAGTAAAATATAAATGTTTTGGACGGTGCACGTAAGTAGTTTCGTTTTGTGTGGTGTGTGCGAGTGCATGTGGTGTCCTTGGGAATGGTCCCATGTGTTCTATGTGCGCTGGAGTACTGCCAATTATGTACCAGATCACTGCCCAAAAGGCATGGCTTGGTGCATATTTGGCAGTGCACCAGCGTACGTAGTACGCCTGGGGTCATTCCTAATGGGCATGGGTACGCCGTACCCGGGCATTATCGTCTGATAATGCCCTGGTACGGTGCTGCTCTGATTGGCCAAATGCTAGCAACGACCTGACAACAGGCACGTGACATGTATGAACATGTCTTCATGATTGATGATCGATGTGGTGCGGTACAGCAGTCGAACCTCGACCATGCAGCTGTCGCAAGACGGCCCCGACATGTCACTGTCATTTTTCTTGACTGATTTGAGGAAGAACTGAAGAAGCGTGTATTGCTCTATTGCTGATAGATTCTGGTACTCATCGTGCAAGTCTTTGTTTTGGTCGTCGTATGTTTCGTATTAGTTGCGTGAAGGGCGTCCCTTAGTAAAGTGTAAAGTAACATCTTGGACATACCGAAGAGAGTATCCCATCTGCGGCGTCCTTTTGTTCAGTCACTTGACAGAGGAGTTCAAGAGCGTTCTGTCGGAAATAATTGAGAATGCTCACTACTTTTGAAAACCTTGATTTGTAGTATCTTCGTGTTCCGGAGAACTGTACGTTGTTGGTACATGCATCTGGGTGTGACTAGGAGTTTCATACGTAAGAGGACGGCTAGGCTCTTGGATTATCCACGGCCCTTCATTCGCTGTACTGTGCACGTGAGGTGCTGAGCAGGTTTCAGGTGCTATGAATTTGTCGCCATGTAAATTGTCCTCTCATACACTCCAAGATCAGCACCAGCAGTCCGCTTGGAGAGCATGTTCGGATGCAAGTGGTCTCGCAAGGGCCTGGCGTCTTCCAAATCGGTTGGTTCGCCCACCAAGTCATCTCCGCCATCCCTGCTGGATTGGACCAGTGCTACTGACACATCATGGGAAGGTTTGATGAAAGCACCACTATACATAGTGATCTGGTACATCTTCAGTGCATGCACTCTGTTCCTGAACAAGTATATCCTCACGTTCTTAGAAGGTGACCCAGACATGGTGGGCTACACACAGATAGTGACGACAACGCTATGCGGTTGCATGCAAGTATATATACCGCGTCTCTACTACTATCGCTCGCCGCAAAGTCAAGTCATGCAAAGTCCGGCGCACGCCAAGAAATACACCACCTTCTACCGGGACATGCTGCTGCTGGGAATTATGAGGTAATGCTGGAGCCTCGTGTGCACCCCTCGCGTATGCAATTGAGTGCATGCGAGTGCGCGATGAAGCATGCGCACGCTTGTGTGTGTGTGTGTGTGTGTGTGTGTGTGTGTGTGTGTGTGTGTGTGTGCGTGTGTGCGCGCGCGCGCGCGTGCGCATGGTGTGTGTGTTTGTGTGTGCGGGTGTGCGTGCACGCATCAATTGGCTCTGGGTTTCCAGCACTCATTTGCGGAGACAGGTTGTTAAAGTACTGGTTGTTAAAGTACTGGTTGTTAAAGTACTGACTACTGTAAGACCACAAACCTTTTAAACTACCTATGAGCACAGCACAAACTGTGAAACAAGAGTCATCATAAACTGAACTCGTAGGTTTAGTGAACTCAACGTATTGGAAGCGGTTTTCATTCGCAAACATACCCCCAACCTCTATGCAGTGCTGCGACGGCAGAACTTCACATCACGTGACATGGTTAAAAAGGTCACGCTGGCGAACAGTGCAAAGTGACCACAAGAGAGTTGAACCCAAAGCAGGGTTGCGTGCAACCCTGTATCTATCATGCACAGGGTGCAAACGATGTGTACGAGTTCGTCACGTAATGTGAAGTTCTGCCGTCGCAGACCCCATAGCTGGAGTTGGACACTCTTGGGGTTACTGTAAAACCGGAAACTTAACGACCGAAAAGTTGACGTTTTTGTAATTCTGGCATGATTACGTGCAGAAAGGTAACGATGGCTCACCCAGCTGTATACGCATCTTTACACAGACATCTAGCGATAAAATTTTTTTATATTTTTTTATTTACGAATAACGAAAAAGAATTGGTCGTTAAAATGTTAGACTTTGTGATTCGTTAGACATTCCGGTTTTACAGTATGCACTCTTGTTACTATGCACTATTTTGAGAAGTAGCAAGGACATGAAAGGCCTTATCAGAATCACTAGTGGCTTTGTTGCACGGGTGTTGATATTGTCTTTCTCCAACCACGCATGCTTTTTTGTTTTCTGTTTGTCCTTCAGAGTTGGAAGTGTGGTGCTTGGTTTGGTTAGCTTGAAGAGCGTGGCTGTTTCATTCACTGAGACCATCAAGGTGGGTCTGGAATCAGTTCTGTGAAGTGAATGGCCCAAACAGCATACTCATGTACAGGGCCTCTCTGCAACCGTGTGCTTTAATGTGCATTGATGCAATGTTTCCGCAGTGCCTTTTTGGGGCTCTGCAGCCTTTACTTCAAGGGTGCATCAATATGCTATTGCATGGCCCCAAGGATAAACGGGCATTCAGAATAGTTAACAGATGTCCTTTTTAGAGCATGAATCCAATTTCCGTTTTTCTTGGCTTGTGGACAATCATGTCATATCAGCCATTTGCAGCATTTTTATATCATTACACTCAAACAGTGCTGCCTGGGGAAATACTGCAGAAATGTGAAGGAGTAAATGGTAGTGTCTGTCGTGTGCATGTATTGTTGAATTTCTACTTCAAGTAATGTATGCGATAGTGTTTGTACGTGTTTCCCATTGCTGACTGTGTTTTGTACTTGTATGCCATTGGTGATGTCGTTTAGGCATCAGCGCCACTCTTCACAGTTGTCATGGCATGGCTGATGCTGGGTGAAATCTCTGGAGTATACGTCAACTTCTCACTGCTACCGATCATGGTCGGCCTCATTCTGACTAGCTATACTGAGCTTAGTTTTCAGGCGGTTGGCTTTCTTGCTGCTCTGCTGAACAACATCCTGGACTGGTGAGTTAGTTTAGTTGGGATCATCTGCAACTCAGAAGTAGTGACAAGCTCGGCCATTTGAAAATAATCTTAACCGTCCACCTCTCCACACTGGGATCTTGGCCCACATTCACAGAGCCAAACAGCTGTCTGGAGGATAGAGAACATCTACCCAAGAACGAACTTCCTCGCTATGGAGTGGTGTTGTGAATGTGGGCCAAGAGCGCAGTGTGGAGTGGTGGACGGTTGGGATCATCTGCAATAGTCCTATTGGGGTATTGTGACAGATACCGCATGTGTATTGCCAGACTGTTTTTCTCACTCGTTTTGGAGCCAAACACTCATGCATGGCGAGAAGCAGTTGCTTGGTTGTTGCAGTCTTTCTCTCTATTGTGAGGCAATAGTCCTTGAGGGTGATGACGTTCCTACGCATGCGGAAAACTGAGTCTAACTGAGTCTCACGCGAACCGTGAATTAATTTTATTTTATTATTTTATTGAATGTTGAATGTTATTGAATGTTGAACGGTCTCTGCTGGGATGATGGCTACACCATAGCTCAGTGTTTAGAGCATCGCTAGCTACAAGCGAGGGTCCCTGGTTCGAGTCCTGGTGGTGACAGTCAATTTTTTCTTCAGACTTCTCCCGTTTGCGTCTTCCCCTCAAACCAGTGAAGATTAATATTTTATTATGAGGCAATACATGTAGTGTGCAAGTACCTGCTTATACTAGTAAGTAGGATGTGAGTCTGGAAGTCGTAGTCTACCAATCAGCAGCTGCACTATGATCCTACTTGTACATACACCGTGCTGTGTTTATCCGTGATACTGTCTCTGCTGCTTTTTCTGCAGTATTCAGAATGTGTTCTCCAAGAAGTTGCTCTCCAACCTGCAAGCCTACACGTGAGTGCTTGGCTTTGTACTGTCTGTGACTGAGCCCGCCCCTGTGTCTGAATGTAGAAACGCAGTGCGCACGGGGCAAAGCCTGAGAACTGAGCACAGCAGGCTGATTATGACTGTGCACTGTTATGCAAGGACATGAAACGCCTCATCAGAATCTTCGGTGGCTTCAGTGTACTTCAAGTTCATGCGTTGATAAGTCTTCCTCCCAGGACTTTCGCAGCAGTGTAGTTGCACTATGGCGGGTGAAGTTTATACAAGTATGTTCCTCTGGCCATGAGCTGCCAGGAAGCCCAAGATTATCAAATTTGATAAGGGAGACGAAAGTTGTGATCCAAACAGCTTGCGTACGTGGTACATGTAGCAATTTGCGCGAATCACGTCAGCCCTGAAAGGAATAAACAGCCACAACGATTTAGGTATGCCATGTCGTGAATCGTGATACACTAATACCGTACTGTCTTGTATTAAAGCCTGTCTCATATAGAAGCCTGTCTTGAATAGAAGCCTGGTTTTCAAGATACCCTGTCGGCACATAAGCCTGATTTTAGTGTTGACAGACATAGAAATATGTGTACCTGTCTTGTATAGAAGCCTGTCTCATATAGAAGCCTTCAAATTTTCCCCCAAAAAGTCATATAAGCAGCGGCCTTTATACACGACTTTGCGGTAGGTATTTTTGTGAGAATTCCGTCAATGGTCACACTGTAGTACTGTCTATAGTATATAGTCGATACTTTTTCTCAAATCTAGGGTGCACACTATGTAAAATAGAAGAGAACACATGGGAACGAGTTATGAAGCAACTGTCCACGACTGTAACAAGTTATGTACTCTTGATGATACCGGTGGCTGTGTGTTCTGAGCTTGTATCTGTATGTGTTTCTTATCTTGTTCGTGCCGCAGCCCGACTGAGTTACAGTTCTACTCCAGCGTAGCAGCAGTGTCTATCCAAGTACCAGTTTGGTTCTCACTTAGGGTAAGGGACATGTGCCCTGCTGCCTCTCTCCCTCTCTCTCTCTCTCTCTCTCTCTCTCTCTCTCTCTCTCTCTCTCTCTCTCTCTCTCTTTCTCTCTCTCTCTCTCTCTCTCTCTCTCTCTCCCTCTCCCTCTCCCTCCCTCCCCCCCTCTCTCTCCTCTCCCTCTCTCTCTCTCTCTCTCTCTCTCTCTCTCTCTCTCTCTCTCTCTCTCTCTCTCTCTCTCTCTCTCTCTCTCTCTCTCTCTCTCTCTCTCTCTCTCTCTCTCTCTGTCTCTCTAGTTGAGTTCCCATTGTACCACGTGATGGTAGCTCAGATATCATTCTGTTCTGCCGTGTTGTCTGTGGTTGTTACACTTACAGGGACTGTCTCTGTACAAAGAGCACATGACGTGGTGGATGGCTGGCTGCTTACTTTTGGACGGCTTGTGTTTTCACCTGCAAAGCATCGCAGCATACTACGTTGTCTCAGTTATTTCACCTGTGTCCTTCAGGTAAGGGTAGCCAAGGGCATATGCGCTTATACTGAACTTGAATACTAGCTGCCCCCTCTACCCGTCATGGCACAGTGGCCTTGGATACATACACATGCATGCACATGCACACGTGCACCT
This sequence comes from Sycon ciliatum, assembly GCF_964019385.1. NCBI lineage: Eukaryota > Metazoa > Porifera > Calcarea > Leucosolenida > Sycettidae > Sycon > Sycon ciliatum. Next base: position 7,375,944 of record NC_088644.1, read on the forward strand.
TGAAACTGCCACCTAAAGGTGCTGCAGTGCCTCAAAGAGGCAAGGAGGTCAGCATTCATTCTTTGTACATGCACGCACACCAAAAGGATTACTGTAAAAGTCCGTAAATAAGTACGTATTTACTTTCGATTTTAGTGGCCACATCCGTACTAACTTTCGGGCGGGTACTGACTTTCGGACCTCACTTGTGTGTAGTGGAGAAGTCATTTTCATGTAGATGTACATGCTACGTGCTGCATGTGCGCACCGTACCGGTACTTATTTCGGGCAGCGTATTTATCGGGCTTGACTTCAACAGGCATAGTCAAAAGTATGAAGGGGGTATTTATTTCGGGCAGGTACCATACTTATTCACGGAATTTTACGGTAGTGGTATTAACTGTGCACCGGGTACCTTGCCACATCAACCATATCAATCGCCTTGATGTATCATATTTGTACCTGATGATTCCTAACATTTTCGGCTGGGTACCTGCGCAATTGGACGTGAGCGGACGACTATTCCTGTTTTCATGGCAGTTTTTCTGTGCTTGTTTGTGTGCTGTGTGGTGTGGTGTAGTGTGTCGAACACTGTGAAGAGGGCATTGTTGACTGTACTATCCGTGATCATCTTTGGTAACAAGATTACAGGTGAGCTGCATTGTTGCTGTTTTTTGTCTTGCTCCTGACTCAACTTACCGGCAGTTCTACATGTTTCCAGGAGTTTTCTTCAGGTGATTACGAACCGGAAGAGGCGAATTGTTGACTTATTGCTGAACTTAATAAATAAAGAAGAAAATGCATGGTTGGAGGTATTTTTGGCCTGAGGCCCAATCAGGTTTCACAGGCCCTGTAATGAAGGGTGCTTGGGGCAAGGAACGGTCTTCAAGTGCTTATTTGTCTCACTGTGCGATACGTGAGTTGACCTGGGTACGCGTTCTGCTGAGATACCGCGGGTAAGAGTATGCTTTATGGTATCGCTACTGGATGTGCCGCGGGTGCTTTGCTCGTGGAATTGGACACCTTGCTTTCAGAGCACAGTCTGCAACTCGCTTGATCGTGATCTGACCGACCTTGCCTTGCACTTAGGCCCTCTGTGTCTGCATGCACGCTAGCATAATGGACCTTACTTGCATGTCTGATAATATTGCAACGTCTCTCCTTTCCTTCACTCCTGTCACTGGTGCTTATCCTGAACTGGCACCGACTGGTAACCCGTTGCTGCCGTACATGTATACTATCATGGCATTACAACGCTCTGACACACGAATCGTAACGCGCACTATTTTTCTTTGTACTTGTGCCGTGTCCAGTGCTCACGCTCCTTGGTACGGTCATGGTCATTGGTGGTGTGTTTGTGTACAATTCCGCACGCAATCATGAAGCCGACCTACGTCGAAAGCAGGAGCTGTCATCGGGCGATGCTGAAACGGTGTAGAATGTGTGAGAATGTCATCAGGCGACGCTGACACGGTGTAGAATGCGCGGGAATATGAGTGCTTGGTCTTTGTGTGTTCCACTTCAAAACCATGCTGGCCGTACTGTGAGCCCTTTGGCTGAATTGACCCGATAGCAGTGCTCAGAGTATCGTCTCCGGAACATGTTCTCAAACGTACTCGACACCTTTGCCCGGCCCACGGCCGAGCGCTTCATTTTTAAGCATCAACCGTGTGCTGTGTCGTTACTGCGCGTCAAGACTTCGATTGCTGTCGTGTGTACACCCATCGTCGTCTTGGGCCCAGGATTTCCCAACACCCCAACATCAGTCTTGGCAGAGTATGTGTTGTAGTGGCGGGCACAAATTCCAAAAAAAAGTAGTGCACTCCTGGAGGGAGTGTATGAATCCAGCTTCAGTCCCTAGGAAGTGATTGATATCAAAAGCATTATTGCTGGTCTAACCAGTTTCTAGACTTTTTTCATGACTTGAGAGTTGTCTAGTCAGAAATTATTTGTATATGAGTATAATTATGTGTTATGTCTGATTTCTAAGCTTGTCTATATCTGGTATATAGATGAGTTTTTCAAATTTATTCTGCTACAGTTTCAGAATCAGTCTGCTTTGCAGTATTCCTATGTTTTCTATTATCCCTTCCGCTGCACTTCGTTGAGAACATTGCTGTGCAATGCTACTCGAGTGACTTTACTGATCTCTTTCCATGCACAACTGCCAACTCCACACATGCAGTACACATGCTGTTTGTTGTTATTGTACACACTCCTTGTCTTTGTAGTACACACCCACACACAATACTGCGTGTCATGATTGTTCCAGAGTGCAAGAACGAACGAAATCAATATCAACTTGCTGGTGCTTCTCTCCCCTCTCGGAGACCTCATGTGCTGTGTGGGTGGCATTTACCGGTATAATCTAGCTGGCCATGGCTCTAGAGGTTATGCGATTACATCATCAGTTAAGAGCTTTGACAAAGCCGTGGCACAGCGATGTACTAAGGCTGTACATGTAGGTCAAGCGAGGCCGCTGACTCACGCTGTATGCTTGGCTCCCATAAGCTAATCCGTTGATTCACCCTGTATGCTCACCACTCGTAAGCAGTTCCGCTAGTCCCCCCCCCCCCCCCCCCCCCCCGATTTCCGACAAGACACTACGAACGCACCCTGAAGCAGGCGTGGCGTTTTGCAACTTGTTTCACTTTTATCCTATTAATTTGGGCTTTCAGATGTCTCTGCCGCTACAAGCAGAGAGCAACGTGTACACTCAATAGGATCACAGCATATCCGATCTGCATCTCGGTGCACTGCTTTGTTAGCCATGATATGTGACCATAAGCCCGTAAGCAGAGGAAATGAGTGGAACGACTACAGTAGAACAATTCCGAAGAGAAGCTGAATTAGATGGAATGCCAAAGAGAATGTTGGAGAGTAAAATATTTCCATCCACACAGTGCTGCATGGCGTTTAACCCTTTAACCGTCATATAAATTTCACCCATTGAAACGCCGAACGAAATTTCAACTTTGCCAGGTCATAACTTTAGTTGTACTCACTCGATTTTTATAATCTTGGGCTCGTTGGAAAGCTCTGGACGAGACCAGCACGATGATACCACATTCTTCGCCTCAGCAGTCACACAACCAGCGCTGGAACGCAGCGACGTCGTCTCAACGCCAGGCATGCAAATGACAAGTTCAAAACTCCGCCATGGCCGTCTCCTTCATCGTAGAGTGTTCAAATTTTTTTTGAGAGATCGAGCTTTTCGTGAGGAATACGTTGGTCGCGAGCAACAGTCACAGAGCGCGTGAAGAAACGGGGAAATCCCGTGACGACGTCAGCCGCGCGCCCAGCGCAGCGGAAGTGACAAGCGTGCAGTACTCAGCGCTTGATAACTCTGATCCACTACATCGTAGCTCAACGCGGATTTCTGCAACAGAAAGCCTGGAAAATTCGCAACCGAATCGATAGTAAATTTTCTATCGTGGGTAAAAAATCATTCCAGTGCGAGTATTTCAAATGATGGGTCGAATTCGACCCACAAATGTATGGTCTGACGGTTAAAGGGTTAATTGATTGGGAGAAAAAAAAGGCACGTGCTGCATCATGCTCGGCCCTTCTCCATGTTCAGGTGTCCGGCTGTAAGCAAGTTCATTAGCTTAACGCAGTGCTTCTGTTGGCATTGTTCACAGTTATCATGATTTCACACCAGCTGGACTGACCAATAGCAGCGAGAAGATTTCACCAATCGTAGCCCGTGCTATGAATGACAACGTTCCCAACTGCTTGCCCGTGACAGTGTCATACCTGTCACCGAACGGATCTCTGGAAGGTGTCTGGTCGGCAAAGCTGTACAGCTGGTGTATGAGGACTGTCTTGATGCTCTCCATGTTGTACGCCAAGCCCAGTAGTCCTCCTTGATACTCTGTGAGCTGGAAAGATGAGCGGTCGTTGAGCGGGATACCGTACGTAGCACTCTGCTTGTTCACGTAGTAGTTGAGCTCTCTTTGGAAGACGACCGGGTCAAACACCGATACATTCATGATCAGCTGGTAGAGGAGATTGTACTTGAGCGAGAATGAGCTGTCGTCCAGATTGTACTCTCGCTTGTAGTGGCTCTGATCTGATGCAAGTGCATGCTGCATCCAGAAAGACAGCAGCGTTGGTATCATTGCTCGGTAGTGCTCAGCACCTTTGCTACTAGTAGCGTAGTACATCAAACCGGCCATGGCTTCCAGCCCCAGTATTCCCTTCACAGCCAAGTTGGTGTTGTTCGCCTCGGGCCCTTCGAAATCGTCCGTGCACAACTGCTTTGGAGGCATGGGCAGCTCGCTGAAGATGAAGTTCGCCCAGGTTTCCAGTACACCAAAGTACGGCTTAATGTAGTCGAGCAGTTTGAAGTTAGCCGTGTCTCGCTGGGCAATGGCGTTCAGCATGAGCAGCATGTTGGCTGACTCCTCCATGGGCATCTGCTCCTGTCGCTCCGGTGTCAGGTCACAGATTGGCCACGTACCGAGGTGATGCGGTGCCCAGTTCAGGTTGTACTTGACATTGGTCTCGTTGTTCGAGTAGGCAAGTAGGGGTAGCAAGGTCCGGGTTAGCAGCTCCTAAACAATACACGGTGGAAATGGTATGCCGCTCAGTACATAGACAATAGGGACGTTTAGCAATCGAACTTTTGGTGGCGGGGATATTTCGCGAAAATCAATGTCGAAAAGGTTGTGGGGTTTAGCAATACGAAATGACTTTTTCTCAAAGTTATTGGAATCATATAGTACCATACCATATTAGCAGCTCAGTCTCAAGCAGGGGGCTGTAAATTTACTGCTCCCTGTCATCAAGTGCGTACCGAGGAAAGAGGAAGTTACTTTCACAAGTCACTGCAATTTCGCGTCCAAGTTTTCGAGTTTCGAGCTTTGTTTCTGTGCTCATTCCCAGACTCGAAATTTTTTTCGGACTTTCGTGTTACTAGACCTCCCTAGTGATTGGAGATGGTGATACATGATAGATACTGTGCTAATACAGCCTCGTTCTTAGCAATCACTGATAAGAGTACAGTCATGCATCATTATGACAAGCATTCAAACTATTATAATAATGTAGAGGCCCTCCTGGGTAGAGGTACTAAGAAAAAGCTGGGATGGCATGCATCATGGCTTCCGCACGTATTGTACGTGTATATCAAGCACACTCCTTCTCTAAAGCACTTGGAACTGCATGCACCTCTAGCACTGTATCTTACCGGGCTGAAGTAGAGCAGCTGCGAGGAAGCCGGAAAGATAACGTCAATCGTGCTAACGTCGCCGTCCGTCGACATTTCCATCATGAATGCCCACGGCTCTTTCAGCACAGGGTGGTAGACTATCTTCATTGCACCCAGCACCTGCAGGCAACAGAGCATGATGATAGCAATGCGCCGACTTCAAGGGACAAATTAAGGGATAGAACCCTAACCTACCTGAGTTGATTCACAACTGGACGCCACAGCTGGTCCCGTTGTAGCCCAATCGTCTAACACAGACTATTTTGTAGCTCCAGTCGCCTAAAAAGAGAAATACGTTTTAACGAGAGAGCTTGGAAGCTCAGGGCCCTACGCTATGCTTTTTTTTGCCTTGATGACCTAGACAAAAAAAAGCATAGGGATGTTATAAATTCTTTAAAAAATTCCTTTTTTTTAAGACATAAGGCCACCCTTTGTTAATTCATTGTTTAACGTCCTTTTTTTCGCGAAAAGGTACGCGGGAGGGCGGAAAAAAAACAAAAGCCCATTCCAAAAACTGGAAACCCCAATCAAACATTTTGACCAGTGAAGCATGTGATATAAACAATATTTCTGGGTCTAACGGCACTTGCAGGCATAGAACAACACTCTTTGATGGTACATTGGAGCACATGCCTGATGAATCCAACAAAACAGGTACATAGCATGGAGTTAGCATGTCATGAATTCATTACATCTGGATTTTTACTAGGACACACACCGTACGATATTTAAAAGCCAACAAAAAAAAGAAAAAGAACACAAGACAAAGGCATGCCCGGAAGGCAAGATTATAAGTTTAAGGTCATGATCGGCACACTGTGAAACTACACAATCATGTACTACACAACTTCGCATATTATTGGTACTACTACTTTCTTGTTTTTTTTCCGGTCGGAGGCAAAAAGGTACGCGGGCGCGGACGTTAAACAACGAAAAAAGAAAGGGTGGCCTAGCCTGGGATTCGAATCCGCACTATCGCGCGCCATGCATGCATCCCCCGATACACTTCGCATACTAATTCTTCCAAGTTGCTTCACGTTATGATCTTGCATTTGAAAGCCCTATTTGAATATGCATTGTGGCCAGCCGTCTTTGATGGTACGGTACGGGACAGGTACGATCGAGGGTAATACGACACCGTCTACCGCCTTGATGACGGCAAAAAAAGCATAGGGATGTTATAAAATTTTCAATTCTCCTATTTATTTTTTCAGGCGTATCCTGGGATTCGAACCCGCACTATCGCCCTACATGCATTCCCCCATACACTTCGCATTCATACCCATTCTTCCAAGTTGCTTCACGTTATGATCTTGCGTTTGAAAGCCCTATTTGAATATTGCGGCCAGCTGTGTTTGATGGTACGGTACGGTAAGGGACAGATACGGGATAGCACCAGGCGTGACACAAACAAACAAACACACAAACAGCAAATTAAAGCTGTGTGGACCCTGGCTAGCGCCAGACGTTACTGAAGTAACGTCTTCTGCATAGCTACGGGAATGATTACATGTAGCTCCATGTGGATGTTCCCGATAGCTGTATTTCCTGGCATGCATGTTCAATTTCCTTTTCCACAAGGCCTTAGTTAGCTCTGTACATAGCCCGGATTTCCTCTGGTCCGATACTTACCTGACGGTATGTTAGGGAGGTTAGGAATGCGTATTCCGTTCCGCCGACTCGCAGGCTCTCTCGTACGACGTCCTCATCGAACGCCTTACACTTGCCCAGTACACTCTCATAGTCCATCATGGCCTGGTGTATCATTGACGTAGGACTGCTGTTGAAGGTATAGCGCCAGTAAGGCGGCAGCTTCAAGCCAAAGTAGTCGATGCTGAAGATGTCGTCCAAGAAGACCAGGACGTGACGACTGACGGCCGTGTCTGCTGTGACCTAGTGCGTTCAGGCATGCCAATAAAGACACATAAAGGTGCACACACGTACAAGCGCACACGCACACACCTGGACCTTGACCTTGACATACACAGAATTATCACTTGAGTGCTGCTGGCTATCCTGCCCCAGACATCTTGTTGACTTACGATGCACATCACGGAGCAGGTGGATCATTGTTGCAATGAATGTTGGAGTGTAGTGTAGTGTTGAGCCACGTACTATGTTTTATATCAAGTGCCCAGGGATAACATTTCCAACAGCATTGCTTCTCATGGGAATGTAGCTGGGAATTTGATGATCAATGGCCGCTCTGGATGGTCAATCAACAAGATGAGTTGACTTGGGTCCTACCGTAATAACACTCGTGCTAGGATGCATTTGATGGGGGGGGGGGGGGGGGGCTAATGCTCTCTGAAAGACGTCGGTTCAACGTCACTGAAGCTGTCTTACCTGACCAAGATCCCACTTCACTGCAAGAACTGGCCAGTCGTCATTGCATTTCCGTGGGCCACTCGTGTCATCATCCGGCAATGCCTTGCCGTGTGTGAAGGCGCATGCAGCCTTGTACCATGCGGTCATCGTTGTCTGCATTGCCGATGAGTCACCGCCATCGTCCGGTGTAGCGTAGAAGTAGCCCCAGGATATTCTTCTGCGGTCGCCCTTTGCGCCAAGCACATTCTGCTGGTGTGCACCGACTCGCATGATATTCTTATCATCACCCGTCATGCGCGACCATTCTACCACTGAGTTGACATCGTCCACCGTGATCTCCGCCGTGTTTTCATAGTAGATCTCCACCGAGTGTATCTTACCGTCGCTGCTCTGTGCAGAGGCGGTGATGTAGGTAGTACCGCGGGAGATGTCGCCGTACGTGTTGTCTGCACTGGGAGGCAGCGTTGGTGTGCTGAAGGTGACATTGACCTGCACGCCACCTGCCTCAAACACATACAGTGTGGTGGTTGGTAACACCTGAGAAACAACACATGCACGCATACATCATACTTCATCATGTTGCGAGAACTGTGGCAATATGCCCAGTGAGAAGGCCCTGCTTATGGAGCAGTAAAATAACGCTAAACAAACAAACAGCAGTGTGGTCGTTAGTAACATCTGAGAAACAACACATGCACATGCAACACACACAAAGTGTGGTCGTTGGTAAAACGTGAGAAGCATGCACATACAGCACAAGTGTGTGCATACTCTGATATGTGGCACTCGTTCAACTTGATGTGCATTTTAGTTTTACCCCGGTGATGAATACGTCAAGCTTCACAGTTAAGTCTGCTGTACCATAACTTTACTCTGAAGTACCGGCATGTGCTCTTCTAGCCCAGTCTACTCCAATGACATAATTATACATGATCATACATATACTTCGAAGTCCTTCACTACAACAGACTAGCAACTGACTGCATTGCACAGTCACTCCATACTACAGTCAGACCAGCATGAAGATCAGACATGTACACGTTGATACTGCACGTGAACTATTTTTTAAATAGCTTTTATACCACACTTGGCTGCTGTTGTATGATTCAAGTGTACACATATTACTACTTTTTAAAATCGTTGAAGTGCAAGCTATGATATACATCTGTCCCCGGGGAAAATTGCGATTCCGCGGCCGCGTTTTTTTCCGCGTTTTTTGCGATTTTTTAAAAGACCGCGTTTTCCGCGATTTTCCCGCGTTTTTTGAACTTTTCTGTTGCACAACACGTACACACAGTGCACTGTTCGGTCAGCAACGTCTCATCCGGTACGCGGTGGCGGCTTTGTACTCAAATATGACGAGCGCTTACACCAGAGACTTGTAACTGATTGATTTCACTACATACTCACTGAAAATTGCCTCATATCAACTGCAAACATGCCGCCGCGAGATGATGTCAATAATATTCACCGCATATTTACCGCAAATTCACCGCAAATTATGCCATATTATGCCGCGTTTTTTGCGATTTTTTTCCGCAATTTTCCCCGGGGACAGATACATCCCTGCACTTACCAGAACTGAGGTCTGATCAGCGTTGGGTATGGATGTTGAAGACCTCTGTCGTTCCTCACCATTGCTGCTGCTGCTGCTGCTGCTGGCACCATTTCCACCAGCATGCCTGGTACCATCGCCACCATGACCAGCACCATCACACATGCCAGTGAATGTGTCGGTGCCTACGAGCATGTACGGCTTGCCGTCCACCCGGGCGATCATCACAATCGGCATCGGTGCACCTGTGTGTGTGTGTGTGTGTGTTTGTCGGGGGTTATGTGTGCAAGTGTACAGGTCACAGTGAGATACCATTTAAAGTGAATCGGAGTCCCACCCGATTGGATGCCGCATACCCATGTCCTTGGCGTCAAGTCCAAAACGGTGACGTGTGATTTATAATCAGGAAGTAATTCCGAAGTATGTAACGTGACATTGTGAATGAGAGTCCGCTGGCTCGGTAGAGTGCTCAATTTTCATTCGAACAGAGCTATTGTACATGGGCATGAAACTACATGTATTAGTTACAAGCGGATGAGGCGCGCGTAGTGCTCGGTGACTTGTGTTTAACATGACATTGTACAGCATTTTGGAGACAGCAGCAGCCTTTTAAGATAAACTGTCACAAGAAGGACTAATTTAGCTGTAAGCATTTCCTATTAAATAATTTTGTCAACATGCATGAGTATCATGTTAAAGGCCTCCTTGTCTTCTTTGTGGTTGTACCAATTTGTTTTGGTCTGATGATTGTAATGCGGAGATCCAAGTAATAGCTAACGCTAATCCTCCTCTGGCCTGGTATGAAGTGCATTTACACAGCCATGTCGTTTCCGTCGTGTGGATCCAGTTTGCACCTCCATCCTCACTGTTCCATGGGGCTGATTCCAAGGCCGTAGATCAACGCACCCATCCGATGCAGTGGCTATGCAACATGCGACAGTTGCATGGCATGTATGCCTGGGGTTAAGTGCCGTCACCATAATTATCACATTAGGGTACCAAATATTTACTAACAATGCAACCGATGATTCCACTTGAGGAAAGTAGTCGGCACAAACATACACACATGAGCAGTCGTGGCCCGCAAAGAAATCCGACCCACAGGCCGAAAGGAGTACCAAGGCGTATGCGCCCTCTGCGGCCCTTGGACAGTACACAATGTATTTGAAATGGAAACGCTGCGCTGCTCTAGGGTCGGATTTCTTTGGCCACAGATATACCGTAAAGTACCGCCAGAGCGCCCCGTCTCGCGAGAGCACGCCACCTTGATTTTACAGCCTGGGAAAGGAAAATCGTATGGCAGAGTGCAATGAAGTTTGTACGGTGTGAGAACCTTAGTGTACTAAGGTCACACTAAGCAGGTTTTTGTGTGCAGCTGGTGTCCGCTCGAAGGTACGGATTGTCTGCCGAACGTGCAATATATGTACAATGTGCGTGTCGTATGACCTAGAGACAGGAGACCACCTCCACAATACGGCCACGAAAGGACGAGATGGTGGGGCGCTCTGGCGGTACTTAACGGTACATGCAGCCTTCACTCCATTTCAGTTGATCTCATTGCGTTACATGTAGCAGATGTGCAAGTGACCAGGGAGTAGTAAAACACCAGTAGTTTACTACCCCCTGCTACAACCCACTCCTCCCAAACATGCAAACAGGATAATTTTTGATTTATACGTTATTTTAATTATTATAACTACATGTATCTAATTCTTGCAATAAGAACGTAGTGTGATGACGGCCTTATTCCAACGGTTTGAATAAAAGGTAAAGCCATCAGATCCGTATATCACTGCCCGGCACTCACCGGCCCAGTGGGAGGGAAACGCTTCGTATGCGTCGTCAGTTCTCGACCACATCGACATGTAAGGGTCGGTCACGACCAGAGGTACAGCGGGCGGCCGAAAAGGCGGATCGGCGGCTTGCATTCGACGAATTTCATCACTGTATTCTCCGAAAGCTGTTGCCGTCGAACTGGAAATGAATGACACGGCGAGCAATGCAATCAAGACTGAAGACGAGTCAAAGGCTGTCCGACCGAAGTGCTCCGATTTGCGCTCGTGGTCGCACATAGTGCTGAAGTGAAGACAGAAGACCTCCTAAGCTGACCAAAGTCACCAACGGATTGAAACCAGCTTTTCTTCTATGATACAGCACCAAGAGTAAATTTAGGAGATCACTCTTGATCTTGTGTATCTCGTCGTGTATTTACGTTCCGTGTTTGCTGGATCCCATGGAATAGTGCGCACATGACTTGTACTATTTCAGGCCCCAACTCGCAGGTGTGCACATGGTCGACCACGATGACACTGGGGCATGGCCATGGGGCCCATTGGCATTGGGGGTTACAAGGCGGGGGTATGGTTTGACAGTGCGGAGGAGGCTGCATGCAGTGTACCATGTAATCCCTGTCCACATGGTCCATGGGTTGGTCACTTAAAGGGGAAGTATACCCTAAAATCAAATTTTCACCAGTTGTAGTCTTCTGGGTGCTGAGTCGAATGGTCTTGGTCCGAGGAAGCTGCGACGCTCCCTTCCTACTTGAATCCCAATCGAACTCGCGCACTTCCACCGAAACTGGGTGACTGCGCCCTACTAGATGGGGATTTGTATGCAAAATGTCACTAAAAGCGCCATTTCGTTCTTATAAAAGCACGGATGACCGCGATTGGCCCATATGGTGTAGTCTTTTGGACGCTGAGTCGACTGGTTTTGGTCCGAAAAGGCTGCGATGCAGCGTTCCTCCTTTATTCCCAATCGAACATGGTTGAACAAGTGGTCACGTGCTCCTGGGTGCCCAAATCACCTGGTCACCGTGCCAGCAGGCGACAACTTTCACACCAAGGTTCAACTCGAGTTCAACTCGAGTGACAGGACTGCACCCAAAAAAGGTCAAACAGGCTAGTAAGTTGTACCCTGCAGGCACGGTGACCATGGTGACCAGGTGACTGGTGTACGCAGGAGCACGTGACCGCTTGTTCAACCATGTTCGATTGGGAATAAAGGAGGAACGCTGCATCGCAGCCTTTTCGGACCAAAACCAGTCGACTCAGCGTCCAAAAGACTACAACATATGGGCCAATCGCGGTCATCCGTGCTTTTATAAGAACGAAATGGCGCTTTTAGTGACATTTTGCATACAAATCCCCATCTAGTAGGGCGCAGTCACCCAGTTTCGGTGGAAGTGCGCGAGTTCGATTGGGATTCAAGTAGGAAGGGAGCGTCGCAGCTTCCTCGGACCAAGACCATTCGACTCAGCACCCAGAAGACTACAACTGGTGAAAATTTGATTTTAGGGTATACTTCCCCTAATTGTATGCAATAAATGCAAAAAAAGTGCAGCATTTTACAGTACTACCAGGGAGTATTTTACTACTCCCTGGTACTACTGAGTACTCTAGTAGTATACACGCACAATCATGACCAGCCCGATGAATGAAGAGAAAAGGGTGGGTGTGGGGGGGGGGGGGGGCAAGAGAGAGAATGTGTTTTTTCCTTGTTTTTGCAAGAGTCAGTTGTACAATAATATACGATACACAACCATGAACACATGTACTTCAAAGTACATACATGTGCGTGATAATAGCAGTACTGCACTGAAATAGAATGAAACAATGTTCTCAGTACATACGAAATGTGATCCGTAAAACCTCAGAAATACTATACTTTGAAGTAGAATAAAGATTAGTAATGGACCAGTTACTTTGGAGTGCGATAGACCAGCTATGGCAAACGGTTGGTCGGTATTTCAAGTAAATCTCCAGGGGCGGGCCAGCAACAGTTGGAACATTACAATGATGGCCGAGTCTTTCGCAGCCTCCTAGTCTTAGCCTGTAAACATGTGTGTGGACACAGTGTAGACGCAGTGTAGGGCCAATCTACTATCTAGTTTAAAGTCAGAGCAATGATTTTGGCCAGCAAGCTCAGCATCTGCACTGATTGGAAATCTGCATGCACTAGTAGTAAAGCGGGTTCCACTACAGCTTGGACTGGTCAGCAGGCTGCAGTTCGCCGACCTGCACCATCTTCTGGCACTCCTCCGCCAGGCGCTGACTGGCCAGCGCGGCCTCGTCCAGTCGCAGCAGCTGCGGGTTGAAGATGACGCCCGTTGCGGTGGTATTGATGGCAACACACGGCTGACCATTGGCAAGACGGTGTGCAAGGGACTTGGGTGGGTCGGTCGGCCGAACAGTCAATGGGCTGCCATGGTCTACATCATCCTGAAAATGCAAAATAGAAATTTTAAACGTGATTTCTCAGTGCAACATCAACAAGAGTATTCAAGGCATCGGTGTACGGTGGATGCGCATACTGTGTTATGGCTCAAATCAGTCAGTCCAATGCAAGTGATGGATATCGTAAACGACTAAGCGTGCATGTTGTTATCGCTCTCGTCCCGGTACAAGATAGATCTCCAACATGTTCTTCCGCGGTGCTAATTCTTTGTAGCTTAACGCCATCACATTCAGCTTTTTAAAGCTGAATGTGATGGCGTTACAAGTAAGTTTCTCAGTGCTCAACCCCCGCTCAAAGTATTTCTCTATCACTATTACCTACTCACCCATAAGCCAGTGCAGCTGACTTTGGCTTGAAAGATAGCACAACAGCTACAGAATAGACCAGCGTGTTCAGGGAAATTGCTTACACAGCTATTCATGATTTACAAAGCAAATGTTTGATTTTTTCACTAGAGCTATGGGCTCTACTGCCAGTACTGGTATATCTCAGTCTGGTCTGGTCTGGCCCTGACCGGCCACCGTAGACATACAGGCTATAGCTTACCTTCATGAAGCCACCTTTGCTCTGGAGAGGGCCCGCTTCGGAGAAGTGCGGTCCGGGTGGGTTCAGGTCGATGTACAGTCTAGGTATGCAGCTGGGCTGTATCGCGCCGTCTGAACGCTCTACAACACGTATCCTGCTGATACCTATCAAAACAAAGGAGAAAAGCAACAGGCCACACGGAATCACTCAGTTGACTTGCCTCGAGAGGGTCTGATTCATGGCAGTACAATTTCAATAAAGTTTAGCCCCCTTCAATATACATAGGAGCCCAACCTAAAATACATTATAATGTAGATGTCTCCACACTAACAGTTACTGGTTGTTCAGGTTTGGATTAAGAACATGTAGCAACATGCAATCTACCTGGTACATTGCTCAGTCTCTTGGTCACAGTCTCCAGCACCTTCCTGTAGTGAGCAAAGTCCTCATCATCCGAGCCCTGCAGTGCAATCAAAGTAAAGGCAGAGCAGATCCAGATGCTAGCTGTGCAACGTCGATCACCACACATGCAGTGGTCGCCTTTTTTTTTTACAGCAATGACTATGTAGTGGCTGTGCAAAGTGACGTGCCGTTGGCAAGCGTGACAGGTCACATGTATGCATGCATAGAGGCTGGCTTGGACACCAACTACTTATACTAAGTTACAGAGACCCAGTTTGCTTTGCTTGCACCGTGGGATGGTCATTAACTTCCACTGTACATATGAACTAGTGAGTTGGTCATCTTGACCAATCCCAAGTAAAGTATATCATTTAGTTGGCATTTGACAGGGTTTTGAAGAGTGATTGCAAAGCCAAAAGCAGGTTGTCGCCAATTTGAGCAGCGAAGAGGGAACGAAAACAAAGCATGCACACGTGGGCACGGACAAGCAGACACTGTCACCTTGGTAAGTTGTGCCAAATCAACTGGCTTTGTCTTGTTATCGCAAATACAAATACTACCCCAACAATGAATGGTTAAGACCAACGATCTTGTAATTACCCCACCATGTGTGACTGAAAGTCTGACTACTAACACTAGGCCAGACGGCATTTCAAAATAGGCAATTTGCCCCGCACCTGCATATACTTCTCGACAGCCGTGACCAGTCCAACCATGTCCTCCTTGGAGCATTTCATTGGTCGGCAAACGGTGCACTCGTTCGGCGACGTGTTGAGGCGCATGGCCTCGAGCAGCTCCTCCTTGGCCAAGATGATGCCGCTGGTCTGCGGGCCGCTGAGCTGCTTGCCACCACTGAATATGACCGCATCGACGCCGCGCTCCGTCCAGTGCCACAGGTTGGACCGCGGCGGAACCTGCGCGGCCGCGTCCACCACCACGGGCACGCCGTACGCCTTAGCCAGCTTCAGCACTGCCTCGAGTGACATTGCCTTTCCATCCGCAAGAGTCTGAAATAATACGAAAGAATATCTTTTTTCAAATCACGGATTTCATGACAGTCAGTCATACTGACCGTTTAAAGGGATATCCATCATCACACTATACTACAGAAGGTACTTCCCCGACAGCCCTGGAGCACACTTTTAAAGCACATCGTAGGTCATTGTAACCAGAAGGACAGTGAATGATTCAAGTGTCTTCAATAACACTACGGTGACACTTTAGCTTAACCTTTTTCCAAGGGCCACAGAAATCTGTACTTCATATCCAAGGTCAAATAGCTGGCATAGGTGTATAACGCAGGGTCGTCAAAAATGGTACTTTACATCCCATGGAATGTTCTATCTGGTGCACTGTAAACTGAACTGTCTCACTGCACAAGGATCACAAACCTTGCCATAGAACACAAACCTTGTCATAGAACACTATGCAGGCGTGCAGGCCCCGATTGAGGCTGGACAGCTCGGATGACAGTAGGCGCGCGTACATCGGCTGTTCCTCCGTGCCCAGGTAGCATATCTGCGCGCCAGTGGTCTCGATAGACTGAGCCCAGCGTCTGTCATTGCCACCGTCCATGATCACAATGCGCTTGTCGTTGCTGGAGGTTTTCGGAAGACGGTGGATTAGATCTGGGTTTGTGCCTATAAAAGAGTACATGTACAATGAAAAAAAAGATCGCCATCATTTTTTCTGGACCATTATTATTAAAAAAATCACATTAGTTGAGGGAATAGAAAAGGGAAAAAGTCCGAAGAAAAAATTGACTGTCACGCCAGATAAGTGGATCATTTGTAACTATCAATGTTTTATGGTACTCGTGATCCCAGTGCAGACTATGGTGCAAACCTGCACTGCAGAGTGCTGTGGTATTGCAGGACATTGTTGTTTGGGCTCATGGATACAGTTAGGTGCCTGGAACTAGCCATTGAGTAGCAGCAATACAGTTATCAGATCACACATTGCTCTCCCAACTGGAGACTCATAACATAGTTGACGTTGAAAAGGCCCCGACTACAACTGCGATCGACATTCAGTCCGGTTGTATGGTACAGCCATGCATTACAGCCAGGTCACTGCTGGTGCATACTAGCTTCAGTCCCCTGTTGCCTCTCTGGCCTTGCCTCTTCATGTTTAAATTCTCGTGCCAAGGTTTACTGGTCCTGGGCTGTACCATCATAAAGAATGTTATAGCAGCCTATACAGTAGCTATACCATTACTCAAGTCATCAAGTCTTGGTGTCAATGTGTGGCTGGATGAACCCATGGCACTGTGCCAAGCTTTCCAAGTTTCTAACACGCGTGTTAGTAGGCCATTGATCGAAGTAAGTTATGAGTCGTATAATACCATGGACAATGTTGATGTGATGGACTGGACTTCGCCCCACACCCCTTACCTGCAATGCAGGCTGCAACAGTCACTGCCAGACCTGCAGATGCTCCAGTGGTGAGGAATGCACCATAGCCAGTGGGACACCGGCACAGCTTGGCAATTCGCTTGCCGCACTCGCGTTGCAGTCGGTTCAAGTCAACGAAGTGCTCAGAGGCCTCCACCATCGCTTTGCTCTGCTCACATGCATGCATGTGTGACCCCGCGCATGTACACACGCACGCACACACACACACACACACACACACACACACACACGTGTACGCACCACACACAACACACACACACACACACACACATGCACACGTACATGCACGCACACACACACACACACACACACACACACACACACACACACACACACACATACACACACACACACACACACACACACACACACACACATGTACCAAATCAAACACACAATCAAGCCATGTACATACACCTGGTAACTGTGCTCTGTAGGCCTAGATTCCACACCTCAGCCTGATTCCTTCTCAGAAATGTCCAGTGGTCATGTGATCATGTGACCATTGCTATGGCTACGGGCACTGGGAGTGATCACAGCCAGTCTGTGATGCACTACTGGCTACGCTCAAGCAGGACAACATAGTAGTGCATAAGGCACCCAGACTACTTGCTCGACTATGCATGCAGCCTAGGACAACAAACCAGGACGAACCGCTTCTGGCGGCATGCGTGAGCCGCCCAGAGACGTGAAGCTGCCGATGCAGTTGATGATGCTTGGCATGCCGAATAGGCGTTCGTAGATGTGCTTGCTTTCACCGCCGCTGCTACCTTTAGATACGTCCATGCCACCTGTGACGGGTACACTCTGGCCGGGCGGAGTGAGTACTGGCTTCAACTCAAACTCTGCCTCCACCTCCACTGGTATGTTGAATGGTAATGTGCCAGCGCCAACAGCCGATCTAGCTCCCACACCAAACTCAGGGCCAAATACATCTCTCATCACCTCACTGAAGCCGTCAATGATGAGCGGGATGCTCTCTGCGCAGGACGGCTCTGCGTTCACCAGGCCAAACGTTCTCACGAGTCTGCCGATGCGGGACAGCGAGCCAAGCTCAGCGCGCAACGATGCCAGCATGCAGATGGCCGTGTGCCGTGCTGCCGCCTTAGCCTGTTGCACGGTCAGCTTGTCTCCTACCCGGCCCGTCATCAGCGCGAATGTGCCGTCCCTGCTAAGGGCAAACGGGCCATGGCCACAGACAACACATCGATTTCCCACCACATTCACCAGGCGGTATAGGCCAGCCTTTTCTGGCACAGGAGGCAGCAGATAGTCCAGCTCCTTGAGTCTCTGGTCAGGATCCCCGCTCATTGTGCAGTAACAAAATCGACTACTTGCACTTCTAGCATGCAGGAACCTTGAGTCGCTAACTATTACTTGTGGCGCTATTCCGTATCCGACTGCGGACCACCCGCTATGTATGGGTACAAACTATGTCTGCAGGAGTGACAAATAGATCTAATCCCACCGAATGAATAATCGCAAAAAATAATACTGGGGTGCTGGGTCAAGACTGTCGTCGTCGTCGTCTTCACTGGTTTGATCGTTTCACCAGGCAGAGACTGAGTGAATCTGAATTTCGTACTTGATCTCAAGTGCTACAAATTCCCTGCGTGCTGCTATCCTTCCAAAGACAGAGGAGGTAGATCTGCAAAGAGTTGATAGCACTGTGTTCGCGACATGACACATTTTCACATCAACAACAAGACTCAAGTCGCACGTGCCAACTTCCCGATGACCGTGGCGTTGGCAAAAATCATTGTTCGAGTGAAACTACATGACTACTAGTACAAAGTACTCTACAAGTACAATGATTATGACTGTATACCCATGTAGTTGCACTGACGCAGTGACGGCTAGCTGACGTCGACTTCACTGACATGATCATGGAGCCTAGCTAGCTAGTGAGTAGTGTTGACGACAACATGGCCAGGCCCATGGACGACTTGATCGTCTTGTAAGTACATGTACAGTGTAGTTGTACGCATCATGTATGCGCTATATAGTATTACTATTAGTACAGTGGTCCCTCTATAATCCGGCACCATTTGTGCCACGAAAATCTGCTGGATTAGGGAGGGTGCTGGATTAACAAATCTGATTTACTGCTGCAATGTGCATGAAGAGGACATTTGGCTACTGAAAATTGTGCTGGTTTATCGAGGGTGCTGGATTATAAAGTGCCGGATTAGAGAGGGACGACTGTATATGCAGGCATTGCAGGTCTTGATTGTACGGACACTCATGTAACTATTGTTGCGGCCGTTTTCCGGTTGATTACCGATAGAGCCGACTACAGAGTAGGATCTCAGGACTGAGCTGTCCTCGAACGGTGAATTATTATTTTGGAGGATGGGGTAGTCACCGGTTAGAGCTCTGGAATGGATGTTGCAGAACAACAGAATGCCGTCTCTCTCTCCTCAGTTCTTCGCGGCTTGTTTTGGAGGGGCAGACTGAGAGCACTCGGACCCAGTGCCCAGGCTCTGCAGTATGCAACGTTTCATCGACAACCGTTTCGAAGGAAGCCAGCATACTGGACTTCAAGACTGATACGATCGTAGTGAAAATAGTGCAGTGTGCTCCGATCCGGAAGAAGTGAGAATGAAGCTCGTAGATACCAGAACGGATCGCGGAAGAGCTTGCTGTGTAAAGTTAGTTAGTTGCGTGTACGTGTGTAGTAGTAATATCCGGGAAAGCATCACCACGGCATATCTGTGACAACGTCTAACCGCTGTGCACGCTCTTGTTGGATGGATGCGTTCGAGCGACAACGACTTCAAGTCGTCCTTGCGCTTCGGAGCATGCCGTGAAGGTGGTGAACCGAGTGTTGTGTAACGGCTTTCTAGCTTCGGCTGAACATATCACCGAGCAGACTGTACTAGTGTAGTGTATTACTTAGCTAAACTAGAGCAATCAAGTGAGCAAGATATGGCCTACGCAGGAATTCGTTGTCGACCACTCTTTGTGGGTGTTTTGTTTATAGAGTGGTTGGTAGTATCGTATTTGACGAGTGCCGCGTCCAGCCTCGAAGCAAACCCAACGTCACACGATGGTGTTCGTGTCCTTGTGAATGAAATCTTCATTTCGGACTTCAGCGCTTCAAGCGGAGAGGCGAGGTCATACGTCGAACTCGCTTGGATGCGCCCTGAGGCCAGACTTCCGTCACCTCCACCAGACAGAATCAGCGTTCACAACACCACTGGCACTGCGACTTGCGTTCTAACGTTAGCCTATGTTGTTGTACAGGCTCCTGCAGCTTCAACTTCAAGCAGGGAGCGAGGCAGTTTCCCAGCTCGCCAAGGCCAGGGGAGGCCTGCAATGTCACCTGCAGAATCTGGCAAAACGCTAGTCATATCGGAACAGCGATTAGCTGATCCTGAACCTGATGAACCCAACGCTATTGATTATATCCTTGTTCGCGAGCACCAGAAGGATAGAGATACAGGCGATGAGGAGCTGCTGGGAAAGGGGCAGATTGTTTATTTGCCGGAGGGAGCACTGCTTCCACGTAGCTCACCAGGTCTGATACGGGTGGAGTGCAACGATAGCATGCAAGCTGCCGCCCCGTCTGCAGACATCGTTCTGATGATGTGGAACGTGACCGACGACTTGGCGTTGTTTGCCAGGGCTGGACTGACGACGGGCGGTAGAGTACATGTGATACGCAGTCCGCCGACAATGGAACGTTCGTACAGCCGCTGTGCCAATGGATCGCTGGATGTTGCTGCGTCAAGTCAATCTCCTAGCGCCGCATCTGAGCAGAAAGCAGAGTTGTTCATACAAGCCGCGCAAACACCGCTGGAGTCCAATGCATGCGTTCCGAAGCCCAAGAAGGTTCTGAACGAGTTGAGCTGGTACCAAGTCCATCAAACTCCCGGTAACTCCTACTCGTGGAGTCTGAGTTTTGTTGAAGTAAAGATCTCGTACGGCGCAAGCCGGCAAAGAGATCGAAACGAATGCGCACGCCATAACTTTGTTCTACGCTTTCTCCATGTGGGCGATGGAGCTACGGCACCGGTATCAATCGGTCGTATAAAGCTTAGCGCTGCGGACTGCCGCATAGCCAGTCGACTACATCCTGACCTGCTCACCTACCAACTAGAGACAACCCTGCACTTTAGAAACGTAACTACGCACGTCCCACTTGTTTGCATCCTGCTCTATGACGAGGATTTCTCTACTAGACCTCAGAGTGGCGAGCCAGGAGTTCCCGTCCAGTCTCTACTGGATGCTGTCTGCATTGCTCTGCTTGCAGACCGGCTGAAAGGAAGTGAGCGTGAAGAGGACCGACTTCAGATGGCAGAATTTGCAGCACGGTTCAACCTCCCGTTTGCCACGTCTGCAGACCAGGCCAGCGGAGCGTTTGCTTTACTCACTCCGTATAGAGCAGTGATCCGATGCACTTGCTGCCAGTCTTTTGATCTGCTCTCGTTCCAGTTGAGCCGGAGGCCGACGTCGGGACGAGACAATGCACATGTATGCCAGCTGCCGGCGCCGATCAATGACCAACCTATTAACAATCTTCCAACTCAACCTACCAAGTCAGTGCCAGCAGTTCCAAGCCAAGCCACTGCTGACTTTGGTCCGCACACAGAATCCATCAGCCTCAGTTACATGCTGGCCACCTCATCAGCAGCAATGCCTACACTGTCCATGACAGCAGACCAGAGCACAGGTAAGCAATGGTGATTGATAGTCTGGGGTATCCCCTGTCCTTCTGAATTACAATTTATCCCCTCTGAAGTCAGTCGAGGGTGTTCTATGCAGGTAAAGAAGCAAAATACTAATGTTCTTGCTATACTATTGTTCTTGCTATACATGTACCAATTGTACATCTTATAAGGGTGCAGGCTGGGTGAGCTAGTGTGTGTGCGTGGGGGGGGGGGGGGGGCGTCCGCACATGAGCTGGGAGGAGCATGCATACAGCGAGAGGTAGAGACACGGGTACTTGGAACTGGCTGCTTCATGATGAATGTTTCGATTCGACTACAGGATAATGGAATTCATCTATGATTGAATACTTTGGTGGTGAAGACACACCTAGCAAAATCTAGGCTGCAAAGTCACAGTGCGTCATATATCTCTCCTTCACACCACCACCTGACTGAACTCACGGTGGTGGTGTGAAGGAGAACTGTGCGCCAAAGTGTAACTATGCAGCTTAGAGAGCTTTTGTGAGCAGGTGTATGTTCACCGCAATTTCGCGACGTGTCTTTACAACCATTTTATTCAGCCATGAATTTGAATACAAACAAACCAAACGCACTTCCGTAATGTCATGTGCATACCGGTAACATTAATTTTGTATACCGTAAAGTCGCGGATAAAAGCCGGGCGTATAAGCACATAAGGGGTCGTCCGCAATTATCGAAAGTTTTTTCCAATCCGTAGTAGCTTCAAATTTTTCCTCACCCACCCACCCACCCCCCCAGTCCGTAATAAAATATTATTGATGGACACACAACGCAACACATATGGAACAAACTCAATCAGTGCTGGTCCATCCTTGTTCGTCGTCTTGGACAACTGCCACAAGCAATTTATTGTTCTGTAATAATCAGAGTCACCAGCGGTTTCGAAAAAGGGCTGCTTCTTCACCGCCTTTCCAAACAACGTCGCCTGTCTGGACATAGTCAATAACAGTCGTCAGCGCCAGCGCTAGACGGAAGGACTTCAAAGGAGTGCATGGAAGACGGTACTCTGGACGAAGGAGGCAGTGAAACTCAAAAATAGAAGGTGTCGACTCGCCGTCGAATGCGCCGAACTTTATGATCCCCGGCCCAGGAGGAGCAGCCAAGGAAGCGCGCGCGGGGGCGCAGAAACTGCCAGAACTACAAAAATACTTAGTATTAGTAGTAGACAGTTCGCGCGCAGCCGCGCGTGGAAAACAGGGGCTACACGTAGACGTACACGTGGCACGCGCACGTGTCATTTCGGAAGTTTTTCAATCCGTAACTGGCCTTGACCCACCCACCCACTTTCGAAGCTACTACGGATTGGAAAAAACTTTCGATAATTGCGGACGACCCCTAAGCCGCTTTCTGCATCAGGCTTTAATGCAAGCCAGGCTTGTATGCAAACCATGCTTATATGCACCACTGATATTTTTGCCAGGCTTTTATGCACATAGAAGCCAGGCTTCTACGCGCGACACGCGTAGATCTACCACTGACAACCGGTATGGCGGCAGTTTTACTATGCACCGTACATAGCGCATGCACTCTTGACCCACCCGATCTGCGCTTGCATGGAAGCCAGGCTTCTACACGCGACAGGCTTATATGCATTTGACCCGTTTGATTTTCAGGCTTCTATCCGCGATGTGCTTGTATGCGAACCCGGCTTTTATCCGCGACTTTACGGTATATGTATTTGCTGTAGACTTGCAATCAAGACTAAACCCAGTGGAGAATGAAGTCAATGATGATGATGGTAGTTCTGGAGACGGCATGCCTGACATCACCATTCTTATAGCTTCTTCCTTCTCCCTGAGCTTCATCCTCATTCTCCTGCTGATATGCGCAGTCATCTATTTTAACAGGTATGGAACTGAAGCCTGTGGACCATGTGTGCACCACTTTCCACTAACACTTTGAAGTAGATTCAGGGAAACGTCTTTGCACCTCTCTTTGGAAAGTTTCCAACCTTATCCAGCCGTGCCCATGGGTCCAAGCTAAAAAGTCACGGTCTGTACAAAACATCCTCTAGAATATCTACTGTGCTCTCTCCAATGGAATAATTTCCCTTGCAGAGGGCACATCATAGTTCCTAAACTTTGCGACAAATCCTAGTTACTGGCCTGTCCATTCACATAGCAACAAGATTGCCAGTTCTAGGTCTATACCTGACCCTACACACGGGTGATCCTGTATAGTCTTCACGTGCCGGAACCAGCACAGCTCTAACCACCAGCACACTTTCAGCACATGCATGTCAAAATTGAAATAAATTGCTGTGTACAACTCCGAAAGGCCTTCCGCTCCTAATGGGCCCTATGGTCGCGTGTACCATGCACACCATTCTTGCTTATTTTAGCTTCTGATTTCCATAAGTGTAGCACAGTGACATAAAGTGTAGCACAGTGACATAAAAACCCTCTGCTCACTATACATGTAACTCATATGACTTAAACAAACATTCAAGGTGAAAACTGGCAGCTGTGCTTTTTGCATTGTGTTGATCTTGCAAGATAAACAACACAAATTATGAGCTTTTTTAAAATGTCCCCCCTCCCCCCTCCTCTCTCCACATACACAGCCACACAGCTAAGAATGTGAACACTCTCCTCTAGTACACAGCATGGCGTGTTTGTATTTTCTTCTGAATACTGTAGGCAGTTGAAGGCCAAGTCTTCCGAATCATACCAATGTGCAGCATACATCAATCCAGCCATGCTTGGACCGAGAGAGTACATCGCCCCGGAAGGACCTGCCCCGGGTAGGTACATTGGCCCGGATACACCCACCCCAGGTGGATGCATCGACACGGAAACACCAGAGCCAGGTGAGTACATTGACCCGATCTATCTTGAGCCAGTACGGAACTCGCAAGTACCGACCCATGACCAAAGGGGCCGCCGCATAGATAGTCCACAAGACAGTGAGTGCTTGCCTGGCAGTCATCCGATAACGCTTCGTCAGCTAAGCCGCACACACCGCAGCTCCCCAGGCCCATCTCTTGACACCATCACGGAGAGTGAAATCGAACGGCATTGGCACGAGCGCACCCGTCATATCCGCCATCCCATTTCCGGTACAGGTTCGGGCAGAAGTCATAGCCCGACCCAGCACGAGGGAAGCCTGTGCAGTCCAATGTTCGGCGAGGGGGCACCGTACCAAGCCGCCGTGATGCCCAGCCAGCTGGACTTTGCATCCAGGGTGGAGGAGCACGCCGTCATACAGAACCCGTTTTTCCGAGCTCCTGCAGATACGTCTCCGGACACCACCGCCGAACCACGACACGCGGCTACTGCTGATAACGAGGACAGCGACAGCATCACCGCAGAGATCGAAGTGGAGTTCAGGAAGACGACAAGCGGAAGAAACTTTCGCCGCGCAAGCAGCCGCCGGGATACCTAGCCGGCACGGTTTGGAGAATGATTATGAATAGAGCCAATGTGCCCCATTCTATGTTATACACTAAATTATCACCATAAAGAGGGCATTGCCCATACTTCGACGTAATATTATTGTGGTGCTCATTGCATTTCATGCCACCGCATCATCTGGCCCAGTATTGCCCTCTTATGCGAACTTATCTTTTTATAATTATTGTTCTACACCGGAGCCACCAGAGCACACCACTTCTCGATCACCAGAGCAAGTCACACAGATGTCACGCATGTACAAGGTACTGACGTTCTACTTATTGAGAATAATTTCAACCAGCAGCAAGAATACTAGGGATCTCTAGGTGATTACAGCAAACACAAGCGACCAAACACAGCGAAAGTTAGTTGTTGAAGATGTGCCATACAGACTCTATGCACCAATGCAATATCAGCATGGAGAGTGATGTACAGAAGGTGCAATGTGGCCATCTCATGTCCAAGCATGGTGAGCGACGAGGTACAGAGAGCAGTGTACATGCTATGCCGTCGTGTGCACACACGACCATATCAGGTCCGGATTATTTAGTTGATATTATATGCCAGAGTGACAGATGAATGCAAGAGTTTAATTTTGGAGATTTGTACAAGTATGATGTAAGATGAGTTTTGACAATACAAATGTATTTTGACAACTTTCGACTACTTTAATATCTAGATACACAGAATTTCGCGAAATAAAGTACACTCTAAAACATTTCACGGTTGGCGTGAGACTCGTCTGGATTCTCTAGTTGATGCGTAATTCTTCTCCTCTATGTGTGCAAATGGGTTGTTGTTCACGAGTTTGGAAGGTGTTAATATAGCGTGTAGATGTGTGTGTGTGTGTGTGCGTGTGTGTGCGCTCGTGTGTGTATGTGTTTGTGTGTGTGTGTATGTGTGGCCGTGTGTGCGTGCAAGTGTGTAGAGGGCAGTGCAAGTGTTGTGTCCGTGAGTGTGCGCGAGCATGTCGTGAGCTTGCCAATGGAGCCTTGGGATCAAGTTATGTGCCGATGGCAGCCACATTCCCGGTCCAGGCATACACCTGCTTTACCTACAACCCTGGAAAGTGACTGCAATGGCACACCCGCCAGCCACCACTGTGGCATCACTGCTCTCCGATCGACATGCCCGTGCACTGAAGACTTGTAGTGTTATCTAGAGCAATGGTGGATGATTCATCATTGAAGTGAAATTGGGATGATGAGCTTCTCAGCTCACCATCACCCTAGGCCCGGACTGCTCACAGAGAGGGCTTCTTCTGGCACACACGGCATCGGCTGACGTTCTCACGAATGTCGTTGTTCTGCAGCTTCTGAGGCTCTGGAGCCTGGAACTGTGCCGTCTCTTCGATGGTTCTCAGCCAGAAGTTGAGCGTCTTCTCGTGGTGCATGCATGTGCCGTGCACGTCACATTCAACGACCGGATTGGTGCGCAGCTCCTCCAGGCAGGATCCGGATGAGGATAGAGACTGGACACCTCCCTGCGCACCGTGGACGGTTTGCTGTAGATCACACACACACACACAACGAGTAGTGTACAATGTTTTAACCCAGGATACGCTTCTCCAAGCATTCGACGGCTGGTGCACAGCACGATCAGGAAGAGATGCAATTGGAGACAGAGTTCTACCCGTTCCAGAGAACACCAGTGAGTTTTTGATCCTAAACCGGGCTTGACCAGGTCAATCACGAACCTCAGAGACAATGCTGATGTCATTTCCGCGCATTTTTATCGAATCTTTTCAAAATGTAAGACTTTTTCCAATTTGAAACATTCAATTTTGTTAAAGGGTTCAATATAAAAAGTGCAGATGTTTTCTATTAGCCTTGTCTTACTGATAAGAAGCTATAGCCGGTCCAGACGCTGTCATAGTTGTTCGGGCAGTCAGGAATCAAGCTATCTTGACTGTGCACGGCCAGCATACGGCCAGGCGCCTCGCACACCACACACCGGCTGACCATGGAGTCCACGTTCTGGCCCGATGTCGGCTGGTCTCCGAAAGTGGTCTGTGTGGCCAACCAGTAGCTCAGATCACCATGCGGCGATGTGAAGCAACGCTGTGACACGAGAAAATAGATATAGTCAAAGAGAGCCAAGTTCATTTCAAAGAGTTCCCGAGCATCTAATGCGTCCTAGTGCAAGTTCAGACGATGGGTACCATACTACAAGTAACACAATTACACCACCACCTTTTACAGGTCATAGAATCTGTCACCGCTATGGAGAATCAAAGCATTTGAAATTACTAGTAGTCTAGGACTATCACACAAGAGTACGTTTATGCGCAGCAGCAACAACGACGACGACGCTGACAACAACGCCGACGGCGGCAGCAGCAGAAACAGCAACAACAACAACAGCAGGAACAATTTGCAGTGAAATACTTCACACAATGTGGTGATGTGGACAACACACCAAGTGGTACTGAGGATGGGAACAGCACTGCAAGCACAGGTACTGACCTCGTTGTTATTCGTGCACTGGACAAACGGTGCCATATTGAATTTTCTGAGACAAGAGCCTGGCTTGCCAAGGTCCTGGCCAATTCCATTGCCACCGCCGTGAGTTTGCAAGTAGCTGTAGCCGGCGTACATCTGTCGCCAGCCGTTCGGGCACACAGCCTCGAAACGTGTCTGCGAGTGACGTACGACCAACCAGCCGGCAAACAGTGAGCCGCTGAGTCCCTTGATGCCACGCTCTCCCTCCGAGCCCTGGTCTCCCTGGAAACCCTTGTCTCCGGTCTGACCAGGTGGGCCCACATCTCCTGGGAAGCCTGGTCCACCCTGGTCACCCTTCGGACCTGAACAGGACGACAGGCAGTAAGATGTGTGCAAGACTATTTTCTAAGCCATTGCCAATCCGTATTGCATGTATAATAGTACCACCGTTCATGCCTTTACCATAGCAACACCTGATTTCACCATGGCAACACATGATGTCACCACGGCACAAGGTCAACCTCTACTCTGCCAACACAGAAGTATTTTGTGTTGTATTTGTATTTATGGATTCTCCGGCCACAGGCGCTAGCCAAAATCAAGGGAGTCTCCGTTTTTACAGATTGGTTGAAAATGTATTATGGAGCTGCAACACTTGCCCCGAACTCTTCTAGATATCCAGAACAGTTTGAAAAGATGTGGCGTTCGTTACAGCCTGATACTTGGAAGAGATCTGAAGGTTTTGAGAATAGATACATGTATGCGAGTGATCTTTACCTGGGAAGCCTTCATCACCGGTGTCCCCCTTGGCTCCGCTCAAACCGAATCCGCCAGAGAAACCCTCAATACCCTGGTCACCTGCACACACACAGACACATACACAGAAAATGGGAGTTAACCGCCGAGATCTGCATGATCGTCTGATAATACAATGGGAGTTTACCGAGATCTGCATGATCGTCTGATAATACACATACTTACATTGACTAATACACACTACATTCTAAAATGCCTTTACTGAGGCTCTGCCTGGCAGCAGCACTGGTGTTCTAGCTTGAGTTGGCTGCACCATTAATTGGATGAAAATTGTAAAGCCAACTGACTTTAATAATACTAAATCAATTTTAAGCATATGAAATATTATTGAAAGAACCAGGCACCTTGGTGGTTTTTTTGTGGGTTTGCTGGTATTAGTCTTCGCTTTTCCATTCCCCCAACGTATGCGTAGTGTATGATGTCGTGTCATACACCGTAACTCGTACACTGACTGTGTCTGAGTATAGTATACTTCAAAGTACTGTTTTTCCCTTTGCTTAGGGGGCAATGGGTACTCACCCTGTTGCCAGTATTCTGGAAGTCCCACTCACCTTTGGCACCTGTTGCTCCAGTGAATCCTATTCTGCCACGGTCACCCTTCTGGCCTTCCAGTCCTTCTTCTCCCTTGTTTCCTGGAAGAGAGAGAGAGAGAGAGACAGACAGACAGACAGACAGACAGACAGACAGACAGACAGACAGACAGACAGACGGAGAGAAATCGAGCAAAGCACATTTTTCAGCAATGGATCATTTTCGACAAGGTGAGTGCTCAAACAGAAATGCGAGCGAGCTATGTGAGGCTCAAACAGCAAGTGACTGCCCCGCGCGAGCATGCTCTGCCACTACAAGAGTGTGAGGACAAGACCATTTCTGCATGTGCAGTAAAGTTCATCCTCTGTTCCTATACTGATTAGTACCACGGTTGGAAGTCAGAACAAGGTTTAGTAACAACTTGCAATTCAGCAGTTGCTAGGCAACACCAATAACATCACACGCCATATCAAAACATTTCAGCATAACTGAGAAAGGTGCCCGGGATCATTATCATCATGGCTAGCCTAGCATTGGATGTCGGGCACCGTGGGTTTGTACCCATTGAATGATCCTCAGGCATTACGTCGTGTTCACCCTTCTTTGTCTGCAGAAGGGGAGAATTCTGTCAGCCAGGGATATTGTCAGATTTTCACCTTGAAACCCAATGAAAGAGTTCGCCTTGATACAGATTGTTCGTGAAAGTCAGTATTTCATTCCAATTTTATTTGATGACTGTACTCGACTGCTCACCTTTTGGTCCCCGGATGCCGATATCACCCTTCTGGCCAAAGAAGCCCTTGTCGCCTTGGAATCCTTTGTTTCCAACATCTCCCTTTGGACCTTGGTCACCTTTGCCTCCTTTGAATCCCTTCTCACCTGACAACAGAAGCAGACATGAGAAGAACATAATTTGTTACATTGCTTTCACCTAGAGAATGGCTGGGCGTCTATGAAGGTTTGGCAAATGTGAAGATACCAAGAAGTTCAGATACTCAGTACATGATCTGGGGAAATGAGGTTCAGCGCTAGTTGAGGTTGTCTTCAACCAAGGTTTGTATGATGAAGCTGTGTAGAACATATCTTTACAAAGTCGTTTCGCTTCATAGTTGATTAACGGCGATGCATGTCACCAGCACACAAAGTGAAATAATCATACTTTATCAACCATAAGTTCAAGCATAAGTCAAGGGTTCATTGTTCAGTCCTCTGTCAATTTTCGCATTGCTCTAAAGGCTCATTACTCTCAGCATAGATATTCTCTGACTGGAATTCCGAACTTTTCCGTTTGAGAATTTTTTTTCCTTGAAATTAATCCTTGCTGGGTTTTTTCATCTAAATGTCCCGCTATTATCTGCAGAGGTGATTTCTTCCCTCGTCGATTTCTTTCCTGCTTTTATACCTCGATATTTAGGTACTTGTTTCCCTTCTTCCCATGCTTCATCTTCCACTCTCCTCTCCCCATTTCCCCATTTTTCTTGCGATATTTATGTGGGAGACTTCCGTGATAAGCATCCATTTGCTTTTGGAGAATCCTTTTAAATAAATACAATACAATACAATACAATTTTTGAAGGCTATGTGACGTGCAATTTCATCTAATTCTGGACTGGCAAAGCACAGTCAACAGACTATAATTATTATGTCATGTGAAAAACAATAAATGCTCTACTAACGTAGTCCTGATGAAAACCTTACCAAAGTCTCCCTGAATTCCATCGTTGGCTCCATTGCCCTTGTCGCCAACACCTCCCTTGTCTCCCTTCTGTCCGGCCTCACCCAAGAAGCCAATGGATCCTTTGTCACCAATGTCGCCAGGCTCTCCGAATACTCCTTTGTCGCCTCTGTCACCTGGGAAGCCTTCAACACCCTGAACACGGATGACAGCGCAGATGTTGTTCACAGTCAGAAGTATGTCACACGTTCGTGTCTGCTGCCCACATATCTATTTGCTTGAACTTTCCCCAGAAGAAAATTTCTTTTCCCCAAAAAATGTATGCGTGGGTGTGTGCGTGCATGGGATTAGTTTTTACATACCAGAACCTTTTCAATGTCCTTTTCAAATCTTCATGTCCTCCACGGAGGTATTTTGCACGAGAATAATATCATACTGAATGTTTCAACAGAGACACTCCGAATGGTGATGATTTTAAATTGCAAAAGCTTTTAAAATAGGCCGGATGTCACTCACTGGAAATCCTGGGAATCCAGGCTCGCCTTTGTCTCCTCCTGGCCCTGGTCGGCCAAAGTCTCCTTTGTCTCCCTTGCCACCTTCTTCTCCGGTTGTTCCTTGTGGACCTGAACATGAATTTAAAAAAGAGAAATGATACTCACAGTTCCGACACGGTAAGCAGCAGCCGTCGGTCTGTTTATCAATAAAGTGATCAGTTCCGGTCGGCCAGAGAGCACATGTGTGGTAGTGGAGGTGGAATTACTTCACACTTCCCGTTGTCCAAGAAAACACAGTCGTGACAC
Source organism: Sycon ciliatum (assembly GCF_964019385.1). Classification (NCBI taxonomy): domain Eukaryota; kingdom Metazoa; phylum Porifera; class Calcarea; order Leucosolenida; family Sycettidae; genus Sycon; species Sycon ciliatum. The sequence goes on from NC_088644.1 coordinate 7,406,944, forward strand.
GGAGATGCCGCATGAGCATACTTCCCCTAGGGCCGTGGGGCAGTTCTGCTGCATCCATTGTGCTGAGTGAGAGTTCAGTGTGGAGACTGCTTTCTGAGATTTAAGATTCAAAGCCACACGCATTGCCTATTACCCAGTAAGACCTAGATAGGGGCAACCAGTGACAACAGTGACGGGGCATTGTGCTCACCTGGCAGGCCAATGATTCCCTTTTCACCCTTCTCTCCATCCTCTCCCTGCTCGCCGACTTCGCCCTTGTTACCGTCGAGACCGGTGAATCCCTTCGATCCGGTTTGTCCTATTGCTCCTGGTGAGCCTTGGCTTCCCTTGTCTCCCTTCTCTCCTTTCTGTCCCAGGAAGCCGACATCTCCCTTGAAGCCCTTAGCACCTGCACACAGATGAGAGACACCAGAGGCATAGCGGTACATCTGCACAAGTAGCTACACACAATTGTCCTAGTCACTGCACCCGTGTCCATCATGTAGGGCATGTGTATCCAGTATACTTACAGACTTACACAGTTCAAAATGTTTGTATATGCCTGATCACTCTCGCAGTGTGAATCAATAGTAAAGCAACACGGGCTGCGTCTATACCCGGCATCCTGATGAACTTGAGGTGATTTGCTGGTGACCATTAGCCGGGGAGTTTGGGACACTCAATGCTTGGCTTCCTTTCAGCCCAGTCATGATCGACTTAAAATGCTGGTTCATTATACAATGCATTTTGTCTGAGAGAAAGAGAGAAAGCGATGGAGGTAGCGTGGGTGAGGGTGCAGCAAGCTGATAGGAGCTGTTTTAGAGGTGAACGCCATGATACGGTGCGACTTACCATCAGATCCAATCGCGCCTGGGTCACCTTGATCTCCGAGGTCTCCCTTAGGTCCCACAAAACCTTGCTCTCCTTTGCCACCCTTTGCGCCCTGTTCACCCTTCTCTCCTTTGATGCCCTGCGGTCCCTGGATGCCAATCTCGCCTTGTGTGCCAAGGTCACCTGTGGCTCCAATCTCTCCTGTACACAGAAAACAAAAGGACAACATTGTTAGCACCGGCAGTCACACAATCCACACACTCCAGTTGAGCAAATGTTTAACTGAACATTTTCGATCCGTTCTCATCATCCGTAATTGGCAATTACCGGGGCTAATTGGCAATTACCGGGGCTAATTGGCAATTACCGGGGCTAATTGGCAATTACCGGGGCTAATTGGCAATTACCGGGGCTAATTGGCAATTACCGGGGCTAATTGGCAATTACCGGGGCTAATTGGCAATTACCGGGGCTAATTGGCAATTACCGGGGCTAATGGAAATATCGAATACCATAACTGTATAGGCAAAGCAGAACCTGAAACTAAAATCTTCAAAGGGCACTAACATTTACATCAGACAGGGAAGAGAGCGGTACACTCTCCTTCCCCGACGTTAGCATCAAACAAAATGTTTATCGAAAGCCAACATATCACGGATTTGTACACTTCATGGGGAAACTACACCCAACAAAGCCAAAAAGAAATTTGATCCAAGTCATGGTATATTGTGCCAATCGAATATGCTCTCAGAGAAGAGTAGATTGAGGTTCCTTTCACAGTACAAGGTGTTCAGACAATAGATAATGCACCATCAAACAGCCATTCCGACTGACCCTTTGATCCGACATTGCCTTGAACTCCTTGCTCGCCAACTTCTCCTTTCTGTCCTTGGTCGCCCTTGTCACCGGTCAGGCCGACAAATCCCTTCGGACCCACATCGCCTTGTGAGCCCGGCTCTCCTTGACTTCCCTTGATGCCCTGGCGACCCTCTGGGCCAATGTCTCCAGCATTGCCTTCGAGACCTCGCACTCCTTTCTGGCCTCTCACACCGACGTCTCCCTTGCTTCCTGTTTTAGCCAGCAATAAGATGAAGGGAGAGGGATTTCATGATTAGTGCATGAACTACAGTCCGGCATAGTACACTGTACCATGATGGACACATGGTTATGTTCCTGGGTGTTCAGATCACAGCATACGTGATGTTTCACCATTCATGTCTTTGAGTGTGTGCATGGCAGGAAGCAGCAATGCAGACTGGCACACCTCACCTTGCACATACACCACCAAGACCAAGCCCAGCACACAAAGGAGAGAAGTATGCTAAAATTATTTATTAAATATTCATTTTTAGCACTTTAGTTCTTCACAAATTTTGTGTATGGGTCTCTTCCTACCTTTGCCTCCCTCTACGCCTGGAGTGCCAGCTGCACCCTTTGCACCTTGAGCTCCTGAGCAGCACGAACGAAAACACAACACAACAGGATGGAGCAGCCGCATTTAGGAAGCAACCATTGAAACTGAGAAGATCACAAGTCAGGTTGTGGAGGGGATTGCCACCTTACCAAAACAGTGTATCAAAAGGAGACTGTTCCTTACTTCAGATTGTGGAGTGAACTTGAAGCCAACTCTATATTCTCAACACTACCATTTGGTGCGAAACGTTTGGGAAGTTAACCGCAATGTACGGTACCGTCACAAAAGAATGACTTCTTTCAAACCAGTTCCATATTAGTCTGCTGTGAAGATCAGCTTCCTTTCACAAAACGTGCCCAGGGTGATCAAGCCATGCAGAGAGAGAGATCACTATCCGCCTGTCGAAATCCACTTCATTCGCACATATCCTCCCATCATTTCAGTCAGGGTCTGTAGTGCTGGTGAAGAGTAGTGCATACCCCCCCCCCCCCCTCCCCATCCTGAAGCACAGTGAGGATGAATTCATCTTTAAACAGTGGCAAATATATCAGTATACTTGTAGAAGGGAAAAGGACATAATGGAAACGAGTTAAGAGTAACTCTCCATCACCGTAACCAGATACTATATACAGTCAGAAATACTACATTTATGATTGGCTCAACATCCGAGTTTCAAATATCAGTATACTGTTTGTAGACAAGAAGACGTTCTATTTACCTGCAAGTCCGATGTTGCCAGTCTCTCCTTTGCTTCCTTTGAGGCCATCAAGTCCAGCTCTGCCTGGCAGACCAGCGTTTCCTTTGTCACCGGACCCGCCCTTGCTTCCTTGGACTCCCTTGGAGCCGCGGATACCGACGATGCCCGCATCGCCCTGGTCTCCTTGGATGCCCTTGAGACCGCGCAGTCCTTTCTGTCCACGTGATCCTTGCTCACCAGTTTCGCCTGTGCAAACCAAAGAGCAAGGACATTGAGACGGGGACACATGGATGAAACATACCCTGATGTGGGAGTGCAGTGATCACTATTACCTTGTAGCTGCCTTACCATCCTATCTCGTGACCACCGTGTTTAACTTGAGTACTGATGGGTAACGTTGTTTCGTACAGTACAAGCATCTATGTCTATGTCTTCAGCACAAACAACTACTTGAAGACGATGCTACTCTGTCTCCAACTCTATACACCACTTAGTAGTGCAATGTACTGGTGATTGGCATCAGTCAATGAGGTACTGCAAAACAAAGTCATGTAGAATAAATGCCCGGGCATCAATTTCAAATCTCTTGGATTCTTATTTCTAGCACACCAGTCTGGCTTTACCTGTGACGCCGATGCTGCCCTTATCTCCCTTGGTACCCTGGACGCCGTCAAAGCCTAGCAAGCCCTTGATACCAACTGCCCCGGTGTTGCCCTTCGCTCCAACAGTTCCCTTTCGTCCGGGTTCACCTGGACACATCGGGGTTCGAGAAGAAATACAGGAAAAACAGGTACTCGGATGTGACGCACTATGAAGAATCAGTGTGTTTGTGGAGTTTTTTTTGTGATCCATTCACCACAAAGGTCTGCAACACACAACCCTAAAATTGTAACCATTGTAAACTGCATTATACTGATTTTACTAATGTATGGTTGAATAGTAGTATGGTGGTAAAGACACAGCTGGCGAAACAGCGGTAACACACACTCCTAATCACACAAGTGGCTGGACAGTTTCACTCTGGCGCAGAGCTCTGTTTCTGACCACGAACACCACCATCAGCTTGTGCATGGCACCTAGGCGATGCATGGCAATATTATTCAACGATGATTAATTAATGCATCTGCAGTGGAGCTTTCAAATCCTTTGTAATAATCTAGACCAACATAATGAAGATATTCCAGCAACATGCCTTCTGACCATACCTTTGTCACCCTTGTTTCCGTCCGGGCCGTTGATTCCCTCTTCACCGGTGTCGCCCTTGACTCCCTGAATACCCTGTGGACCGGATGGGCCGATGATTCCGTCTGGACCTTGCTCTCCTCTGAAGCCGCGGAAGCCAGTGGCACCTACCGGGCCCTCTGGTCCATTCAAACCTTCCTCGCCTTGGTCACCCTTGAATCCTGGTGGCAACAGCAAACAAGAAACCGTGGCGGAACACCTCTTACAATATGTACCCGCTTGGGCAGAAAAAATGCACAGCATTTTGAACTAATGCAGGTTAGACGGTCTTTCAGATTTAAGAGCACATAGATGTAGGCACGATGTACATGTACAGGAATGTGCAGTTTTCTATATGTTTTCCTCATGGCATTATCACCACAGCGTATGTTGCTCTCCAAAGTGGTTCAGGGCGTTACTAGGCTGTACTTCGAGTGGCTACGTTCTTCAGCGCCTGATCTAACCGTGCATATAGTACATCATGGTCGCACCATCAACCATACAGATCTTCATTTCAAACGGGAGCAAGCCAGCTCCTTGCATGGGCTGAGCACAGTCCTTCTTCGTCTTCTGTCTGTGTGCCTGCTGTGACTGGGAAGATACTAGTATATCAGTGCCAGGGTCATCAACTATCAATAAAGTCCATCAATCAGTTAATCAACCGCATGTAGTGCGTTCATTGTTGCGCTACGGAACTCTGACCACTGAAAAGAGAAAGAAAGTTGCCTTTCACCTTGAGGATTATTGTATACTGCATCGTTTGGAATATATACCATCTCAACCATGTGATCAGACCAGAAGACCGAGCTGCAAATGTTGAATCCTGAAGTCAACCATCTGATTAGACCAGAAGACCGAGCTGCAAATGTTGAATCCTGAAGTTAACAGCAGACCTGTACACTTACCTCTGAATCCGGCATTGCCCTTCTGTCCGTCTGGGCCTTGCAGACCCTTCACGCCCTTGGGGCCGCGGAGACCACGGTCCCCGGTCCTGCCGCCCAGTCCCAGGAATCCACGGTTGCCCTTATCTCCTTGAATGCCGTCAAGACCTGGCGCTCCGGCGAAGCCTTCCAAGCCCTTTGCTCCCTTGCTGCCTTCTACGCCTTGTAGACCACGCTCTCCCTTCTGTCCTTCTTCTCCAGCTTCTCCCTTCAAGCCTCGTTGACCAGAAATTCCTGTAAAGAATAGGACATATTACTAGTTTCAAGAAAAGCTGTTTTCACAAATTGACTGTACTACCATCAATGTTTTTTCAGTTTTTTTTCAAGTTTACAGAATGATTAATACCTACTACGGTGCTTTTAAAAAGTCGGCGTGGACACAAGAAACCTAATATCGATGAAAGTAAAGTGAGCACACTCATACCACAAGAACAATGGAACAATATTTTAAGAGTTGAACGTCACATAATTATATCTTCCCTTTGTAGTCCAACTCTCAGTGTGATGTTCCATTGTTCTCGCGGTATGAGTGCTTGCAGTGCTTTTAATTAGTTTTAAATCAAACCCTTCCTTTACAATGTACAAGCTGGTCGATGAAGTTTGAATATGTTCGACACCCTCTATCAGTAGAGCAGTTGGTCCACCCAGTATTCAGAGGTTTGGAAATGCACAGCGCCCAGCGATATCTTCCTGGCCCTGTCCCTGATGATGCTGATGCTGTTGATTGAATTTCATTGACCGGTACTGTAGTTGAGCTCCTGCCACTGCAGCTCTCCTGAATGGCAGTGATTATGATGTTGGAAATCCAGCAGGCAACGGACGGCTGCTTCGACCACCGCTAGTGCCACGATCATTACGGCGCAATATCAAAATATATACGATCAATTCAATTCATGTTAAAAACGGCTACTTGCCATCTGCTCCTCGATCTCCTTTGATGCCGAAGACTCCCTTCATTCCTGGTGGACCTTGCTCTCCCTTGGAACCCTTTGGTCCTGGTTGTCCAAGCTCACCGTCCTCCCCAATCACTCCCGCGAAGCCTGGAAAATTCACAACAACAACACCAGCAATGGTTACATACTATAGATTATGTCTGGCCTACAGCAGTTTAGCTTGTGTAATCAACAGTAGATGAAATGACTTGGTACAGCACAAAGTGTTTTGAGAAATGTGGAGTCCCTATATACCAACTGTGTGTGTATGCGTGTGTGTGTGGGGGGGGGGGGGGTGCGTGTGTGTGTATGTGTATGTGTATGTGTGTGTGTGTGTGTGTGTGTGTGTGTGTGTGTGTGTGTGTGTTTGCATGCATAATATTATGTGTATAGTACTGGCATCATTTTTTCAGACTTGACAATACATTGCAGGAATCGCAGACACCCACCACGTGCCCGTGAGTGCAATTAACAGCACTGTGGCATTCAAAACAAGCAGTATTCTTCTCTCTAACAAAAGCAAGACACCACTGTCTAACAAAGCAAGACATGCCATTCTCTACCTTACCATGAAGTCCTGCCAGTCCCTGTATTCCACTTTCCAAAACAAGACCTGTCCCTCACTAGCACAACAAGACTAGATATGTTATGTTACTCTCTGATCTTACCGTCAAGTCCTGCCAATCCCTGTATTCCAATGTCACCATTGGGGCCCGGTGGTCCGGGCAATCCCTCCTCGCCCTGGTCACCCTGTACACCCTTGCGACCGAGCGGGCCGGTAACACCTTGTGCACCGATTGCCCCTTGAAGTCCTTGCTCTCCCTGGTCTCCTTGGTCTCCTACAATGAGAACCACCAGCATGAAACACCAGAATAGTCAGCTGCTTGACAAACACACAATTGTTCTATAAAAGCTCATTTATGACTGCTAACACGCGTGCTTAGAACGTCATCATTATCACCTTTGTTGATGGCCTCCTATGGTGTCATTTGGGGTCCTGTGGCTCGTATCAGGAGTGGCAATGTGTTTTTCACCCAAACAGTGCGCTTTTCTCCATACAATAGTTTTTTTGTCATGCTGGGTTTTCTAGACACTGTCAGCGCTCCTCACGTTCCAGTCAGGTGCACAGGCACTTACTTGACTTAGGAACAAGCAACATTTCAAGATCCAAATATAGTGTACGAGCAGAAGAGAGACAAAGAAATCCTACACTATGCATGTTTAATACTCCACTGCCCGCGGCTTTCACCGGCTAACCATAAGGGCCGATGATAAGGCACCCCAATGATGTGCACATGCACTGAACCACTTCAAGCACACCAGACCACCTCAGGATTATGAACATGTAGCTTTGGTCTGAAGGTCACTGGTGGACGAATTGATTCACCTACCTCTTCTTCCATTACGACCGGCCACACCAACACGTCCCTGCAGACCAGTGAAGCCTGGCTCTCCTTTGTCACCCTTCTCGCTGGTCGTTGCATCTCCTTTCCCACCTTTTACTCCTTTGAATCCTTTTGCAGCGTTAGGTCCGGAGAGGCCTTCTTCACCAACGTCACCCTATGCAAGTCAATGGACCAAGCACAGGCAAGGATGTTAAAAGCTGACAGTCATGCGCATGACAAAACCCATACCAAAAAGTTTTTCCTAACGAAACTAGTCGAAATGCGGGTCATTTTGCTGCAGAAGTTGTGACAAGGACGAACACTTGATAACCCAAGCTCTCAGTCAACTACATTCCATTATAAATTATAAGCCTACCTACAACTATTCTAGAACAAAGTCAAGTTCGCATGCATTCATGTAATATTAACACTTTAAGAAAAATCAATTCTAGCCAGGCAAAAACACTGCATGTGCCACTTACAGCTGTATTCTTACCTGGAATCCTCTCTCACCAGCTTGCCCGGCCACTCCATCAATACCGTTCTCTCCTTGTCGGCCCTCTATTCCTTGAAGTCCTCGCTCTCCCTTTGAACCTCGCTCTCCAATCGAGCCTGTCTCGCCTATGATGTAGTCAATTGTCAGGATACCAGCTTCACCAGACAGGCCTTCCTCACCTGTGTCACCTTGAGGTCCCGGCTGACCCTGGGTATGAGAATATTTTGCAGCACACAGCGAGAGAAAAATAGATGTTGTTGATACGCAAAACACAAGGCTGAACTTTACGATGCACCCGTACACCTTGCGGAGAGCTCCAGGGTCTTGCTTGGTCTTACAGAGGAGGGCATCTAGACTGTATGTCAAAGTCAGCACTGCAAGATGTACACCTTCAATTCATGTGGTGTGCAGTTTTGAAGGCAGAACCTTTGAAGGCAACTCCCTCCAATACATTCACCATGGCTTCCATCACTTGCCTCTTCTGCAGTGGAATTAGCCCATCATCCCAATGATTAGTCATTTGTATCTTTTTTCATTCCCTCAAGCTGATGAGCATACCGGTTTTTATTTGCCATGCTAAAAGCAGCCCTAGCTAGATGATGAATGTAATAATTGTTGTACTGTACTTCAAGTAATTGTCTCACTATCATTGTACTGTACTACATCATGTACTCTACATAGCGTATGATGAATGCATACCAAAGAAAAATGAAGTTTAGTACAACTTTTAAGTCCAGCCCTGATGTAATACTTCCCAAACTGAGTCCAGAACGTGCTCAGCTCAGTATGGGATTATTAATCAATCTTGACTCACCTTCAAACCCTTGCCTCCCTTTACTCCCTGGCCGCCCTTCGCTCCTGCTTGCCCATCTGCACCGGCATCACCGGTGTCTCCTCTCAAGCCTTCGTCGCCAGCATCGCCTTTCACACCACGCTCGCCTTTCTGTCCGTCAGCACCATCCTGGCAGGCCAAACATAGTCTTCCGTCGATTCCTTGCAGCCCAGCGTCACCAGGCAAGCCTTTGAGTCCGTCCACTCCGGGAAAACCATCCGGGCCTTGCGCTCCCTTGAAGCCTTTCTCACCACGTCCACCGGCTACGAGCGGTCCTAGTGGTCCTCGTTCTCCTTTCTCGCCGGCATTTCCCTTCTGACCGGTGACACATGGTCGTGCTGGTGCACCGGGCTGACCTTTCTGGCCCTTGGGCCCAGAAATTCCAATGCCCTGTGGTCCCTTCGGGCCTGGCTCTCCATTTGGTCCTTCCTCCCCTTGATCACCCTGGACTCCTTTGAGGCCATCAGGACCTAAAAGTAAAAAAAACAGTTGAAAAAATAGGAAGAGGTAACAATGAATTCATCTATTTGTGTTGCTCCTCGCCACTTGAGGGAGCATCCAGCTGATTTACTTGATAACTTTGAAGTGCAATTTAGGCACGCAATACATTTTACTTGGTTTTTACCCTCAATTGTTTTACTTAAAAGCGTTTTACTTGATACATGATCTGCGATAACTAGTTGTCATGCCTGTAACTTATACGATATGGTTGTGTTTAGTCTACTGACCAGGTGAGCCATCATTTCCTTTGATTCCCTTCCGTCCTGTTTCTCCCTTGCCACCGTCGACACCCGTGGGTCCCTTTGCGCCCGTTAGTCCAGCCAAGCCAGGTACTCCGACTTCTCCTTCTAGGCCGTCGACTCCAGGTAGGCCGGGTACGCCCTTCAGGCCCTTGGGTCCGGCTGACCCGGCAAGGCCAGGTTCCCCGTCCACACCCTTGGCGCCAGCACCACCAGGTGGTCCGGGAACTCCCGCTATGCCCTTTGCACCGTCAGCGCCCTGGAGAACACACGCGATGGACGGAGAAAAGATTTAATTATCTTGTTGTTATTATACTGCTATACAAAACTTCAGAACACCAGCTGTAGATGCGCAAGACAAAGGTCACTCTAGAAGGAGATGGAGTTTTAATGATGAATGACTGAATGCAGAAGATAAATATCCTAATGTTTGCAGCGGTCAACATGGATTCATCTGCTTGACCACTAATTCAGTGCAGCAGCAGCAAAACATGATGCTGTCACTTCATACTTGAGCTATCACTGACTGTATCAGCCACTCACGGGTCGTCCGAATTCACCAGTCATTCCGCTCGGGCCTTGATCACCTTTGCCGCCCTGAGGAAAAATCCAAGGAGCAGGTTAAACAGACCTGTCAGATTCCCTTACTTCAAAGACACGTCGATGGAAATTTTAAGCTCATTAGTAACAAGATTGCAGAGCCATTCAAGGCCGTAGCTCATTGCCGCTCAAATGATCGTATCTGATACCACTCTGGTTGTGATAACATTATACAATCACTGAGCAGGCATGGGGTGAAATATACGAGTGTATCCTCAGAAGAAACATTGGTGCACTTTTAATGATAGCCAAAGGCAAGACACAACTAAAACACCAAGATAATATCTTGGTGTTTTAGTTGTGTCTTGTATATTATACATGTATGAGATATATGTGTGCTGGCAACATACTTCTCGTCTAATTCCATCAATCATAAATTCAAGCACTCATCATAGATTGCACATAGAGCTAACTAACATTAAGAAGCAGTTATGTAAATTGGTTCGAGAGTAAGATGCAAACGGGAAAAGTCTGAAGGAAAAAAATGGCTGCCACAACCCGGACTCGAACCAGGAACCTTCGACAAGCAGTTATGTACTTCGAGGTAGTATGCATTCCTTCAGCACTGTATAGAATGAAATAGCACAATCCAGGTTAGTGGAGGAAACAGCTAGAATCGACACTTACCTTGCTACCAGCCAGGCCACTAACACCTTTCACACCTTTGTCTCCCTGCGAGCATATACAAAGTGATAACATGCACAAGAAACATGAAAATGTTTGGGCTACTACGCCCAGCTCCTCTTGCACCCCTCTGATTTCTTCTACATGTATGTGCATGCATTGTATTTTTTTATTTACTTCAGTGAGATCGGATACAAGGCCCATAGACTGCTGCGGTTCTGAGCTTCGAATGGTAAGATACGGCACTGTACATTCACCCATAAGCTGTTTCTGTTCCTTTCTCATGTAAGATTTGGGCAGATATAGCAGGCATGACTAAAACCTGCTCTTTGCTTTATTCTAATGTGTACTATAGGAACACACACTTGAGAGGAATCAAAATCGTTTCTGCTGTATCTCTGAGTTTCACGGTTTTAACCGATCATCAGACAGCAACTTGACAACAATTTTCGGAAGATATGGTTGATATAGGCTGCACGCTTGGATCATGGCGTATTGAGCACTGTCACGAGCAACCACTACTCCCTCTGAGCGTGTACTATACATATGCATCAAAGTTATCACGCACAACCAGCCAATAAGACACAATTACAGTATTCATATTGAACCTTCTCGTTGCCTTCTTGTCAAAATACTAAAGGGATTGATGCAAAAATCTTTGCTTTATCTTGCTACTTCTTAGTCCATCACAAGCTGTGCACCCTCATGTCTTGACTAACAGAAAATAGAATCAACGCAGCAAGCAGATGTGAAACTTCCACAAACTCTACTCGAAGTACTTGGTGTGAATACAGACATGAGTAGTGCACAGTATTCCCACATGCTGACAGGTCCTTAAGAGCTTGCCTGCAATCCACTGTCTCCTTTCATTCCCTTCTCGCCTGGTCCTCCTTCCTCGCCGCGGAAGCCCTGAACGCACAAAAGAAGAAGCACGATTATACATGCCAGGTAGCTTGGTTTGGGCCTGGGCTGGCTATGTGGTGGTGAACAGGCCTGGGCTGGCTATGTGGTGGTGAACAGGTCATGTGATCCCAGGTAGCTTGGTTTGGGCCTGGGCTGGCTATGTGGTGGTGAACAGGTAATGTGTTGCATAGATTATTGCATGGTTGGAGGAAAGCAAATCAGCACACGAAGCCCAGAAGCCATGTAGTTTTGACGAAGCCTTTCGTACCATTACCCTTCAAGTCGAATACAGTGGTGATTAACAAGGTAGCAAGCAAGTCCTTATAATTATGTTGCCTCTTTACACTTCTGTTTGTGCTTGTTCTGCTTGATGAACACACTTGCAAAGTAATTGAAACTACAGTGGTAGAAAATGAAATGTGACTCCAGGATTTCCACGTTTGATACAAACGCTCCGGAACTAAAGCGACTACCAGTGCATGCCCCGGCCCTGGCATACCATCAGCAATGTGTGAAGATCATTGTTCTGCCATTCGCACTCTGGTTTTGCATATGTGTGTGTACTATTCTGCATACCTGTGTACCATTGTACTCTAAGGGGGCGTTCGAATTGTCACTCTTTGACTTTTCGAGAAGTTTCATTTTCTGGAGAGGTGGCTTATTGGCCTCTTCGGAACTGAAATTTTCCTTGAAACTCCTCGAAACTCCACAACCTTATCCAACGGGAGAGGTGGATTAGTTTAGAAGGGTTTGAACTATTCCCGCGAAAACAGGCTTTTCGTATGCATTTCCCATAGCACGTACGGCAAAACTTGCACGTACGGCAAGGGAAGCCCATTTTCACTTGGGAGACACGCTTGGAAGATCTCATTGCTATGCCAAAGGAAAGAGTGAGGCTAACAGCACCCAATCTATTGGGATATTTCAACAAATCTCTTCTAAGATCTTAGTGTCGTGGGTGGTGAGGACAATTCAAACGCGCCCTAAATCCCTGGAACTCTCCATGTGCATGGTTTAAAGAATTGGTATGCATTATACAATCCAGCAGTTGTACATTTCATGCACGCAATGTCCGTGCTTGGAGGCTGGTGTGGTCGCATGCTGTGTTGGTGCAGTGCGAGCGTACCTCTCCCGGGGTCGGGTTCCACTGGCCACCACGGCAGTTTCGGTGGTTATCATGCACATCATCCAGAGCCATGTTATATCCCTGCCGAAGACAATCTTTGTTTTTCAAAAGACTTTTAAAAATAATAATATGAAAGGTGGCACGGTGCCCGCATAAAAAAATCATACGGGGGTCATGTATCTGTCAATGATCGTTAACCAAAGTTGCTTGTTGGTGGCGAGATTGAGTCTGCACAAATATAGAATCTTCATAAATGTAGAATATATAAATAATACGTGCTAGGTACGAAAAGGCTGCAGGCCATCACATTGACCATCATCCTTGTAAGGTGTTAGAGGTAGCCATTGGCAATTTGGCTGTACTTGTACTCGTCACTCTGTACTTGTAGCCAGTTATTTGAAAATGTCTTTGTACCCTTATTGTGACCTTACCTTGGGTCCCGCAGGTGATTCTCCTCGATCTCCCTTATCACCCTTGAACAGATCTCCAGGACTCGGCGGTGCCACAGTGTCCAGGATTTCTACACCATCCTGAAAACAGACACCATTCAAAGAGGAAAAAACGTTCGTTTTCTCAAGACCCTGTATGGGCAGATATTCTGGGAAAATAGAGAAGAGCGTGAGAGGGAGGAAGACATGTACTGCCAAATGGGTTGGATAACTTGTCAAGGTGGATAGGTGGAACAAGTTTCCGAAACATTCTGCAGTCGTCACTCTATCATTCCTTGAAAACTGGTTCAGAATCCAAAGATGGTCCAACCAGAGTGGAAGGTGTACAATGGAGAATTGTCGTCGCCGCCACCATTGCCGTTGTTGTTGTTGCTGCTGCTGTTGCTGTTGCTGTTGTCGTCGTCGTCGTCGTCGTCGTCGTTTTAGTTGTTGTTGTTGTTGTTGTTGTCGTCGTTGTCGTCGTTGTTGTTGTTTCGTTGTTATTGTCTTTACTGGTGTTACTTTCATCATCTAAAGTAGTGAAGAGAAACCTTCTTTGCAAGATGTACCACGCTCATCGACTCATCTTGCTGTAGAATTCTGATAAGACGTACCCCCATAGGCAGCAGGAACGTATCCGAGGTACTTTCTAGCCCCCCACACACATGTACTTCAGTATTGATCAATACCCCCGTGCTCTGAACATAATTATAGTCCATGCTAAGCAAGAGTGTGTATTATCAGAGTGCGTACTAAGCAAGAGCGTGTATTATCAGAGTGCGTACTAAGCAAGAGTGTGTATTATCAGAGTGCGTATTAAGCAAGAGTGTGTATTATCAGAGTGCGTATTAAGCAAGAGTGTGTATTAAGCAAGAGTGTGTATTTAAAGGGGAAGTTAAGGCAAAAATTAAAATTTCACCAGTTGTAGTCTTCGGGGTGCTGAGTCGAATGCTCGTGGTCCGAGAAAGCTGAGACGCTCCCTTCCTACTTGAATCCCAATCGAACTCGCGCACTTCCACCGAAACTGGGTGACTGCGCCCTACTAGATGGGGATTTGTATGCAAAATGTCACTAAAAGTGCCATTTCGTTCTTATAAAAGCACGGATGACCGCGATTGGCCCATATGTTGTGGTCTTTTGGACGCTGAGTCGACTGGTTTTGGTCCGAAAAGGCTGCGATGCAGCGTTCCTTCTTTATTCCCAATCGAACATGGTTGAACAAGCGGTCACGTGCTCCTGCGTACGCCAGTCACCTGGTCACCGTGCCTGCAGGGTACAACTTACTAGCCTGTTTGACCTTTTTTGGGTGGAGTCCTGTCACTCGAGTTGAACCTTGGTGTGAAAGTTGTCGCCTGCTGGCGTGGTGACCAGGTGATTTGGGCATCCAGGAGCACGTGACCGCTTGTTCAACCATGTTCGATTGGGAATAAAGGAGGAACGCTGCATCGCAGCCTTTTCGGACCAAAACCAGTCGACTCAGCGTCCAAAAGACTACAACATATGGACCAATCGCGGTCATCCGTGCTTTTATAAGAACGAAATGGCGCTTTTAGTGACATTTTGCATACAAATCCCCATCTCGTAGGGCGCAGTCACCCAGTTTCGGTGGAAGTGCGCGAGTTCGATTGGGATTCAAGTAGGAAGGGAGCGTCTCAGCTTTCTCGGACCAAGACCATTCGACTCAGCACCCCGAAGACTACAACTGGTGAAATTTTGATTTTTGCCTTAACTTCCCCATTAATATCAGAAAACTAACTAAGACAGTGGAACTGTACATGTAGGTGCACCCTATTTGAATTACCCACTACTTGTATACTTGTAACGTTAGCTACGGTTCAATTTGAATGCTTGATTGTAGTTCTGCAGGATCAGTGAGATGATTCAGACATGTTCACAGAGTGTGTTCTTTAACGTGAGGATGTTTCAATGACTATAATCAAACCTGATTATTTGAGTTGCTGGATCTTTTACAAAATATTCAATGAAACTACAAGTACATGAGATTCTAGACTATTGATAGTTTTTCAGAACACTGTTTGACTTTGGTCGAATCTCACTACTCGAGCTGTATAATTGTTGATTGTAAGTGGCCACTACTCAGTAACTGGAACACGAAACGTACCTGAGCCAGTGTCGAGGTGACCCAGCACGCTCCTATTAGCATACACGTTATGGCCAATTTCATATTGGCGTTTTCTCTTACTCCCTCTCTGCACTACAAGACGTATCAGGCCACAGGCCGCTGCTTTCGATTGCCTTGCCACGCACGCACTGGACTTCTCCGAAGCCGCAGCTTCTGGCGGTGTCCTGACCTGCGCCCAGACGTAGGTCCGCTTTCCTGGTCTGTGTCTTCCTAGTGTTTTGACATTCCTCCTCCTCGCCTGCTCGATGTCAATGAAACTGCAGGATCCACCGGAGCGCACAGGGCTTAGAGATGGCTGAACTGAACTTTGCACTTGAAATGGGCGGACGCAATGGACGCCTTGCGCTAGAACTAAAGCCGTGAACTTGCGCTAGTCCTGGACTTGGATTGAGCGGGCTCTAACGTATTGGAAACGACAAGACAGTAAGGTTCAGTTGAACCTGCACAGGGAGAAATCAACGGCTTCGTGTTCGCCTTGTTTTGCGAATTTTGGACCTAACCTGTTTCCAGTTGAACTTGGAGGTGTATCACAACGATCACTAGATCTACAGTGAACGCTGTACTAAGTCAGGGTAAACAGCCTGGCCACATCGTGTCATCGCGAAAATTCAGCACATAGTCCGCATCGGGCTCATGGGATGTGCCCGCGGCGCCTCTCAGCTGTTTTTGGCAATATTCGCAGATGAGGCCACAGCAGACTCGACAGGAGTTTTTCGTCGATTGCTCGACTATCAAGCGGGCAGGATTATGACTGAATAAAACGCTGAATAACCCGAGCACGTGCTCAGAGGTGGCGGCTGG
This sequence comes from Sycon ciliatum, assembly GCF_964019385.1. NCBI lineage: Eukaryota > Metazoa > Porifera > Calcarea > Leucosolenida > Sycettidae > Sycon > Sycon ciliatum. The sequence continues at coordinate 7,423,037 of NC_088644.1, forward strand.
AGTTTCAAAGGCTTCTTGCGGCTCCAAATTGTCACAGCTGTCTACACCGATCTGACAAGAGGAATAATACTTTAGCAGAGCAAGGTCCTGGATTGCTGACGGGACACTGAAGGCAGGGTGTCATCAGTTTGCAGTGTACCTTCACGAGGAACAGATTGCTTACTGTTCGATTACAAAACAATGCTTAGGTATCTTGTGCAGTTTTCTGGCACTAATTCCAATCCTTATGATTGTGATGGTTTATAGTCCATTTCTCCCGTTCCTAAGCTCTCTTGCTTCAGGAGGAACGAGTGTTGAAGCGGTTAGTTGCACTTTTGATTATTCCGTGCTTTGATGTTTTGTGGTTGCCTGCTTGTCAGGGGTCTTTCCCAGGAGAAAACATAGTTTGACAATTATCACAGTAAATTGACCGAGCTATTTGGTGACAATGCACTGATGGTCCCAAGGACAGGGGCCGGAGCTGAGGCACAGGGCTCCGACTGACATGTGCTGTCATCCAGCTGAATGCCAATCGACCGGTCACAAACTCTCACAGGTGTTCGACCAAGAGATCACATGAACCGCCGTACACTGACTGAAGATCTGCAGCATCAGCTGACTGTAAAGCGGAGATTACGCCTACGGAGAATTCAGCACCACATAGCGACCGCCACCTTGAGCTTGCCACTTTCTTGTGTACGGATTTGCGCATTGTTTTTGCAGTCCGCGAAAAAGTATCGAGGTTGGTCGTTGGCGGAGTTGAACAACCAGCGGAAGAAAGTCAAATCCTTGTTGCTTGGCCACTCATCTTTGACTACCGCCAAACAGGACTTCCAGGCTATGCCAATCATTGGATCTGAGTGACCCTGTGAACCAACTAACCAACTGGTCTGGAAGAGTCTCTGGTTGTGGAAGCGCCCTCCCATTGAGTTTGTGAATCCAGATCATTGTAGTGACTGACATCTACGTATAAACAAAACTCTGAGGACACAAAATCTTGGTTGGCCACCGCTTGGGCCTTGACAATCGGGCGCATTGCGCTCCGTGCTTGTTCCTGGATTAGTTTTTCCCGCACACTGTAACTGGAGAGCGTGGAATCTCTGCATGCCTTGCACAATGCGGTTAGGAAGGTAAGGAGGTGTGGACTTTGCACCAATGATTGCAATGCCGAGCAGCGGGAACACGTTCGTATGTATGCAAGCTGTGCGAATGGTTTTAGTCTAGTTTGACTCGAACAAGTCCCTTCCTTGCGATCATGCTAGTAGCATTGGACCCACTAATGCTCTATCCAGGGTAACCAAACTCATAGGGATCAGGGTTGGAGGAAGAACCTGGTCGTACAGTAATAGCTCATCTCGTAGTACACTCGCCACGATTCGAGGAGTGCTGCACTGCACTGCACTGTCAACTCTGACTAACATGCAGTTGTGATAAAATTATCAGCATTGATCACTCTACAAATCTTGAGGTTTACATTGGACGCTGTATTCAGAACTGCCTTGCACTGTCAGAGGGATTTATCCCAATGGAAGTGCATGGCAATCTGCAGCCCATGTGAGTTGTGTTTTTCACACACCATCACCATAACTTCATAACTATGATACATCCGGCATGATTCGCGCTGCATGCAGGACTGGAGTTTGAAACCAGGCTAACACCAGTTATATTAATATTATTATAACTTGAGACTGTGATATTATCACTGAGCGAATGTGTGAATTGACTGAACACTCAATGCCGAGTACTAGTAGCCTATCTGTATCAATGAATAGAAAGTAACTGCTAACGTTAGTGACCCAATCTCAACAAATAGCCTGTTCATACAATGGATACCGATCTCTGACTGGAGAAGGGATCATTGAGGAGGTGTGGATCTTGGGTTGATCAACTGCCTTTATGCTAGCATTGGCCGCGGGATTGTGTGTATTCGGGAGTGCTCCACAGTTTGACAGTACATGACAGTACATGAATATAGTGCTTTGGATTACTTTCTTCACCAGACCGCATTGGTTTGAAATGGATGTCTGTGTTTATGTACATTGATCCGTACGGTAACGCTTTGGAAGTTCTCAACCCTTGCAACTAACCTGCTGGCCTGTGGACACAGGGGAGGCTGGGTAGAGTCGTGCAGTTTTCAGACAGATCATTTCCGATGTGACCCAACGCGGATGAGAATCAGAATACTGCAGGGTAGTTGAAAGTAATTGATGTGGAGGAACATCGAAATACAACCATAATACTATCATGAGGTTGGACTGGTCTATATGCCGTCTCACTATTTTCTTTTAATTTAACTTGAAACTCCGAGTGACAGAGAAGAAAGACTTGATTGAATCATTGCTGCATGACTTTCTATTGACTAAATTGCATGTCACGGTGTATCTGGACTTGCGATGAATGTTGTAATCGGCAATGTTTCTGAAATAGACAGTCCCGTTTGTGTTTGCTGTGGCGGTTCTCTGCAGAATATCAGCAACACTTCTCATTGGACTATGTCTTGCAGGTGCTAGCCATGCACAGATTTTCCAACCACCGGTAAGATAATGTGAATACCATGATTTGACTCCAGTGTGAGTGAGATTTTGCAGCGCATATCAACAATTTACACTATACATGTAATATCACTTTTGTGAGATCCTCCACTCCAACAGCTTCTGGATGCAAGGTGTAAAATACCATGGCTCCAGTCGAGACTTTCAAACCTTGCATGTACATCAAATTTTCCTTGTCCTTTTGAGCGGAATCAACCAATCAGCTTTGTGAATTTATCCGCTTCGACAGCTCCTAGAGGCAAGATTTCAAGTACCCTTTCCTCCCTGGCTGGGGCTGTTCACGAAGGAGTGATGCTTGCGATTTAGAGTATGTGTGTGTGTGTGTGTATGCCAAAAAGGTGTCAAAGTGGAATGCAACAAAGTAACAACGGCACCATGGCATGATTGATTGAGGCTTTGCAGCCCAGAATCCCTCCAAGAGGAACACAGACCAGGCAGGGGGGTGTGCTAAGTTCAGGTTTTGAAACCCGCAATACATCCAAAAAGGGAACACGGCGTCAATAAACAACCTCCAGGCTGCTTGATTGATTGATTGCCCATGTGGATGTGACACTACCCTACAGGGCAGAATATGCTAGTTACTCTGCAAGAGATGCATGCAGAGCTTGGCCACTCTCATACATCAATCACTGATCAATGGTCAGTACTAAGTTTAGCTTATCAAGACCGTGATGCTAGTACTGCGGTCAGTTCTTCTCCAGCATGCCATCATGTACATGCACATGCAGTGGTTAGAAGCTATTAAAGTAAAGATGGCATCGCTGCAGTGCGAGCTAAATCTGGTAGCTATTTTCGCATGCAATTACTGTAAAAGCCGAAATTTTCGGTGGTTTAAGTTAATATTTTCGGTATTCTCCAAAATCGGCAGATCAGTGGAGGGAAATTTTCGGTAAACCCGTTTTCCAGGTATACTAGTACCGAAATTTTTGGAGGTTTTATTTCCGGTAAGTATTTCGGCACCGAAGTTACCGAAAATAAAACACCACCGAAATTTCTGCTTTTACAGTACATGTGTGCAATAGCACAGGGTTGAGCTGAAATCTGCTCAAAAGTTAGGAAATGTTGAGTAATATTCTACCATCTCTCGCACAATGTCTGCAGGATCTTGGACCAGATGGAGATCCAGGCGACAGAGGGATACCTGGACCACCGGTAAGATAAGTATGATATCAAGCCGTCATAAACCTGACAGCTTAAAAACATATTTGTTTGGCTGGTCACTACCACTATATTATTGGCGAAGCTGATGGTTGACTTCTCGTTCGCTATGATTATAATTTCGTCTGAAGAATACCCTGGTGTGGCTGAAGTCTATCTTGATAACTTATAGTATAGCTGTTCCCAGAGAGACAAGTCACGATCACCACATTGTACATGACCATTCTAGCAGTATTGCCGTGCAAGTGCCCTTTGAAGAATGAGGTCCTTAGTCGTCACAAGTACTAGCTCTGAGCATGGAGATTGTTTTCTTTTGCAGGGTCCACGTGGAGACGCGGGAGAAGAGGGACTACGAGGAGCGCCAGGAGATCCCGGAATGGTAAGCCATTGGAGAGCAAGGGTACATTATTAAATACAGTATTTTTAGTCTACAGCTTCACAGTGACTGGCTTGCACCTTGGTAGCGGTCAATTAACTAGTGTCAGGCAATTTTTGTATTGTCCTAGTTTGGCTGCATTCATGCATTGTACTTACATAGTAGACATTCAATTCGACTGTTTCTTTCCGTTCAACTTTCCCGAAAGTTCAACTGCTCCTCCGACTCTTGTTCCCAGTAGTTGAACCGCATTCCAAAACTCGAAATGCATAACGTCCCGTCTACAGTGCGGATTGGTTATAGTGTGGTCATGTAAAAGATTACATTGCCTACAAGAATGAACTCTCATATTTTCATAATCATAACATGGGTTTCATGTGTATATTCATTCTTACAAGCGATGTTATCGTGTAATAGAATATATCGGTCCTAAGAATGGACTTTGTGTAGCAAAACATGCCAGATTAGTACAAAGTGTATCGCCTGTAGTAATAACATCTGCCCGATATAGTTGTGAACCGACTCTTCGAGCATCATAATGCTGCAAGTGCAGCTGTTGTAGTCATGTAACTCATGTTGCTCAGTCACATGTTGAATCTATGGGCCAGTATGGGACTACCTTGGAAGTACGCATACACAGCAGCACTACGTTGCATGTATGATGATCTTCTTGGCTACGCGCACATGCATATGATACGTCACACTATATTTTATCGTGTGTAAGAAATATCGGAAATAAGAATAGAAAGTCGTTTTTCAAACACCCACTCCATAACCGATACCTACTGTACTATTCAAACCCTAACTTCCTACTGTTACATTTGACTCCTGCGTGAACATAACACTATGCATACTCTGTAGGTCTTCACTTTAGTGATAGTGTTCCTTTGTGACACATCCGACCCCTGGCATCTTCATTTACTTTATGGGGTTCAGTAAAGCCACTGCATGATTAGCTAAGGTCCCATCAGTTGGGCTAGTGGACTGAACAGTAGGCCTGCTAGCATTCCTGCATGCACTGTCAGGTTGTCTAACGTTATACTGAAACAGCGCCAATATCAACCCGCCCATACCACTAGTGCACATGTCCATCCCCATATTGTTTCTGTTGCATTCCTATGTGTGATGTGCAGAGTGCAAAGGGAGTTCAAGGAGATCAGGGTGAAGAAGGACTACCGGTAAGTTATATTGGCTGCCATATCCTGCTCCAAGTATCAAATGCCTGAACATTGGTAAAACATGGAGCAACGTATGCAAGATCCTACTTACTTACTTGCCCTTCATCCATCCTAGTTGAAGGGGGGGGGGGGGGGGTTAACACATACTTGCCAACCCTACCGGAATTTCCGGGAAAATCAAGGAAAACTCGCTTTCGTCCCGGTATACCGGAAACGTTACAACATCTACCGGATTTTCGAAAATGTCCGTCCGACACCATTTTCGTTGATTTTCAGTATTTTGGATGCTCGCTCGCAGTGCTGTGCCCAAAACGACAGTCTAGCGAGCGAGAACTTTTGAGTTAGCACATGAAAAAGTACTTTTTTGTCGTACATGCTGTACTATTTTGCGAATGTTTTGTGGTCATGGTGATGTCACTATGATGTCATATACAATATTTTGCACAATTATGATGCAAAAATTGCAGATCAAGGAAAAAATGGGCAAAATCAAGGAAAAACGTCATCAGTGTCAAGGAAACTGTTTGCCAGGTGTTGGCAAGTATGTTCAGAGCGAGTGACACCTGACACATTACTGTGTGCTCACCATCATGTGCAATGATAACAGACATAAACAGAGGGTGAAATTTGACACGGTTTTGAAATAAGACACCAAGCCCTAAAAAGTGAAGTAACACTTCACCAACCGTGACAATGGCCAATCAACGGAGTTGCAAAGTGATCTCATGCATAACGCCTCATGAGTGTTGCTATCACTACTGCGCAGCCCTGTTAGTCACGCCTTCCAATGATTTCCTCTCGGTCCTTGATATTTTCAGCCTCTCCCATCACCTATTTCTTCAACTCCCCATTGAATTTGCTGCCCTGCATCGCATCATTCATTCGTACCATTTCGGGCCGAAAGGCACCACTTTGTGGAAGTTCAACTGTAAACATTAGCACGGCATGTTGTTGAACCTTGAACGAAGTCCTCCTCCAGTCAATATCTACAGTGTATGAAGGGCTTCATCGCGAAGCACCAGTTCTCCATTTTCTTACTCTTTAGAAGACAGCAAGTGGATACTTTTGATGTACGCTTTGCATGACATCTCTAGTCAAAGGTCGTTTTGAGCAGATAATGCCAGGGAGTTTCAGTGTGAAAATGAATGTCACTGGTCAATGGGATGCTCTGAGGGCAGCCACTTACATTTCAAATGGCTAATGATTGGAATTGTTCACTTCATTATCTTTTTCTCTGGTGGTATATACACTTGCAGGGTCCGAATGGAGATACCGGTGAAGAGGGATTACCTGGTCTGAAGGGTCCTCAGGTGAGCTGAGATATCCAGCATGACGCGATAGCTATGAACTGCCGGCTGTGTACATGCCACCGATTGTCTACTTTTTTTTCTTTTTTTAGATTATACGCAAAAATGATGCATTTCTGATCAGACTGACACGGGCAGTCCTAGGTTAGAAATGTCAGAAAATTGTTGACTGAAATCAGTTGTGGAAGAAGGTTCTATGAGATGGTGTGTTTGAATTGCGTCATATTCATACTATCAGCATTCCAACTGTACGTGATAATTTTAGGGACCCTACTACCTTGGCTGCTTAGTCTCAATCTCCATAGGTAGCCTCTGCAGTTCAGCACTATTTCTTCCCAGTAGCACAGCACAAACTGTGAATGTGGCAATCATGCCGGATTGATTGCTTCTACTCTTCTGTGTGAACTGTCAGACCAGGCATTGGTTAAAATACTATTCCCGGGCACATCTTTTCGACAAAGATTTTTAGTGACATCGGCTAAACTAGCTTTTCTTCCCTTCTGATGAGTTCATTGTTTGGAGCTCATCTAGCCTAATGTCTATGCTCACTTCCACCATTTCTAGGGCACCCCTGGATTCGGCGGACAACCCGGAGATCCTGGTCTGCCTGGAGAGGTAAGAAACGCGAGTCCACTAGTTACGTATCAGTGTGTTTTCCATGAGCATTGGGTTCCTGTATAGCGTATGTGTGCCCCCCGGCCTGTCGAAGCATTGCATTGTGGGATAATCCAGGGCCCAGGGGACTTGGAGCACATGTAAGTTGTACACTCGGCCTCTAGACGGAAGTTGCAAGGAATTATAGTGACTACAACGAAGCCGATCACTGATGTACTTACAATGAAAGTAGCCATAGCACAGTGTATGTTGTGATGCTTCCATATCGAGTACCCTAGATGTAGCACACATTCTCTATTTAATTAAATCGGATCTGTACAAGTAGCATTTTTAAGCACCCTACGTATTCTTCTCTGGTCATTTCCCCCGAGTATAAAAGTATGCCTGGGCTCAGTTTTTTCACACCTATTGTTATATCTCTGAGGGGGGGGGGGGGGGTACATTGTACGTTATGCAGAATGTCATTGCAGTCAATTCTTGCTTGGTATTCCTCTGCAGGGCGTCAAAGGCCAGAAGGGAGAACCTGGCCCGAAAGGTGACGGTCCAAAAGGCGAAAAAGGAGACCAGGGCGAGGAAGGACTCAGCGGAGCAAAAGGCTTGAAAGGAGCACAAGGAGCCGATGGCGTAGCAGGTGGTCTTGGTATGGGTGGTGATCCTGGCTTCGATGGAGTTGCCGGTGACAAAGGATTTCCTGGTGACACGGGGGAAGAAGGTCAGATCACTGCACAACCATACCTAGTGTTGTAGTCTTTCGTTTCGATGTCTCTACTGTTCTAAATTTCAAAACCAGCCTGGTCTCATGCCTCCATCCCCGGGTCTCATGCAACCATCCCCTGGTCTCATGCCACCATCCCTGGGTCTCATGCCACCATCCCCCCCCCCCCCCCCCCCGGGTCTCATGCCTCCATGCCCTGGTCTCATGCCACCATCCCCAGGTCTCATGCCTCCATCCCCTGGTCTCATGCCACCATCCCCTGGTCTCATGCCACCATCCCCTGGTCTCATGCCACCATCCCCTGGTCTCATGCCACCATCCCCTGCCGGTCTCATGCCACCATCCCCTGGTCTCATGCCACCATCCCCGGGTCTCATGCCACCATCCCCGGGTCTCATGCCTCCATCCCCTGGTCTCATGCCACCATCCCCTGGTCTCCTGCCACCATCCCCTGGTCTCATGCCCCCATCCCCGGGTCTCATGCCAGCATCCCCGGGTCTCATGCCACCATCCCCATGCAACAGTGAGAGTACATGTGCCGCACTCAGTGTTTCATACACCTGTTATTTGCAATGTGACCAGACATGAATGGTGGCCAGTCTTGAGAGAATTGAGAGGAGGTACATCCCTTGAGAACAGCGGATGTGATTTGTTCAGAGTTAGATTTTACTGAGGTGCCTTCTCTCCCATTATCTGCTTGTGCTCTGGAATACTCACAAGAGCGGATTTGATTGCCTGCCTTTGATAGTGGATGCATGGATATGCTTTGATATGAGTATTATCATGCTTAGCCTCCAACACACTGGGCGTGTGCGTGACAATGTATGTGTGTGCGTTTTTGAATGTTTGTGAGCATGTGTGCGTGCGTGCGTGTGGATGTGTATGCAAGCGTGCATGCGCATATACTTATGGATGTGTGTATATGCGCGTGTGTGTGTGTGTGTGTGTGTGCGCGCGCATGTGTGCGCACACGCACGTGTGCTTGCGTGTGTGCATGTGTACGCGTATGAATACTGCAGGGCTTGTGGGTCAGCCCGGCCCCGGAGGTGATAACGGTGAAGAGGGAATTCCTGGACTTGCTGGCCCTAAAGGAATGACTGGAGACTCAGGAATTGGCCTCGACGGCATGATTGGTACCCCTGGTAAGGATCATCCAACACCTTATCGGCGGTTGTGTACACTCGCCATTAGAAAAATGACACACTACGGATTCTGCTAAGATGCTAGCGCGACGTATTTTAGAACAGCTGTCGGTTTAGTTCTGCACTGCAGAAGGAGCCAGTCCAAGTGTAGTGCTGTGTGTCTTGTGTGTGTGTGTGTGTGTGTGTGTGTGTGTGTGCGCGCGCGTGTGTGTGTGTGTGTGTGTGTGTGTGTGTGTGTATGTGTGTGTGTGTGTGTGTGTGTGTGTGTGTGTGTGTGAAAAGCCACTTCATAGCTGTGTGGTGTAGACCAGGCTGAATAGTGGTGGTCAATTCTTCAGCCTTGCAAGCTGCTGAATGGTGCAATCCCAGCACAAGCTGCTATGGCTTCTGCTGTAGCATCGCTATCATCGCCTCCGGCGATGGGCGTCCAATGGTCCAATGGTGTGTGTGTGTGTGTGTGTGTGTGTGTGTGTGTGTGTGCGCGCGTGTGTGTGCGCGTGTGTGTATGTGTGCCACTCTTACCTCAGGTGAACCTGGTCTCGCTGGTGGCGACGGAACTGAAGGTTTTTTCGGCGATAAAGGTGTTCTTGGAGACCAGGGCGAGGAAAGCATTGGTCCGAAAGGCGCTGAAGGATTCCCTGGTGATGACGGCGAAGAAGGACTACCGGGTCCACCCGGTCGTGATGGTGAGTGCTTATACTAAGGTATGCAAGCTAAATTTACCTGTGTGTTTCATCTGCACTTAGGCAACCCACTGCTGCGTATAGAGTGGTTCACCGGTTCCCTCGCAAACCCACACTGACATCAGACACAACCATTGGTAATACAGTCTTCTAAATAGATCGATGCCTCCAATGGTTGTGTCTGATGTCAGTGTGGGTTTGCGAGGGAACCGGTGAACCATAGGGAACCGGTGAACCGTAGAGCGTTATGAATATGTGTTTATTATGATGTTGATGTGGTGCAAGGGTCTGTTGGCTTGTTATGCCTAACTTTCTATGTGATTTTCTAAAAGACACGAGGTCTGTCTTAAAAATTACAACACCCAACCACACGTACACAACTTGCTGGAGCCAGAGCAGATATGATATGTATTTTAGTGGCAAAGCTCTAGATATGCTTTTTCCATCATACCACACGGTGGAACGTAGACAGGGGGCTTAGTTAAGCGCTGGAATTGAGGCCGTGTTATTGCTTTCCATGTGTGTGCAGGTGCCAAGGGTGAGGTTGGTCTGGCCGGTGCGAAAGGAGCCTCTGGCGGTTTTGCCAGCAATGGCCGTGCCGGCGCTGCGGGCATGATAGGAGAGCAGGGATTCCAGGGTGACGAGGGCGAGGAGGGACTGCGGGGTCTTGACGGCGCGAACGGTGCAGACGGTGCCAACGGAATGGCTGGTGACATTGGATTCGCCGGTGACACGGTGAGAATGATTTGGGCCATGTTTAGTCGTGCGGTGTGCTGTACTGGCATGCATGTTTATGACAATGTGCATTTTCGTGGCGCCGCGTAGATTAGTAGATTTGGGGTTTGACTGTAGAACTACACAATCCTTGTCAACATTCATTTGTATGCTTGTACACACAAATTTATGATGCCTTTGCTACGCTAGAAATTTGTGGCACCGCACCTGTTGACATCTGTAGATATTTGGCTGGTTTTATCAGCATGAACTACTCAAGTAGAGAATTTCATGTTGTTTCCAGAGCGAAGAATCTTGTCATCACCCTGGCAACTGCCCTCATCTCCAATTTCTCCCACAAATAAACCGAAAGACAAAGTCTTCTCTCCCAATCTCTTTCAAAGCCACAAATCAATTTTACTGCCCTTGAAAGTACATGATTGCACTCGTATTCCACTATCGGATGGAGCGCAAGGGCTAGAACACTGTCACTGATATGCATGCATAAACAAAGCGTTAGTACTCGTATTGAACACTAAAGCTGTGTTCACAACTGGCGCGTGGACGCCGTACACTTGCGGTTCATGCGTGCCCAAACGCGCGTTCAAGCTTTCACAAAAACAGTAATTCGAGTCGTATTCAGCGCGTGCGACACCTTCGAGTACAAATTCTTTGACCCCACCAGTGAAAGTGACTGGCATGTACGCTGGTACGCGCCTGATACGCGCTGAAAATTCCAACATGTTGGAATTTCCTTTTCGGCGCGTTTCCGTACGCATGGCGCCCCAAAAGCCAGCAAAATACGCACAAACGTGTGGTTTCATGCGTACACGCGCCAGTTGTGAACAGAGCTTTACGATTATCGATCGCACTCTTAACAATCGATATACGAGTTATCGGTATAATTGTTTCAGCCCTAATCACAGCAGAACTCTTCTTTATGCCATGGTCAATATAATTATCATGCTAAGTTTATAGTCTCTTCCCCAGCCCAAAGAAAGTGCCACGCTACTTTGCATGGTTGTTTTCGGTGTCTGTCTGCAGTCTGCGGCAACAGCAGCAACTGTTGTGCATAATGACTGTAATGTTGTGATCACACTCTCGATTTCTATCAATAGGGCGAGGAAGGTGAAACAGGACCAAAGGGACTTGCCGGTGAGCGGGGCATAGCCGGAATATCAGCCGTAGCCGATGTGACAGCAGTCGCCAGCGAAGAGTATCGTGGAGTCAAGGGTCGCCAAGGCCTCCAGGGCTTCAGTGGTGACGAAGGAGAGGAAGGATTACGTGGTCTAGCCGGTCTGGATGGCCGCGACGGACAGAAGGGTGCCAGGGGACTAATGGTCAGTAAACAGTGTACTTCTTTAAATGGATGTCTTTTATCTTGATCTGCCAGCACAAATAGATGCCCTGGCCTGGGGCTTGAATTGTCTGCTAGAATATTTAAACACATTCAGTCACTTTAGGTCAGTGCATAGCCTGAAGACATATGGCTCACATCTTGACCACCATCACCACCACCACCACCACCACCACCACCACCAGCACCACCACTACCGCCGCCACCACCACCACCAGCAGCAGCAGCAGCACCGCCGCCGCCGCCGCCACCGCCACCGCCGCCACCGCCACCACCACCACCACTACCACCACCACCACCACCATCGCCGCCGCCGCTGCCGCCGCCGCCGCCGCCGCCACCACCACCACCATCACCATCACCACAACCACCAACACCACCACCACCACCACCACCACCACCACCACCACCGCCGCCCCCGCCGCCACCACCACCACCACCACCACCGCCACCACCACCACCACCACCAGCACCACCACCAGCACTACCACCAGCACCACCACCACCACCACCACCACCACCACCACCACCACCACCACCACCACCACCACCACCACCACCACCACCACCACCAGCAATTTCAGTAGGATTGTTGTGGTGTGTACTTCATTGTTTTTGATGAGATTCTTTTTAATAATACAAAACAAGGTCCTGACAAATGGAGCTCCATAGGCAGTCAATCACTTCTTCAGTACTGCATGGAGCTCCATAGGCAGTCAATCACTTCTTCAGTACTGCATGGAAGTGCACAGGCATTTTATCAATATCAGGAGGGTTATCACTGTAGTTTATCATGTACAGCTTTGGCATTGTGCACCTGGGTCTAGTTATGTGTGATGACTCTACTTTCATGGTGCGTCGTCCTTCCTGACTGATGAACTGCAGGGTGCCAAGGGTGTTCGAGGTGAGGAGGGTCTACAAGGCCTTGATGGAGAGAAAGGAGATCGAGGAGCCGCAGGAGAGCCAGGTGACTTTATCAGCGTGAAGGGAGACACGGGAGAAGAAGGTCTGCCCGGACCTCCAGGAGACCCAGGTAAGGGAAATCTGTCGCGAATCTGAACACTTAGCTTTTCGAATATTGAAAGAGGTGTAGGGCGCCCTGTGACTGCCTGCGTTTGCACCAGTGTCTCCATAAATGTAGTGTTGTCATTATGGGTGAGGTACTAATTTTCCAGGACCGTTATCAAAGTATGCTGTTCTATCTCAACATAAATATTATGCAGTCTAGCCTGACACACTGTGTTTGAGTGAAATTCTGTAAGACATGTTATTGTAACGAGTCGCAAATTTAACGATTGTCCAAAATTCATACGTTAAGGAGAAGATTCGTTAACGGTCTTGCAGTCTTCAGGCATATCCCGCACGTAACTCATATGAGGCATTACAACCTCAACAAAACTTATTATAATGAAGAAATGTAACTCGTTAAAACGTTAGATGTACTTCCTCGTTAGATTTACATGTCTTGCAGTAGTCCGCATTGCACCTGTTACAGCCACCTAACCGAACAAACCGATCTCACAACTTATGTTCATGCCTTCCCTGTGTCACTGATTGTCATGGTGCCTTTGCGTGTATGTATGGATACGCATTTACCCTCTGTGTTTGTGTGTGCGGCCGTGTGTGTGTGTGTGTGTGTGTATGTACGTGTATGTGCATGTGTGTGTATATGTGTGTGTACGTGTATGTGTATGTGTGTGTGTACGTATGTGTACGTGTGTGTACGTGTATGTGTATGTGTGTATATGCATGTTTGTGTGCGGGTGTGCATGCATTATCAGGTATTGACGGAACGTCGCAGAAAGGCTCACAGGGCTTCCAGGGCATCCAGGGTCGCCAAGGCAACAGTGGTCTCCGTGGGCAACAAGGACAGGACGGACCTAAAGGCTCAAAGGGAATTGAAGGCGTGGCAGGTCTACCCGGGTTCAAGGGCGTTCAAGGTGCCAATGGTCTAGTTGGATTACAAGGTGCTCAGGGCGCGCAAGGACAGCGCGGAGCACAGGGAGGAACGAGAAAAGGTTTCCGTGGTGATGACGGTGAAGAAGGTGTAAATGGCATGCCCGGTGAGCGTGGAATGAAGGGAAGAAGAGGCAACTTTGGTTTCCAGGGTGAAACCGGTGAGTTTGGACAGTTCGGCGCCCAGGGCGAGGCCGGAGATGAAGGATTCCGAGGTCTGCAGGGCGTCAAGGGTGACCAGGGAGAGGAAGGACTGAGTGGACCTCCAGGCCTACGCGGTGCCGATGGTATCCAAGGTGACCAGGGTCTGGCTGGCAGTGTTGGCTCAAAGGGCATCACTGGTCTCAAAGGTGTTGCTGGAGACACTGGTGAAGAAGGACTTCCAGGAGGGCCAGGTGACGAGGGACAACCTGGTAAGAGAGTTAACTTTATGCTCTGAATGTTCTCATTATTGCTTCAGGTATATTTTGTGCCATTTTTTGGATTCATTCAGCATTTCAATACCTTTGATTTTGCCCCGGTTCAGCTAATAGTGCTTGAAAATGATGATCTCAAACATGACTGGGCGGTGGGACTCGTTTTGCATAAAGTGCTAACTTAGTAGTTGGAATCCACCCTAGCTTGTGTATGTGACTAGGAAATCATGCTGTAACCTGATGTGCTTTCTCTAAAAGAAGTGCCCCCCCCCCCCCCCACCTCTGGCCAGGACCTGGACCAGTCAGTCCCGGGGTTGTGTCACCCCACTATGGAGGAGGCCACTTCAAACATGCACAGGCACCGTTGAAACTAAACCTGTATCCAGAGATCAAGGGTGTTGCCCATGGCAGTGGCGTAGCACTTTCAAGCCTCATTGTTCACCCCGCCCTGGGTCTACAAGATGTGAGCAATTGGCTCACTGTATGCGGGCGTTGTAATCACAACTTTCCCACTCTGTTTTAAGTATTCTGACGCTCTTTGGGTACACTGTATGGGTGAAAGTTGTTGAAACATGTTCCCGTCGGTTTTGAAAAATGGGTAGCTACAGTGGAGCCTTCCCATCATGAGAAATGGGTAGCTACAGTGGAGCCTTCCCATCATGAAAATGGGTAGCTACAGTGGAGCCTTCCCATCATGAAAAGTGTTTTTTGCTAAGCCACCTTATACTGAGTAAGAGTGGTAAGGCTACCTGCAGCGTCATACATAGAAATAGTGTACTTCAAACACCACAGGCCTGCTGTTTCAAGTCCCGATCAGTCTGCAATCAACGAACTTGGTTGCATGGTATGATCCGTTTAAACTGTGAAACGTTGTAATAATTGGCCATCATGACAATGAAAACAAAATTTAACGATTCAAATTCTAAAGAAATGCCTTTCAAAACCACCGCTATGCCTCCAATATACCAGGTCAGAAAGGAGATGAAGGCTTCCGCGGCAACACGGGACCAGCAGGTCCCATGGGTGCAAAGGGACAAGAGGGTCGACGTGGACCGGATGGTGAACAAGGCAGAGTAGGTGAGTACACTTGTGGAGCCTCCAGTCAGGTGGACAGGAACAGCTTCCTTCCTATTTTTCAGTAGTAGATTACGATCAATGAATGATGAATCTCATGGATTCAAATATCTTTAGCAATATCCACCGGCCTGCTGGATGCTTGTTTACGCGGAATGTGTTTCACTCTTTGCCTTTCGGAAATTTTGACCATGTTGCACTCATGGGAATGTCCCTGTCCCTTGCATTAAAAGTCTGGATTGGCTTTGAAAAGTCTCGCATTGTAAATGTTGCATGCTTGAACATGTTACGCTGTATGTGGCTGTAACAATGGAGCCACACATGCACTTGAAGTGCGCCGACTGCCTCTGGCTATGGTCATATACATAATTGCATGGGTGCTTGGTGCGTTTCTCTTTATTCTTTCGCGCCATGCGCTTGCTACAGGTCCTGAGGGCATCGGCGGCACCAAGGGTGTGAAGGGAGATCAAGGCGAGTCCGGTGTGGCTGGTCCAAAGGGTTTCCCTGGCGACGAAGGCGATGAAGGTGTTCCCGGTGACCAGGGTGACGAAGGAGAGAAGGGTGGCATGGGACCGGTTGGTGAACGTGGCTTCCAGGGTCTGGTTGGACTTGAAGGTAAGCAATGTCACCCCCTAAAAGACCTTGGGTATGGCTATATAGCCGCTTACAGCACTTGATCAAGGAAAACACCTCCTGCAGTGGATAACGTTAGACATACAGAATTGTGAATGACTCGTATGCACTGCCTGCATGCTTTAATAGCACTAATAACAGAGCCAGGTGCTTGCGCTGTGTACCATACATGTAGCTCGCTACCGATGCAGCTCTGAACTCTATAGATGTACCTCAGTTAGCAGCTGCCGTATAGCTTATTTGTCAATGCCCTTATATGTTTCACTCTGTGCTTCTATCAACACTATAAAGGTGATGCTGGTGATGAGGGTTTCACGGGTGCCAAGGGACCGATTGGAGAGCAAGGTTTCCCTGGAGATTTTGGTGACGAGGGAGAAATTGGCCTGAAGGGTAAGTCCACGCAGGCCTGTGTACTATGAACTGACCTTCAAACTATTGTACTGTGCACATGTATGATGAGCAAGATCGGTATTGCTGTATAATGTTATGCTGGCTGATGGGTTTTTTATACGTACTCAATCTGCAAACAGCTGGCTGGTTTGACCCGTTTAGGTCTCCTCTGCGGGACTTAGAGCCAATGGCTGATATTTGTACCTACAGTTCATTGACCACTGGCATGGCTTGTGTATAACGCTGCCGTGTTGTTATTGTGCAAGGTAATCCCACCTTGGATTATGCAACCAATGTGCATAGAGTTCACTGACTATGGCTGGTGTAACATTGCCGTGTTGTTTTTTATTCTTTCTTCTCACGATGGCACCAACGCCAATAAGAGAGTGTTGTTGTTGTTGTTGTTGTTGTTGTTGTTGTTGTTGTTGTTGTTGTTGTTGTTGTTGTTGTTGTTGTTGTTGTTGTTGTTGTTGTTTTGCAGGTATTACCGGCCTGGAAGGAGGCGCTGGAATGGACGGTGACGTTGGCTTTCCAGGAGATACTGGCGAAGAGGGAGACAATGGCGGAGACGGATTGCCCGGTGTGGATGGAGAGTTTGGTGAACCTGGTGAACGTGGGCCGACTGGTGTAACCGGCGAGAAAGGTTTCCCTGGCGACTTTGGCGATGAAGGTGTGGCTGGCTTTCCTGGCGATATCGGAGATGAGGGTCCTCGCGGGCAGAAGGGTGCCAAGGGAGATCAGGGACGTCGAGGTGCTAAGGGTGTCCTGGGCCCGATAGGAGTCACCGGAGAAGAAGGTGACTTCGGCGTCCAGGGCATTCAGGGCTTCCCTGGCGACCAGGGTGACGAAGGAGTCTTGGGCGAGCGCGGCATGGTCGGCGACACTGGAATCAAGGGCTTTGATGGCTTCCAGGGAGTACAAGGTACAGTATGTGCATGACATTTCCATATAAATTTGACAATACATGACAGTCTTGCCTTGGAACTAACATACTACAACTATAATACAAAGTACATATTTTCGGGACCTTGCACATTGCTAAGCCAGGCATTTCACCCCTGGATGTAGTGCACCTGAGATATGTGTGTGTGTGTGTGTGTGTGTGTGTGTGTGTGTGTGTGTGTGTGTGTGTGTGTGTGTGTGTGTGTGTGTGTGTATGTATGTGTGTGACCATTTGCGATACGTTTTGATTGAAGTTAAGAACATTGTAAAACGATCCAGCCAAGCTTTACTGATCACCCATGCATGTCGCATGGAAATCCAGTCTGTACCAATTCCTTATATGACCGCTCTCCAAAGGTAAATGGAGTCTTGTTGCAACGATTACTTTAGATGCGGTTTTCTGTTCATGTAGCCCCTCGCTACTAGCCATTAACACCTTCTGATGCATCTCCTTGTGCTTCTTCTAATGCTTCCCAGGAGACAAGGGCTTCAGGGGCGGTCAAGGCTTTCAGGGCTTCCAGGGTGTCAAGGGCATCCTCGGCATAGACGGCGACCTTGGTGATCTGGGCTTCCCCGGTGATGAGGGTGACGAAGGCCTGCAAGGACCGCAGGGCACCCAGGGGCCTAGTGGCTTCTTCGGCGTCACTGGCTTCGACGGAGACTCTGGTAGGATATACTCCAGAG
This sequence comes from Sycon ciliatum, assembly GCF_964019385.1. Taxonomy (NCBI): domain Eukaryota; kingdom Metazoa; phylum Porifera; class Calcarea; order Leucosolenida; family Sycettidae; genus Sycon; species Sycon ciliatum. The sequence goes on from NC_088644.1 coordinate 7,440,908, forward strand.
TAGTTGTGTCACATGATGTTTTGCTGCTTCTGCAAACTGCTGTCCTCCTGCCACTTCTCACAGCCATGTTGTCAGGAAGTCCAATGATACCTGAGTAGAAGTTACAATATTTGCTTTTGACTCAAAACAAAATTTTGCCTCACTTGCTCACATCTAGCCACAGCAATAAGGTGTGGTTCGATTTCTTGACTCAAAACAAAATTTGGCCTCACTTGCTCACATCTAACCACAGCATTCAGGGGTAGTTTGATTTCTTGTATTTTGGATTCCCCGTCATAAAAGGTGAAGATGGCAAATTTTGTTATTACTAACGACAAGTGACTAGTTGAATACTAACACCAGCATTAAATTTCCGGTGCTTTGGTGACCGCAGGCGAACCTGGAGAGAAGGGTGCAAAGGGAGGCCCAGGCGATTTCGGTGACGGCGGTGAGTTTGGATTCCCCGGCATAAAGGGTGGAGATGGCGAACTGGGCGACAAAGGAAGGCAGGGACCCAAAGGCAATAAGGTACGCTCATCATGGTGAAGCTCTGTCAATAACCGTGGCATGCTGTATCTTGATGTCCAAGTCAGCTGCCTGGCGACCGGCACTTTAGGATACTTTAGCTAAGAAGTTAGCTAGGAGCACATAATAAAAATAATAATAATACAGGTCGCATGTCTCCCAAATAATGGGTTCCACGCATCTGTCAACTGTTTCATCATGAAAAAGATTGCAGCAGGAAGAATAGCATACGGAAAAAAACCATATACAGGTTCTAGCACATGACAAGCACACGCCCTTTTTTCTTTTTTTTTTGGAGCACATGAACTTCGAAAATAGTATGTTTCTGTATTTTGTGAGCATGGAGTGTATATATGCATGCTAGTTTTGAGATTCTAGGCACTGTTATAGTTAACTTCATGTCAGAATCAATGCACCAACATCTAAGTCTAAGACCAGTTTCAAGTGACAACTAGTTTGTGTTTTTGCTCTTTACACTGTGCAGGGAGCTGAGGGATTCCAGGGCCCGAAGGGTGATGTTGGCGACGAGGGACTACTCGGCATCATTGGCGAGGTCGGGGCAACAGGATTCACTGGTGATGTAGGAGATGCTGGAAGCAAGGGTGCCACGGGAGCACCGGGAGAGAATGCACCTAAAGGTAAGAAGGCCATGACTGCCAAGGTCTCGACTGGCTCTCCAACACTGCCGGAGAAGGTGATGATGGGTTCTGTTGATTACAAAAAATGATTACATGTGGGAGCCTTGTATTGTCATTCATCCCTATCAGACTGACATTGATGAAGCATCCGGTGTACAGCATCATAAGTTTGGAATTGCCCTCTCAGTGTTGTACTTCATCCATTGGAAATATTCAGACTCATGGTGATTGCACTAGACCCCGGGAAGAGTTTGTGACCAACAGACCATGCAGCATCCTGCTTCCTTTACAGGCCACAACAAGATAGCATACCCCTCCACGGTGCCTCCGCGTTCCTGGTCTACAAGTTGAAAGAACCGGGTATTTACAGACAACTTTCATGTAAAATCTCTGTTTCTTGTAGTGGATGTACATCCCACTGTTTGTCATTGTATCCTTTTATGTGACATGTATGCATTCATCCGACCGCGCTGTCCGGCATGCCAGTTGTACGGTACGCACTTTAGCTGTACCTGCCTGCTTGGCTTTGCCCTTCATCTCTCTGCCGTTCTCTGTATTCCCACACACTTGTGATTTGTTGGAAACGAAGCTAGTTACAAGATGTCTTTGGTGCGTTTGTAGAACCACTACATTTCCTATCTGTGTGTTCTTACACTCACCTGCAGGAGAGCAAGGAAACCGCGGTCGTGAGGGCGGCATTGGAGACCAAGGAGATGAAGGTTCCCAAGGGCAAAAGGGCTTTGTCGGAGACCAAGGAGATGAGGGCGTCCAAGGTGTGGAAGGCCAAAAGGGTGACACCGGCTTGCCGGCTGATATACCGAATGATGGAATCAAGGGAGAACAAGGTACGTTTGTGAGATCACATGCCAGCTGACTTTACTGTGTGTATGCAGGGCATTGCATTTTTGAGACCCGAGCACTTTGATGTGCTATATGTCTGAACTGCCGCATGGACCATTCACATACCAGCCCCTTTGTAGAGTTGGAGTATCACTTCCGTTGTACATTCATCAAGGTACCATGCTATGCAGTGTTCTGGTGTTGGTAAAAGGATGGATATCATTCCATACGTTTTACACCGTGTTGTTAGCTGGTGTGGGTGGTAAGCAATGTATTGTCAGTCTTGTATTCCCGGTTTGTGCCATGCATGAGTGAACTCTGCTCCCTTTCAGTACCTTTACTGAGTTTTCTGGTGTCGCTGTGTTCATTTCTACCTACAGGTGGTGTGGGCAACAAGGGAGAGAAGGGATCAAAGGGCTTCGGTGGCGATCAAGGCGATGAGGGTGAAGTTGGAGAGCCCGGCAGCATCGGTCTGCAAGGAGATACTGGCCCCCAAGGCTTCAGCGGAGAGTTTGGTGAGGTTGGACTGCCTGGCTTCCAGGGAGAGAAGGGCTTCCCAGGTGACCGTGGCAACAAGGGACCAGTCGGTGACATCGGACCGAAAGGACAGCCAGGACCGGTCGGAGTCCGGGGTGAAAAGGGCAACAGAGGCGAAGAAGGAATCAGTGGAGAAGGCGGTGATTTGGGCCCTGATGGTGCGCAGGGAGCCAAGGGTGGTATTGGACTTCCGGGTGGTCAGGGCGACCCCGGAAGCATCGGCATCAAGGGTGAGATCGGCTTCCGCGGTGCTGCCGTCGACGATTTCTTCATCGTCCGCCACAGCCAGACGCAACAAGTGCCCGATTGTCCGCCGGGCCACGAGAAGCTTTGGGACGGCTGGAGCTTGATGTACGTGCGTGGTAATGGCCACGGGGCTGGACAAGACCTGGGCGACCCCGGCTCGTGTCCACGTCGCTTCAGCGCCATGCCGTTCATGCGCTGTCACCCAGGAGGCTTCTGCCAGACGTCCGTGCACCACGACCGTAGCTACTGGCTAGCTACGGTCACTGAGATCACACGCCCAATGGGCTCCATGCTGCCCAACACTGTGACACCGCATGTATCACGATGCTCCGTGTGCACTGCACCGGCGGAGACCATTGCCGTACACAGCCAGGAGAATGTGCTGCCCGACTGCTACCCAGGATGGAAGTCACTCTGGGAGGGCTACAGCTTCATGCAGGTAAGCCTTAGATTAATGTAGGCATGTGTGTTTGCCTGTTGAACAGGGCAATGATGTGATCGGTATTGCTGCTCCGCAATAGTGGTGTTACAGCCTAGTGAGCATGTCTAAAGGACAAGCTCAAAGGAACCCTAAGTAGGCTCACGGTTGCAGCTACTAGCATTCATGTAGTCTGATTTTACCAATCCATGTATGCTGAAGACTGAAACTTCCCTGATTCCACCTTGGTATAATGCTCTCAAATCATAGTAGTAGAGCTATGGTGGTGGAGTTTATCTGGTAGAATCATTTTACTGACCCGGAGTATAGATCATTATGGAATTCTGGTGAAATAATCTAACTAACTTTACTGTTCTGGACCCTGCGTTTTAATTCTCTCAGGGAACGAGTGCAGCTGCCGAGGGCACAGCTGAAGGCCTCGACTCACCGGGTTCATGCTTGGAGCGATTCCATGCGGCGCCGTACCTGGAGTGTTTCGGTGGCTCTGGACGCTGCACGTTCAATGCGGTCAGCTTGAGTTACTGGCTCACCGCCTTGGACTCGTCTCAGCCAGGGTCGGTCGTCAGTGGTGGTGCCCTGGGTAGCACTGTAGCGCGCTGCCGTGTGTGCCAGAAGGACCCAGTGCCCTTGGCGTAGGTGAGAGCGTGAGCACACTGGCTACGGGGCTCAACACTCAGTAATGATACTATGACACACATCGCTCTAGATTCATACCAACCCTGCTGGACTGGGTATGTCACCAGGGCTGCTGCTGGTAACCAGCCTGCCTGGTGACTGCCCATGCACCATGGACAACTGAAAGGCAGATGGTGAAGTAGTACTGGCCTTTCAAGTTGGATAAGAGTGGTTCACTGGCTGCTGGAGCTGTTACAGCTCTTTGTCAGCCTTGGACAACTACGGCGAGTGCACCATTATGCTCGTATATGAGAACACGGGAGCACTCACACCCACACGTGTGCGCACACGCACACACACACACACACACACACACACACACACACACACGCACGCACGCCGCACACACAGAGTAGACACACGCCTCAACATACATCAGTTTAGAAATAGCCTCAGAAACGCCTTGTCCCGATCAGTCAATTCACAACCTGTTTTGCTTCTTCTAACAGCTAGCTTCTGTAAAGGTTCTGTCACGATACTGGCTGCAGTTAACGAATAGATGGTAATACTTTGCACCATGCTCTTGTACAATACTACTAGACTCATCAAGTAGACAGTCCCCCATTCAATACCTTAATTAAAACATCCGAAAGATCATTACGTTCACGGCACTGTAAGACATATTTCTACGTACTGCCCCGTCAGGTTGTGGAAACATAATCGAAACTTTATCCTGCTGCTGCCACACTGTAGCCCATTGACTCTTGCATGTTCTTGACATATACTTCTCATGCTAACTTGGCTACTCAACTCAACAAGATGATCTGGCTAGGCCGCTATTCCATATTGTCTTTGCTTTCTTGGCACGGCTTGGACTCCGGCGTGCCACGCCGGTCAAAGTGAGCTCTGCGGCGCATGGCGCTTTGTTCTCGTGGCTTTTCCTCTCATTACCGCTGTAAATTGCTGCCTAATTGTAAGATGAACTCAACTGAATACAGTCATGACTGATTGAGCGTGCATTGGTTGTCATGACGGTGAGCACTGACACTAGTTCAAGTTGTCAATGTGGCACATCTACCGGCTCCGATCGGATCATACGGTCTGGTGAATCATCTTTCAATGGTGAATGCTGCACTGAGTCACGGCTTGCGTCTAGCACTTCCTTGGGGGGAACGACACATGATCATTTCTCATTGGAGTACATGATCACAGAATTAGTACATGATCCGGCATGCGCGGCTGTCCGCTGACCAAATGCATGGTGACCGATCGGAAATGATTCACGCCGCGGGACAATCCCGAAGAGCGAAGTATAACTGTGTGTTTATGTCTGAGGCTGTGCACACAGTGCTGCCCAAGTGTTCCCGAACTTCCGAGTCAGTGCCGACTGCGAAAACGTCCGTCGAATGTTATGGGCATTATGCCACCAGAGTTTTATATTAGTCACTTCTGTGCCCTCGGGGTGTCGGATTGCTTAGTGCATGCCAGAGCTACAGCTTGTAGCAGAATCAAACTTTCCCTCTTGTTCCTTAATTCTGGTTTATTTTAAAGTTAAAAATAGTATTACTGGTATGATATCTGGTATGCAACCGAGACATGAATATGATTCTGAAAAAATTAAATGCATCCCCTGACGTATTAACGGTTTTTACTGCGTGGCCACCCCTCAGCCTCAGGTTTTGTTGCAATCTGAGATGAAAGGTAGTTCTTCCCATTTTATGCGGGTTCGTCCAGAGCGGCGTCGCTGGTGTAATGGTCAGCATAGTTGCCTTCCAAGCAGTTGATCCGGGTTCGATTCCCGGGCGACGCACAGCCCTTTTTTTCTTCTCACCACTCCCACAGTCTCCCAGCGAGGGCATGCATGCAGCTAGCTCTACACAGCGCGAGCGATACGATTGGCCACACGCGATATGCATGATGTGTCGTGGAAGACTTTTTTTGCAGCTTTGTTTTTTGTTTGAACTGTGAACTACTGCGGACTCCACACTGCAGCAGTGCCAGTACAGTGCAAGGGGCATCACTCGTATCCTTGTATCACGCCATTCAGGGCGGAAACTGTCCAGAGTTTGTGCTCCGTTTTGAGGTGTTGTGAATCGCTTGAATGCCCATGGTCTCCAGGTCACCTTCTTGATCTAGTGCTTAGAATTTTGAGTGACCACCTATTGTAGGGTATAAAAATAGCAGTCTTTTCCCCTTGAGAACATTTGTAGATTTCCCTTGCAAGCAATTTCGTAGCTTTCCAGTCAATAGTAGTCCAGTTTGGGTATGTAGTGGATTACCATGTACATAGGTGGAACTTCTGTTCTAGCATGCCCGTAGAATGGCGGCCGGAGGGGGACGAGATGGAGAACAACTTCTTGAGGAGCTAAGAGGTAAGCTAAACACAGTCAATCTTAATACCCACATTCGTACATAATTTCGAGGTAGCCTATTTCAGATACTCTAGTAGTCAGTAGCTTATTATTTTACATTACTTTTTATAATGAATATCAATAAAGTGTGAACGGTACCATTCGGCTGTTTTATAAAGCAACAATCTCTTCTCCTCTTCTCCTCCATGCGCTCTCACTGCTGACACATGGCTACCCTCGGTAGCCATTACACACATCAATAAACAACAAAGGGGTTACGGTTACTTCATACACTGTTAAATTCAGTTGCTATTCACAATCGCCGCATGCGCTGGATGAAAATTTCTTTATTGTGATGTCTAAAAGTCATGACGTTTCGGGCCAGCCACCAATCGTCAGAACAATGTACAAGGCTGCTGTTTTGCCGACTAAAGGCTCGTTAGAGAAGGTGATGCTGAATAGGATATTGTAACAGCTGTCAGAAGGAATATTGTCAGTAACAATACTTGAAGTACCCGTAACCCCTTCCTTGTTTATTGGTGTGTGTAATGGCTACCAAGGGTAGCCATGTGCCGGCAGTGAGAGCACATGGAGGAGAAGAGGATGAGAGATTGTTGCTTTATACTGAATTTGGAAAATGTCTTGGGCACAGGGGGGGGATAAAGTGTTATGTTAATTAGGCCCAATCCGACCATTTCCCAGCAGAAATCGGTTGCTGGCTTGGGCCTGATCAGTAGAATTAATGACTGCTCTACGATTCAGCGCCAGCCGTCGGGCCTAGTTTTACTCTTAGGGCAAGAATCGGCAATCGTGGCCTTCTCCAGCACGCTGGAATTTCTCACGTCTGTCTGCCAATCGATCGTCTATTGAATCAGAGTGTCATCGATTGGCGAATCTGGATTAAGTGCGAGCAGTTGGTGTGGTTCATTTCATTGCATGCATTTCATTGCAGGAAATGCGAAATGCAGGAAAATCTCCATTGTGATTTCCCGGTAAACGTGGATTTGCTCGTCGTGTGAATTGTATATTAGTGCCAACTTAGTGATCCTGGATGTACTGCTATGCTTTGGGTGTTGTGTTGATAATGTGTATGGCACTGAAATTATGCAGGGTGGATAATTGGTGTACATGTATATTGTACATGCATGTGAGACTGTGGGACAAGTCACACAGCCTGCATACTCTAACTCACCACTATGGAACCCCATTTAGGGTAGTGATGAAGCCAGCACAGTCTCACATGCTTGTGCATCGATTCTTCACACTGCTAAGTATCAGCGCGATACACACTATCAGCCCAGCACCCAAAGCATAGCACCACACCCAGGACCACCGACACCTCAGCCCTCTCTCTTTCCTTATATATATATACTCAGTACTGGCATGACCAACAGCATCCCCATGTTGCCTGATGATTTCACTGAGTATGAAACTGGTGAGCTACAACAAACTAGCCTTACTCCACTGTTATACTGCGTACTACGCTCTACCTTCGCGGCATCTGAGCACTTTCTCAGCACACTAGGTGCATTCTTATGTGTCTCCATAGTAGTACTGGATCAGTGAATACGGAAACCATCGTCGCGCTGGCAGTGACATAGCACTTTCAAACCCTATACTATCAAGAGTACAAGAAAGCCGGAGTGTGCAGCTCGAATGCAATGGTGTCGATGAAAAATGCCTGAATTACATTATTTTTAGTGATGCAATGTCGGAGTGCATGCAATCAGGATTCAAGCAGGTCTTTTCCTGCACACTTACAACTCAGCGGCATGCACTACACCACTACTCGCTGCTGCTGCTGCTGCTTATCTGTATCAAGTATGGTGTAGTTGAGGAGGTTCGCCACCATGGGTACCCAATCGAGAGCTGCCCATTCTGTTTTTCATGTGCTCTTTTAGTACTCCAGGAGTGTTGTTCCGGTGTTGGGAATCTGTATGCTGCGCTGGGACAACATGCAAGCGTGTCTAGATCTTGTTCTAGTCGTCTACATTGTCTGTGTGAACTGCGCTGCTTTCTTGTACTGTAGCCGGGTACTTACGCTTGAAGGACTCGCCAACGCCGATCCGGGATGGCCAGCCTCACCTGGTTCCATTCTGTGAGACGCTGGAGAATATCCTGAGAGTTGGACTGAAGCGTGAGTTCTGCTAGTGCTAGTACCTTGAAACTGGCTTTACTCCTTAGCTAAGTTGAGATATTTTTGCTGCAGTGTATAGATTGACAGCACTGCATGTGTTTGCACTTGGTTTTGTTGTTACTTTTGATTTTTTGGTTTTCCCCACTACCCTTGTTTGCGCTTGCCTGCTCTGTCTTCTCCATGCTCTTCTGAGCAAGTGTGTGTGTGTGTGTGTGTGTGTCTGTCTGTCTGTATGTCTGTCTGTCTCTTTGTTTGTCTGTGTCTGTCTGTCTGTGTCTGTGCATGTCTGTGTCTCTGTCTGTGTATGTATGTGTGTATGTGTGTGTGCGTGTGAGCCTTGCAAGCTGTTGAATGGTGTAATCCCAGCACAAGTTGCTATGGCTTCTGCCGTAGCATTGCTATCATCGCCTCCGGCGATGGGCGTCAAAGGTCAAGGTCAAGGTGTGTGTGTGTGTGTGTGCGCGCTTGTGTGTGTGTGTGTGTGTGTGTGTGTGTGTGTTCTGGTTGCTGACATTGTTTAACTGCTGCTCTTGTGCGTGTTGACTCTGTTAGAACCGGGCTCTATCCTGCGCGTCACCCGTCGAGATTACTGGGATTGGATTGAAGTTCTGCCGACAACCAGTGGCTGTAATGTCAAGTGAGGAGTAGTACAATATTCGTCAATCCGTAATACTAGCCTACTTGCAATGTTCTTGGGTTTACCTTGCCGAAGCACCGGTATTTGAGCCAGTAGTAGCAGTCTAAACCTATGCTTCTCCAGTTTGATCAAATTCATCAATTTTAGTAATGAATTTCGTTGTTCTTAATATTGCAGATTAGTACAGTGGTCCCTTTACAATCCGGCACCAGTTGTGATACGGAAATTCTGCTGGATTAGGGAGGGTGCTTGATTAGAAAATCCGACTTACTGGTGCAATGCGCATCAAAAGGGCATTTTGGTTACTGAAAATTATGTTTGAGAGGGACGACTGTATATCATCATTTCCCTCTATGTCATTGCAACCGTTTGTACCTTTCTGTATCCTTTGCTTGCAGAAAAAATCCCCTTCTCACCGAGGCAGTGGATTCTGTTCGCAAGTCACCCGTTGTAAGGAAGAGAGATTGTATATTGTTCTTGTTTTGTCCTGGTGGTAGTAGTATCACACAGACTTCTTCTGTCCTGTAGGTTTGTGATGTGCACTCTTTGTTTTCAGTGAATTTACTGTTGACTTCTAGCCAGATGCAGGGTTCCTCTTCTGGATATCAGCCTTTCTTTCAGCAGATGGCACATCTGATGTGGAGACTGAGTACGTGCTTGTTCTGCTCTGCCAATCTCTGTCCATGTTCTAGCTCAAGACGCCTCAAGGCCGCGGCCGCTGCTTCTTGCGCATGGCACTCGTGCAGAAGTTGGTACCAATACCGGTAGAGCATCTCCGCAAGAACCCTAAGCTTCTCTCGGTAAGCAAAGCACCTGTACATGTATATTGCAAAGCTTCAAAGATATACAGTCGCATTGGCAGTGTGAGACTATAGAGCTTTCCATTGTTCTTTCGTGTACCTTGGCTAGGAAGTGTATTGTCCTCTCTTACTATGATTGTGTTTTGATCAGAGTTGTGCCTTTTAGTGAAACAAGTTTCACTGTTTGCACGAGACCCAGTCAGACTGAGTTTTCCGCATCCGTAGTAACACCACCACACTCAATGTTCAAGGAGCAGATGTTCAGGCGCAGAATTATGTCTCACTTTTAGTAGTTGATTTTAAACGCCAACGTGTACTGTTTATGAACGCTCAAAGCTGCTGTTGACAAATTGTATGTGTATATGTGTTTGTTGGTTTGGTGTGTTTCTTTTTGTGGTACAGTATTGGTACAGCAAGGACTCAATCATCCACCATGAAGAGCTTGCAAGTACGTGTTGGTTAGGTAACTTAGAAGTCAATATAAAGCAAACAGGAAGATTGAATACATGGGACAGTGGGTGAGCGAAAGGACAGGTGCTAAGATGATTGGCATGTCTTGATGTTGGCACTTGTCCGCTCAGTCCCTGTGCATGGATTTTTGACATTCGTTTCCAAATTTTATTTTCTTCTACGGTGTGATAACCAGTGCAATACCCGTTTTCCTCAGTCCTGGCATCAAAGTAAGTTTTACTTGATGTTTTCTTTTCTTTTTCTCTGTGCAGGTCAGCTAGTGCACATTCTCTTTGAAGTTACTGAGATTGACTTTGAGCTAACTGAACGGGTACGTGACATTTTATTCCTCTGGCCAGTGTGGGGACGAGCATTTCTCTGTTGGGCCAGAAAAAGGAGAATGGAGGAACCAAGAATCCCTATTGAGACATGGTTAGGGTTAATTTAGCTAAACATCAAAGTCACTCGGACCGCATGCTTTCAGTGACTGTACAGCAAACAATGACGTGGCACCATGGGTTTTATGGATCTTGAGAGGGAGGCTCTTCATCCTACGGTAGCCAATGTACTGTAACTTGCTGTGCTCACTTAAAGCCTGAGTTGTGTTGCACTTTCAACTGCACTGCCTGGGAAAAAGAGCTCGCTTTTGCAGACCACAGGGTACGTCTGATTACTATGCTTCAGTCTCTGCACTGCAGCCGTTATCACTTTTATATCTAACTTTCATTTTGCTTGCCCTGCTTGATTCTTCTTCTCCTCTTCAGGCTAGTTTCCTGGACGAAACGTGGATCATCCCGGTAAGGCCGCTCTCATGCACTGTTGTCTTCACAGAGGCTGATTCCACTACAGTGCATTTCAAAACTATAGACGCGTAGGGTTTTTGAAATATTTCAAATTTGGCTGGAACTTTTTGAGAATAGTTTTCGGAATATTGCTCAGGATCGCTCCACAATTACTCTCATAATTATAGTTTCTAAAGGATTGGATAACAGACGCCCAATTTGGAAAAATTTATGCACAAAGTGATCACAGATTTTATGTGGTATAGATGCTGGCATAACGGTTTTTGCCTAGGTACGCGTCTATAGTTTTGAAATGGACTGTACATGATGCGGTGCTGCCCAGCACTTGGGGAGCTCAAAAGGTTTTTTTGTTTTTTCTCTCCAAGTGCTCATACTCAATGCACAAGTTCAGTGCAAACGGTATAGCTTCATGGTTGCTGTGTTCAGTGCAAACTGTATAGCTTCATGGTTGCTGTGTTCAGGGGCAGATCAATCCCGATTCTCGTAGCTGGTTCATCACTGCACTTGTTTGTAATCTTACTAACTGTACTGTATATTGGAGCTGAGCTGTAATGGTCTTGGGCTGCGGGTATGCAGCTAATCTGTACTGGTGTGATGGTTGTGATGTTTGTGATGCCCTGTAGGAATATGTTTCCGTTGAGCTAGAACCATGCGAGCGTCTCGGTCTGAAGCTAGTGTAAGTTTATCTTGTAGCACTGTTTGGGTACTTTGTCTCGGCTAGTGGTAGGCTGTTGTGCAAGTTGCAAGCTGAGTTATCCGCGTTTTTTTCTCCTGTAGCAATCTCTGAAAGTCGAATTCGCTTCCTTTTCACTCATGTGACGTGTGCGAATGTGTGTGTGGGTGTTTTTGTGTATCTTGCATGTCATTGTGCCATGAGTGGGGTTGCACCACTCCCCCCCCCCCCCCCCCTCAAACACACACACACACACGTGTACACTGCTATTGTGTTCAAAACCACTTTTGCCCTGGCTGGTACGGTGGTTACTCTGTGATCTTCTTTCCACGTTCAGAGTTTGCTGACGTAGCAGTGCCAATGGTCAATGTGCAAAGCTGCACAGGCGCTTGATCGCCAAGCAAAGGTGGCGGTTTGAAGATATTGGACGTTGTTTGTTGTGTGCACAATACAGGCATATGAGAAACCGAGTGCTGGTCGATGGACTGGTCAAAGGCAGTATTGTAGAGAAGGTCAGTGTCTTTTGTTCTGTTTATTTATTTTTATTTTTTTAGTTTTACAATGTCAATGGCACACTAAATGCAAATATTTCAGGAACCAGAAACTTACTTTTGTTTTGGGAAATGTTAGCTATGATTGATCCATTGTCGTCATGGTTCCTGTCATTGCTTTTTCTATAAATCGCATGCCCTTTCCTTTTAGTTTTCAATGTATGATCGATTTGTTTTTCGGTGTTCTTTTGGCTCAGTGTGGCATTGAATCTGGTGACATTGTGGATGAGCTGAACGACGTTCGTCTCTTTGGCGTCAAAGTTGGTCAGGTAATGTCCTGTAGTATTTAGAGATCATAAAAGACTCATTATCCCGAGTTTGTTTTATGGTTCTATGTGTGATGGCATTACATGTATTACAGTCCTTGCTGCCCAGGGTGATCCCATGTTTATATCCTCATTGTCATGGGGTGAGAATGTTGTCGTGGCAGGCATGTACTGGTGCTGGTAGTGAAGTTTTGCTGTTATGAAGTAACTTTACGCTTGGCGTATCTCAGATTCTCCGTCCTTGGCTAGGACATGCCGTGTTATGCGTTTGTAGTGATGCGTTAACACATCGTGTTGAATCTGTCCATGTTTCCCCGCATACTCGTGTGGGCCCTGCCTTACAACAATTCATACCACATGTATAAGGTAAATAGCAGTTTGCGTCCATGCCATTTGTCATTGCGTTGCCATCACCTCATTGGTCCCCTCATATTGTTGTGTGCTATCATCTTGTCCACGGCTGCAGGCTCAGAATCTTGTATCTCGACACAGGGGTATGATCACCATGGTCATAGTCAAGGTGAGTTGCTTTGCTTGCGAGTGTGTTTGTGTTTGTGCATGATGCTGCTGCAGATATGGCTTGCACTTATTCCGTGTGTGTGTCTGTGTGTGCGTTTCTGCGTGTGTGTGTGCGTGTGTGTGTGTGTGTGTGCGTGCGTGTGTGCGTGTGTCAAAAAAATGAAGAAAGAATGAAAAAAAATGAAAAATAGGGATTCACTGGGCCAGAAAAAGCCACTTCAATCAGCTGTGTGGTATAGACCAGGCTAAAATTACTGGCGGTCAATTCATCAGCCTTGCAAGCTGTTGAATGGTGTAATCCCAGCACAAGTTGCTATGTCTAACATAGCTGTTCGCTATCATCGCTTCCGCGATGGGCAGGTCTGAGGTGCGGTGAAGTGTGTGTGTGTGTGTGTGTGTGCGCGCGCGTGCGTGCGCGCGTGCAAATTTGGTATTGCATCGCTAGTTTCTTGTGTTGATATATGACACATTGATGCAGCAGTCAGGAGGCAAGCTTGATGCTTGACGTAATTATTCAAGTTATCCTATTGTGTCTGTCCTCTTGTGCGATACCTGCGTGCAGAGCAGAATGAAGGACGGCACGCCGTTTGCTCCTTGTCAGCTGCGGCAAGCGCAGGTGGAAATGCAGCGATTGCAGAGAGCTAAGGACGGCACTAGCAAGTCGGGCAGCAACAGTTCTGATTCACCATCATCACCCAAGGATGTTCTGGACGTGTAAGACTGGCTGTGTTACTAAAATGCCGGGTGCCACGTGAAATCCAACCCCTGGACGCGTGTAAAGCTGTGATCTAGGGGTGGATTTTACTTGGTACCATTGCATTATACTGTGGTGATCATGAAATCCAACCCCTGGACGTGTATAGCTGTGACCTAGGGTGGATTTTACTTGATACCATTGCACTATACAGTGGTGATCATGAAATCCAACCCCGGGAAGCTTGTAAAGCTGAGATCCGGGTTAGAATTTACTTGGCACCACTATTGTATAGGAGTAGTGACTAATGAAATCCAGTCACTGGAAGCTTGTAACGCTAGGATCCAGGGTGGATTTTGCTTTGCACCACTAGTGCAGTATTCTATATTCGACATTTACCCTTGCTAGAAATCAACGAAATATTGTCTTGGATTTTGGCAAACTTGATTCTGGCACAAATCAGTAGTTGCAACTTGGGCAATAATCGTAAGAAGGCTGGTTGATTAGTGGCTGCTCGCACTTTTCCCGTCGACTTGACTTCACACTTGACTGACTCACGGCTGACATCCAGAGCACTGTAAAAGTGGTTCTCTTCAGACACATTTTTCCTCGGCCTACTCAAGCTCAAGTGATGAGGGCGACTTCCCTGAAACACTGCATACAGCCAACTTTGCGTATAACGACACTCGGCGGGGCATCAGAAAAGTGTCCTTATTCGCGAAGTGTCGTAATACCCGAAGTCTCATTATATGCGTTACAGTTATATGGGGCTTTGCTCTGGGCATGGAAATTCTGTCGTTATTCACGAATTGTCGTTATATCCGTAGCCGTTATTGGCGAAGTTGACTCTGTACTGAGCAGGGGAGTGGTGCTTTCTTGCAGGTTTGCCGAGTCGAAGGTTTGCTGGACTTATCGCATGCTCAGGATGGCATTCGCGAGTCAGCCAAATGTTGTCAAGTCGGCAGGGAAAGCGCGAGCTCGAATGTTGCGAGGAACGAACCTTTTGATTCTGGCAGTGATCGAATTTTACAAGCTATTGTTTCGTTTTAACTTGTCGCTCGGCCCTAGGCCCTGTACTTCATCGAATCTTCACCGGTCATTTCACTTAAAAATAAAAAAGAGGTTGTGGCGACTTCAGCGATGCTTGGGGAACAATTCTCCGGCTCGTAAAAGTATTTGAAAAGATGCTGTGACCGCCTAATTCCAAACTGCACCTAAAGCCTTCATCACTTGTAGTGACGTACCGTGTTGTAGCATGCCCTTTGCAGAAGGCAGTTCTGAAGCATCCGCTCTCAATCAATTTCCTGGTCTGGCATGCATTCTGCATACGCTCCCTTCCCTCATAGCGAGTTCTCTTCTTGTGTCCTAGTTGTTGGGATGCACTGCTGTGTGTGCTGTACAGCCTTCGCTTCGATGTGGTGATGCTGGGTGTGGCGGCCATAGACAATGTAAGTAATGTGTGTCCTATGATTGGTGTGTGTGTGTGTGTGTGTGTGTGTTCGTGAGTGTGTGGTGTGTGTGTTCGTGCGTGTGTGTGGTGTGTGTGGTGTGGGGGAGGGGTGTATGGTGTGTATGGTGTGTGTCAGTGAATGTGAGTGTGTGTGTACTGTGCTGTGCTGTACAGTGGTATGACAGACACTGGATAAAAGTGATCTCTCCACTGCCAGCGAATCGGGTCCAAAAGTTAGACACGAGTATGGCCACTATAAGTACTGTATTACATGTCATTTTAGGTGTCATTTTGGTGTCAGGCACCTGATGGGACTTCCAAGTGAGATTATGTGACCAGCATTCCCTTCACATACCGTGCATGCTCTAGTACCTTATAGATGTAATCGAAAATTAGGCGCTTGGTTTCTCTGCCGAAATTAAAGGTGCACTGAAAATAACGTGTTATACAGTGCGTACTTATTTATGGGCTTTTTCGGCTGTTGTTATCTGGGGAGAATATCTTGTTGCTTTTCCATAACTCTTGTACACTGAGATGTTGAGTTTGTAATGCTACTCAAGCAGATGAGCGTGAATGGCTACAGCTGGTCTTGAATCACTGATTTAGGGAAATCCGAAACAGAATCTATCTGCAAGAAATCACGGTTCACGTTAGACTCAGTTAGGCTGAGTTTTCCGCATCCGTCGGAACGCCACCACCCTCAAGGGTCAAGGCGCAGATGCAGCTATAGCGTGTCAAATTCGCTTCATAATTATTGGTTTCATGCTTTCCTTCTACATGAGTGCGAAGATGTGACTTGTGAAGTATCATCAAGTATTATGGCCGGGATCGTAATACAATTTTCAACGGTTTCTTGGACAGATCCTTTCTAATGTGTCACGTCTGTCCTGCGTGATTTGTATGTACATGTGCGCAGCCCGTGGAGGATGGCTCCATAGACGATGCCATACACGACGTGCTGGAGGGAACAGGAAAACCAGAGGTATGGTTGCGGGTTTGTGAGTGCAGACTGTTTTAGTGTGTTTGTCCCGCGGGGGGATACTGCAACAATGGTTTGTATCAGCAATCATTACAACACCCTTGCAAGGTACATGAAGGTACCAAAGCAAAGATACACGTGCCAGCAAAGATGCTAGATTTCTAGCTCTGGCTGACCGCTCGATGGCTACTATTTCTCATGGTCGTACCCTGGCTCTTTGTCTTCAATATTCGCTGTTTGCTTGCTGCTGCTGCGGCTTATTTGTCTGCTTCGCTGTAGGCCGTCGTTCTATCTTTGGAGCGTGCTCACCTACTACTTTACAAAAACGACAACAACTCCACAGTAAGTTAGCTCTGCTTCACCTTCTTTCTATTTTGTGGGACATTTGGGCTTGTAAGTGTGAGTATGTCTAGTAGTCAACATGTAGCTGAGCTGTTCATGTCAACCAAGTGCATGTTCATACTTTTGGAGTGTAATAACTGTTGCCAGCAAAACAGAGCATACCAAATATACCATGCTGTGCCCCCTCTCTCTCCCTTTGTGTATGTGCGTGTGTGCGTGTGTGTGTCCTTAGCCTCTTCATTCATTCCCTCTGTCTGAGGTGGCTGCATGCGCACGCGGTGTTGTGCACCGTACCTGTTTCGGGTTTGCCACTGGGTAAGATCAATAATGTTTGTTATGCCTACTCCAAGACCATGTTCTTATTTTCTACTGGAAACCACCTCCGGTGATATTGATAAGGAGATCCTTGTGTAAAGGAATGACACTCACAGAGCCACACAAAGCTTTTGAGATCTATGTACAGTCAACTTCGCTAATAACAGAGAGGTTTTGCATTCCGAATTTCGGAATGATTTTCGACTGCTTTTCCGAAAAAAGCGCGTTCCGAAAAACGGTATTTTCAGTGTTTTGCATTCCGAAAATCTGATTCGACTTCGTTTCCAAGGGTTGCCATGCAAAACAAAATGGAGAGCGTCGAAGGGATTGAGCAGGATCAGGGAGTCGTAAAATACCTGGTATTTTACGACTCCCTGAGCAGGATCAAATCCATGTGTACAGGTCAAACTGAATTTGGGTGCGGTTCGAAGACGAGGACGGACTGATGGTGGACCAAGTGATCCAACAGCTGAAGACGAGGTTGGCGAACTACTCACGTAACTGTCTTGTACTGTCAGTAGGCTCAAAAGGAAGATAGAGTGTGATGGAGTGTGAGAAGATTAGTCAACATGGCGAGATCAGCGAGAGCAGCAAAAATCAAAACTACATACGTGGAAAATTTTCAAATAATCGAGAGCAGCAGAAAGCAAAAATACAAACATGAAAAATACACTTTTTTGTATTCAAATATGCACTCCCAAACATGGAAGAGCCGAAAATCCATTTTCGGAAAACCATGCACTTTCGCCACCACACTTCCGAAAGTTCGACTACTTTTTCGACTGCTGCCGCCACATTCCGAAAATAATTCCGAAATTCGGAATGCAAAACCTCTCTAACGACTGCGGATATAACGACAATTCGCGAATAACGACAGAATTGCCATGCCCAGAGCAAAGTCCCATCCCACTGTAATACATAAGATATTATAATGAGACTTCGGGTATAACGACACTTCGCGAATAACGACACTTTTCTGATGCCCCGCCGAGTGTCGTTATAAGCGAAGTTGACTGTATGTAGTATATGATGCATGGGGTATGCACACCACTGACTAGTGCCTGCAGCAGTGTGCACTAATGGAGCATGTACATTGCACACTACTGCAGATGATGCATGGAACATGGCATTGCACACTACTGCAGATGATGCATGGAGCATGGCATTGTACACTACTGCAGATGATGCATGGAGCATGGCATTGCACACTACTGCAGATGATGCATGGAGCATGGCATTGCACACTACTGCAGATGATGCATGGAGCATGGCATTGCACACTACTGCAGATGATGCATGGAGCATGGCATTGCACACTACTGCAGATGATGCATGGAGCATGGATGATGCATGGAGCATGGCATTGCACACTACTGCAGATGATACATGGAGCATGGCATTGTACACTACTGCAGATGATGCATGGAGCATGGCATTGCACACTACTGCAGATGATGCATGGAACATGGCATTGCACACTACTGCAGATGATGCATGGAGCATGGCATTGCACACTACTGCAGATGATGCATGGAGCATGGCACTGCACACTACTGCAGATGATGCATGGAGCATGTACACTCTAATCTATTGACCAGTACCTGGAGCATGTACACTACTGACCAGTGCATGTATGCTGCTGAACGTCATTTCCCATGAGTAGAGTAGCACTGTGTGTTTGAGTCCACAGTCTAGTGCAGGTAGTACTGGGGTTGTGCACCGCCAGGACCTGTTCTATTCATCAGGTGGAATTTCATTGATCCACACTGTACATCATGCTAACATTGCCCATCAATACCCGGTGCTTCCGTATGCGAATATGTTCTTATCTGCGTGAGAAAGAGCATCGGGGAAAAGAGCCGAGCACAGCAATAATAAAACTATGCCCTCGTATACGCGAGATCGCAGTACTCGGTGTGTTTGTGTGTGTGTGTGGGGGGGGTGGGGGGTGGGGGGGGGGGGGGGGAGGGTGTTGTGGGTGCGTGTGTGTGAGAGAGATCTTGTCTTTCCGAAAACATACATTAGGTTCTTGTACTTGTATATACTTGCTTGTTCTCACTACGGCTTCATTGCGCTTTGATTTACAGGGATTGCCGGGCGGAGGATCTAGATGGTTTCATATTCGAGACGTCATCAGACACCAAGGCTAAGCTAGTGGTGCAAGCCATGGGTAAGGAGAATGTTACCGTGGCATGCCGATGTGCTCACATGCTTTGACATGGCTTGCCACGACTGTGATGCTCAGCACCAAATCAGCAGTGCATGTCTGTTGCCTTTCCTACAAGCTGTATCTTTTTTTCTCTTTTGTTTTGTCTTTCATGTGGCTGTCAGATGTTGTCATTTTGAGGTGCTGACTCTGAAAGTCTTCTGCTTGCAGGCTTGTGTATACACCATGTGGAAGAGAAGCTGATTGTGCTCTTTATTAGGTCGCCGTTGTCTCCTGTCACTTCCAGGTTGTCTCATTGAAAGAGTTACTTTCTATGCTCTTGGCCAAGTAGCGGTCTTCGGCTGACTGTTCGTATTTCCGTTTCTGCATTGCCCTGCAGTTTCTGCATTCAAGCGCAGCACATGGTTCGTCCCTGTTCCGCCGCCAAACCCAGCGGAGGCATTGCCTCGTTCGCTGTCGCCAATGTCGGGGCCACGTTCGGCTGAAGCAGCAACCTCTGATCGCCGCCGCCAGCCTAGCACTTCATCATCAAGCCGCAGCTCATCACGTGTGCGTAGCTTCAGTTCCAGTCCTGAGCGATCTGCCCGTCATCACCAGTACGCCAGCACATCGCAAGAAGATCCACCGCCGGCCATCGACTCACCATGCATCACATACAACCGTTCGAGAAGTGCTAAACCGAGTATTGGCGAGGCCAGCAGTGCTGCCATCAGCGTTAGCAGCGAACACTTGTCCGACCCCATCCTACGCCGAAGCTGGGACCAGTCATTCTATGGCGAAGCCGACGAAGACGAATTTCCCGACGAATCGACGGAGGAGATTGATGCGGCGTTTCATGATCCGACCAGCACACCACCCAGCATTGCCCATGCAGCTGACGGCACAGTCTATAGTGATTTTGAAGTGATCAGTGAGGGGGATTCCCCACTTGGAGCCAACACACAGCAAAGCTATTCTGATCGCGCGGAATGTCCGAAAACTGAATCGCCAGAAACAGTTCGACAAGCACATATATCTCCATCCTGACCTTCTAAAAAAAAACTTCAAAACACTTCTATGTTGATATTATCTTGAATCGTCCGTCGTCACATTCACTGTCCCGAGATCCTTTGCTGCTGATAGGGTATGTTTGATGCATGCTTGGACTGTGAGTCGTTGCCACATAGCTATCAATATCTGACCTTACTCACCTCTACTTGCTACACATCATTACAATACTTCCTCTCCATGTTAAATGCTGATCCTTTTTCCGCGCCGCATTATTTCCTGGTTAGCTCGGCTCAACGTTCCAATCAATGCTGCTGTCTTTTTTTTGCTGCACTTCCAGTATTTATCTCATGTCCTGCTGGCCGGGACTTTTAACTATTTTTCTTCTTTCTCACCTCCCTGTACATTTTCTTCGAAGTTCTGTTCCTTTTTTTCCTCTTTTTAAAATAATTTGTTGGTGGGAAATGCAAGGAATATTATACAGCTTGGAAGTGCAGTGCAGTGCAGTGCCTGCATGCATACTGTCAGTAACACCACAACCCAGTGTATGTACACATACCGGTGCTGTTGTCGTGTCTGAGCTTGAACGTACGTGTACATGTATGTGCATCGAATCGCATGCTGTCTAATTACAAGCCGTTGTCCTGCTAGTGTTGTGAGAACGGCCGTCCTCACATTGCTGGATATTAAGCTGCATGTTTTTATTGAGGTCAACATGCATGTTATTCCTGACGTGACGCGCAATTTCATGTTCAATTTGGTGCAAAACTCCTAATTTCGATGTGAGCTGCAGGTCACTCGCGTTGTTTTCCAACGCGCGAGGTGAACATGTCAGAAATAGCGTGCATCTTAACCTCTCTATTAATATTATTGACGTGACGCGAAAGTTCAGTTCACGTTTATTTGGCTTGCGCGTTGGAAAACAACGCGAGTGACCTGCAGCTCACGTCGAAATTTGGAGTTTTATGCCACATTTGACCTAAAATTGCGCGTCACGTCAAATATAATGTGCACCTCTCTATTGTTGCCTTTATGTATCGTGGAACCTGAGAAATGAAGACACCCCATGCCCAGGCAAGACCCATTTCAAAGTCACTGTGTTACCATTGACAATATTGTAGTTTGCGAATTTTTTATAACCCCGTGTTCGTTGCAGTAGTACATTTAAAAATTAATAATCATTGCGAAAGTGCATGCATTAGTGTCAGTCATGCGCCAGGACATAATTATGTACATACTCTCACACTGTTTAGCGCTGTTATTTTCACGTCCAGCTTCAGATGAGTTATTATTTCGCACATTTTCCAATCCTGGCCTGCGCCGACACGACAGGGCCAATACAAATGAACAGTGAAGAAATAATAGAAGCACTGACTGAGCGGAACAAGGAGCATGAATCATGTTGGTCTACTTCCCTTTGGTTTTTGACAGCTCGCTGACTCCGGGCTGAACCAGCGATGCACTCAATTCTCTGTCTTCTAGACTCGATTATGTCACCTGATGCATGATTCAGATGTGCAGAAAATAGTTGGTGCCAGACTGCCAGTGCTCCCCCTGTAGCTGTCAGCAACCAATGACATTATGTACTACAATACTCATAGGATAGATCTGCAGGGGTATTAGTCGACTTGGTTCCGCCAGGCAACTTTTCTCACAAACTCGTCCACGCTCCCATTTCACAAACTTGCCAGTTCTGTTTCAGAGTCGTAGCTGCTAGTAGCCTACGGTCTTCCCATTATTGTTTACGCGGGGAAGTCAGCAGTCGACATGGCGTCTAGTCAGGATATACCCAAGGAAATGGAAGCAATCGTTTGCCATGGAATAAGTAAGTTCACACATAATTTTTGGACTACTCCTTTGAATATACAAAAGCAATTTATAAAATGTGCATGTTAGCCGGTCACTGGGGCCGGGGGTGACATGACTTGTACTACCGTATTTTCCGGAGTATAAGCCGCACTTTGAACACTCAAAATTCATTCAAACAAGAAAAGAGGTGGGTGCGGCTTGGGGGGGGGGGGGGGGGGGGAGGGGTGCGGCTTATACTCCGGGAAATACGGTATATGGAATTAGTCATAGTCACTGTTAGTGGTGGAATATTCGGCTGTGACCGTTGAAGTATCGCACAAGAGAAAACTATGAACTTGAAAATGAAAGTATCGGAACGTCTCCACTCCAGTAGCATACGTAACGCATGCATGGCATACTTCAAACGCAGGTGCTGACGCGGCTGTTTGTGTTCAGAAAAGTATTTGTATAGGCAAGGGCGGCGGAGTGCCGAAAGTCACGGATGTCATCCTGCACTCCAAGCTCTCCGTTGTTCCTGACAACATGCTACCCTGCCATTGGATGAACTGCATAAAGTTTGCAACATGCCGCAAAATGAACAGGATTTTGCTGGAAGAGACTCTGTTGAGACCTCGTACCTCTTCCACTTCTGGGGCAGATTCACATTATAACTAAATCATATTAGTTTTGGGCGGACCACCACAACTCATTCTATCCTTGCATTTGGCTAACTAAACACTTTCTTTATCTTCTGTCAATTCCCACTGCCAACACTGCAGAGGACTATCGGTTCGAAGTCGTACCTGTGCCGGAAATCGGCCCCGGTGAAATACTGACCAAGGTCTTGGCTGTGGGCATCTGCGCCGGTGATGCCAAATGTTACGCTGGTGCTATGTTGTTCTGGGGTATGTCTGGCGAGGGTTACACCATGCAAGCAGCATTGCTTTGAAGTAGTTTCATCACAAACAAGTTAGATTTTCTAGGAGAGATACCTGTATAACCATTACAGCCACACTGTCACAGCAAGCCAGTTGTCCACTGCCTGAAAAGTACTTTGTGTTGATACTGAACAATAGCTGGCCTTGCACCTTCACAGGAAATTTATTCCCACAAGCTTTAATTTAAAATGTCCTGCTTTTCTAGTACAGCCATGCAATTTACTGCCATTGTCAAGTGCAGCTATTTGTTAATTAACTATCCTGACCATCCAGCGGTAATGTCTGTTGTGTTTCTGTCCACTGTGTTGCTGTCCACTGTGTTTCTGCAGGCGATAAGGATCGCGAGGCATACTGTCAACCACCCATCATACCTGGCCACGAGTTTATCTGTGAGGTGGTGAAGCTGGATGATGGTGTAGCCCAGAAGACGGGCCTCAAGGTCGGCGATCACTGCATCTCTGAGCAGATCGTACCCTGCTGGGAGTGCCGCTTTTGCAAGCGTGGTGCCTATCACATGTGTAAGAC